>NC_133227.1:18357500-18726250 GCF_040436345.1 Pagrus major | reverse complement strand
TCACCTTTAATGAATGAAAGTACAGGAAAAACCTTGTTTGCCATCAAGAAGATCCAAATTCAACCAGTTCAGGCTAGGAAACCTCAGTGAAAAACCTTTTTATAGTGAAATACAACTTTAGTTACTGCACAGTGCAAAAAGACGCTTCTATCGCTCTGAAACGCTCAAAATTGACATAAGCCAGTTTGCACCTTTAATGAATGAAAGTGCAGGAAAAACCTTGTTTGCCATCAAGAAGATCCAAATTCAACCAGTTCAGGCTAGGAAACTTGCTTGAAAATCCCTTTTTCAGTGAAATACAGCTTACTCTACTGCAGAGTGCCAAAACTTGCTCCTATCGCTCTGAAACGCTCAAAATTGACATAAGCCAGTTTTCACCTTTAATGAATGAAAGTACAGGAAAAACCTTGTTTGCCATCAAGAAGATCCAAATTCAACCAGTTCAGGCTAGGAAACCTCAGTGAAAAACCTTTTTATAGTGAAATACAACTTTAGTTACTGCACAGTGCAAAAAGAGGCTTCTATCGCTCTGAAACGCTCAAAATTGACATGAGTGAGTGTTCACCATAAATGAATTAAAAGACAGGTGAGACCATGTTTGCCATGAAATAGATCCAAATTCAGCAAGTCCAGGCTAGGAAACTTGTTTGAAAATCCTTTTTTCAGTAAAATTCAGCTTTCTCTACTGCACAGTGCAAAAAGACGCTTCTATCGCTCTGAAACACTCAAAATTGACATAAGCCAGTTTGCACCTTTAATGAATGAAAGTGCAGGAAAAACCTTGTTTGCCATCAAGAAGATCCAAATTCAACCAGTTCAGGCTAGGAAACTTGCTTGAAAATCCATTTTTCAGTGAAATACAGCTTACTCTACTGCAGAGTGCCAAAACTTGCTCTATATCGCTCTGAAACGCTCAAAATTGACATAAGCCAGTTTTCACCTTTAATGAATGAAAGTACAGGAAAAACCTTGTTTGCCATCAAGAAGATCCAAATTCAACCAGTTCAGGCTAGGAAACCTCAGTGAAAAACCTTTTTATAGTGAAATACAACTTTAGTTACTGCACAGTGCAAAAAGAGGCTTCTATCGCTCTGAAACGCTCAAAATTGACATGAGTGAGTGTTCACCATAAATGAATTAAAAGACAGGTGAGACCATGTTTGCCATGAAATAGATCCAAATTCAGCAAGTCCAGGCTAGGAAACTTGCTTGAAAATCCTTTTTTGACTCAAATACAGCTTACTCTACTGCAGAGTGCCAAAACGTGCTCCTATCGCTCTGAAACGCTCAAAATTGACATAAGCCAGTTTGCACCTTTAATGAATGAAAGTGCAGGAAAAACCTTGTTTGCCATCAAGAAGATCCAAATTCAACCAGTTCAGCCTAGGAAACTTGCTTGAAAACCCTTTTTTCAGTCAAATACAGCTTATGCTATTACACAATGCAAAAAGACGCTTCTCTCGCTCTGAAACGCTCAAAATTGACATAAGCCAGTTTTCACCTTTAATGAATGAAAGTACAGGAAAAACCTTGTTTGCCATCAAGAAGATCCAAATTCAACCAGTTCAGGCTAGGAAACCTCAGTGAAAAACCTTTTTATAGTGAAATACAACTTTAGTTACTGCACAGTGCAAAAAGAGGCTTCTATCGCTCTGAAACGCTCAAAATTGACATGAGTGAGTGTTCACCATAAATGAATTAAAAGACAGGTGAGACCATGTTTGCCATGAAATAGATCCAAATTCAGCAAGTCCAGGCTAGGAAACTTGTTTGAAAATCCTTTTTTCAGTAAAATTCAGCTTTCTCTACTGCACAGTGCAAAAAGACGCTTCTATCGCTCTGAAACGCTCAAAATTGACATAAGCCAGTTTGCACCTTTAATGAATGAAAGTGCAGGAAAAACCTTGTTTGCCATCAAGAAGATCCAAATTCAACCAGTTCAGGCTAGGAAACCTCAGTGAAAAACCTTTTTATAGTGAAATACAACTTTAGTTACTGCACAGTGCAAAAAGACGCTTCTATCGCTCTGAAACGCTCAAAATTGACATAAGCCAGTTTGCACCTTTAATGAATGAAAGTGCAGGAAAAACCTTGTTTGCCATCAAGAAGATCCAAATTCAACCAGTTCAGGCTAGGAAACCTCAGTGAAAAACCTTTCTATAGTGAAATACAACTTTAGTTACTGCACAGTGCAAAAAGAGGCTTCTATCGCTCTGAAACGCTCAACATTGACATAAGCCAGTTTTCACCTTTAATGAATGAAAGGACAGGAAAAACCTCGTTTGCCATCAAGAAGATTCAAATTCAACCTGTTCAGGCTAGGAAACCTCAGTGAAAAACCTTTTTTCGGCCAAATACAGCTTATGCTATTGTACAATGCAAAAAGACGCTTCTCTCGCTCTGAAACGCTCAAAATTGACATAAGCCACTTTTCACCCTTAATGAATGAAAGGACAGGAAAAACCTCGTTTGCCATCAAGAAGATTCAAATTCAACCTGTTCAGGCTAGGAAACCTCAGTGAAAAACCTTTTTTCGGCCAAATACAGCTTATGCTATTGTACAATACAAAAAGACGCTTCTCTCGCTCTGAAACGCTCAAAATTGACATAAGCCACTTTTCACCCTTAATGAATGAAAGGACAGGAAAAACCTCGTTTGCCATCAAGAAGATCCAAATTCAACCTGTTCAGGCTAGGAAACCTCAGTGAAAAACCTTTTTTCGGCCAAATACAGCTTATGCTATTGTACAATGCAAAAAGACGCTTCTCTCGCTCTGAAACGCTCAAAATTGACATAAGCCACTTTTCACCCTTAATGAATGAAAGGACAGGAAAAACCTCGTTTGCCATCAAGAAGATTCAAATTCAACCTGTTCAGGCTAGGAAACCTCAGTGAAAAAAACTTTTTTCGGCGAAATACAGCTTATGCTATTGTACAATGCAAAATGACGCTTCTCTCGCTCTGAAACGCTCAAAATTGACATAAGCCACTTTTCACCCTTAATGAATGAAAGGACAGGAAAAACCTTGTTTGCCATCAAAAAGATCCAAATTCAACCTGTTCAGGCTAGGAAACCTCAGTGAAAAACCTTTTTGGGCCAAATACAGCTTATGCTATTGTACAATGCAAAAAGACGCTTCTCTCGCTCTGAAACGCTCAAAATTGACATAAGCCACGTTTCACCCTTAATGAATGAAAGGACAGGAAAAACCTCGTTTGCCATCAAGAAGATCCAAATTCAATCAGTTCAGGCGAGGAAACTTTCTTGAAAGACCATGTTTCACTCAAATACAGCTTATGCTACTGCACAGTGCAAAAAGACGCTTTTCTGCTCTGAAATGCTCGAAGTTGACATAAGCCAGTTTTCACCTTTAATGAATGAAAGGACAGGAAAAACCTTGTTTGCCATCAAATAGATCCAAATTCAACCAGTGCAGGGCAGGAAACTTCCTTTAAAAACCTTTTTTCAGTGAAATACAGAGCACACAGTACAAATACACAGTAGTAACACACATCACACAATAGAAATACACTGCACACATTAGAAATACACAGAAGAAATACATAGCACAAAGTAGAATAACACATAACACAGTAGAATACACAGTAGAAATACACATATCAGTAAAATACACAATAGAGATACACAGTGCATAGTAGAAATACACAGAAAAAATACACATCACACAGTAGTTATACACTGTAGAAATACACATCACACATTAGAAATACAGAGTTTGAATCCACATCACACAGTAGAAACAGACTGTAGAAATACAGAGCACATAGTAGAAATACACAGTAGAGATAAACATCACAATAGAAATACACAGTGGAAATACACAGCACACAGTCGAAATACACTAGAAATACATAGCACACAGTCGAAATACACAGTAGAAATACAGAGCAGACAATAGAAATACACAGTAGAAATACACATCACAATACAAATACACAGTGGAAATACACAGCACACAGTACAAATACACTAGAAATACATAGCACACAGTCGAAATACACAGTAGAAATACTAAGCATACAATAGAAATACACAGTAGAAATACACATCACAGTAGAAATACACATCACAATAGAAATACACAGTAGAAATACACAGCACACAGTACAAATACAGTAGAAATACATAGCACACAGTCGAAATACACAGTAGAAATACACAGCACACAGTACAAATACACTAGAAATACATAGCACACAGTCGAAATACACAGTAGAAATACAGAGCAGACAATAGAAATACACAGTACAAATACACATCACAGTAGAAATACACATCACAATAGAGATACACAGTAGAAATACACAGTAGAAATAAACATCGCACAGTAGAAATACACATCACAATAGAAATACACAGTAGAAATACACATCACAGTATAAATACACATCACAATAGAAATACACAGTAGAAATACATAGCACACAGTACAAATACACTAGAAATACATATCACAATCGAAATACACAGGAGAAATACAGAGCAGACAATAGAAATACACAGTAGAAATACACATCACAGTAGAAATACACATCACAATAGAGATACACAGTAGAAATACACAGTAGAAATAAACATTACACAGTAGAAATACATGTCACAATAGAGATACACAGTAGAAATACACAGTAGAAATAAACATCACAGTCGAAATACACAGTAGAAATTCACAGCACACAGTCGAAATAGACAGAAATAAACAGCAGACAATAGAAATACACAGTAGAAATAAACATCACAATAGAAATACACAGTAGAAATACACAGCACACAGTACAAATACACTAGAAATACATAGCACACAGTCGAAATACACAGTACAAATACAGAGCAGACAATAGAAATACACATCACAGTAGAAATACACATCACAATAGAGATACACAGTAGAAATACACAGTAGAAATAAACATCACACAGTCGAAACACACAGTAGAAATACACAGCACAGAGTCGAAATGCACAGCAGAAATACAGAGAAGACAATAGAAATACACAGTCGAAATACACATCACAGTAGAAATACAGTAGAAATACATAGCACACAGTCGAAATACACAGTAGAAATACACAGCACATAGTAGAAATACACAGTAGAGATAAACATCACAATAGAAATATACAGTGGAAATACACAGCACACAGTACAAATACACTAGAAATACATAGCACACAGTCGAAATACACAGTAGAAATACAGAGCAGACAATAGAAATACACAGTAGAAATACACATCACAATAGAAATACACAGTGGAAATACACAGCACACAGTACAAATACACTAGAAATACATAGCACACAGTCGAAATACACAGTAGAAATACTAAGCATACAATAGAAATACACAGTAGAAATACACATCACAGTAGAAATACACATCACAATAGAAATACACAGTAGAAATACACAGCACACAGTACAAATACAGTAGAAATACATAGCACACAGTCGAAATACACAGTAGAAATACACAGCACACAGTACAAATACACTAGAAATACATAGCACACAGTCGAAATACACAGTAGAAATACACAGCAGACAATAGAAATACACAGTACAAATACACATCACAGTAGAAATACACATCACAATAGAGATACACAGTAGAAATACACAGTAGAAATAAACATCGCACAGTAGAAATACACATCACAATAGAAATACACAGTAGAAATACACATCACAGTATAAATACACATCACAATAGAAATACACAGTAGAAATACATAGCACACAGTACAAATACACTAGAAATAAATATCACAATCGAAATACACAGGAGAAATACAGAGCAGACAATAGAAATACACAGTAGAAATACACATCACAGTAGAAATACACATCACAATAGAGATACACAGTAGAAATACACAGTAGAAATAAACATTGCACAGTAGAAATACATGTCACAATAGAGATACACAGTAGAAATACACAGTAGAAATAAACATCACAGTCGAAATACACAGTAGAAATTCACAGCACACAGTCGAAATAGACAGAAATACACAGCAGACAATAGAAATACACAGTAGAAATAAACATCACAATAGAAATACACAGTAGAAATACACAGCACACAGTACAAATACACTAGAAATACATAGCACACAGTCGAAATACACAGTACAAATACAGAGCAGACAATAGAAATACACATCACAGTAGAAATACACATCATAATAGAGATACACAGTAGAAATACACGGTAGAAATAAACATCACACAGTCGAAATACACAGTAGAAATACACAGCACAGAGTCGAAATGCACAGCAGAAATACAGAGAAGACAATAGAAATACACAGTAGAAATACACATCACAGTAGAAATACAGTAGAAATACATAGCACACAGTCGAAATACACAGTAGAAATACACAGCACACAGTACAAATACACTAGAAATACATAGCACACAGTCGAAATACACAGTAGAAATACAGAGCAGACAATAGAAATACACAGTACAAATACACATCACAGTAGAAATACACATCACAATAGAGATACACAGTAGAAATACACAGTAGAAATAAACCACACAGTAGAAATACACATCACAATAGAAATACACAGTAGAAATACACATCACAGTATAAATACACATCACAATAGAAATACACAGTAGAAATACATAGCACACAGTACAAATACAGTAGAAATACATAGCACACAGTCGAAATACACAGTACAAATACAGAGCAGACAATAGAAATACACAGTACAAATACACATCACAGTAGAAATACACATCACAATAGAGATACACAGTAGAAATACACAGTAGAAATAAACATCACACAGTCGAAATACACAGTAGAAATACACAGCACAGAGTCGAAATGCACAGCAGAAATGCAGAGAAGACAATAGAAATACACAGTAGAAATACACATCACAGTAGAAATACACATCACAATAGAGATACACAGTAGAAATACACAGTAGAAATAAACATCGCACAGTAGAAATACATGTCACAATAGAGATACAGAGTAGAAATACACAGTAGAAATAAACATCACAGTCGAAATACACAGTAGAAATTCACAGCAGACAATAGAAATACACAGTAGAAATAAACATCACAATAGAAATACACAGTAGAAATACACAGCACACAGTACAAATACACTAGAAATACATAGCACACAGTCGAAATACACAGTACAAATACAGAGCAGACAATAGAAATACACAGTACAAATACACATCACAGTAGAAATACACATCACAATAGAGATACACAGTAGAAATACACAGTAGAAATAAACCACACAGTAGAAATACACATCACAATAGAAATACACAGTAGAAATACACATCACAGTATAAATACACATCACAATAGAAATACACAGTAGAAATACATAGCACACAGTACAAATACACTAGAAATACATATCACAATCGAAATACACAGGAGAAATACAGAGCAGACAATAGAAATACACAGTAGAAATACACATCACAGTAGAAATACACATCACAATAGAGATACACAGTAGAAATACACAGTAGAAATAAACATTGCACAGTAGAAATACATGTCACAATAATTATACACAGTAGAAATACACAGTAGAAATAAACATCACAGTCGAAATACACAGTAGAAATTCACAGCACACAGTCGAAATAGACAGAAATACACAGCAGACAATAGAAATACAGAGTAGAAATAAACATCACAATAGAAATACACAGTAGAAATACACAGCACACAGTACAAATACACTAGAAATACATAGCACACAGTCGAAATACACAGTACAAATACAGAGCAGCCAATAGAAATACAAAGTACAAATACACATCACAGTAGAAATACACATCACAATAGAGATACACAGTAGAAATACACAGTAGAAATAAACATCACACAGTCGAAATACACAGTAGAAATACACAGCACAGAGTCAAAATGCACAGCAGAAATACAGAGAAGACAATAGAAATACACAGTAGAAATACACATCACAGTAGAAATACACATCACAATAGAGATACACAGTAGAAATACACAGTAGAAATAAACATCGCACAGTAGAAATACATGTCACAATAGAGATACACAGTAGAAATACACAGTAGAAATAAACATCACAGTCGAAATACACAGTAGAAATTCACAGCAGACAATAGAAATACACAGTAGAAATAAACATCACAATAGAAATACACAGTAGAAATACACAGCACACAGTACAAATACACTAGAAATACATAGCACACAGTCGAAATACACAGTACAAATACAGAGCAGACAATAGAAATACACAGTACAAATACACATCACAGTAGAAATACACATCACAATAGAGATACACAGTAGAAATACACAGTAGAAATAAACCACACAGTAGAAATACACATCACAATAGAAATACACAGTAGAAATACACATCACAGTATAAATACACATCACAATAGAAATACACAGTAGAAATACATAGCACACAGTACAAATACACTAGAAATACATATCACAATCGAAATACACAGGAGAAATACAGAGCAGACAATAGAAATACACAGTAGAAATACACATCACAGTAGAAATACACATCACAATAGAGATACACAGTAGAAATACACAGTAGAAATAAACATTGCACAGTAGAAATACATGTCACAATAATTATACACAGTAGAAATACACAGTAGAAATAAACATCACAGTCGAAATACACAGTAGAAATTCACAGCACACAGTCGAAATAGACAGAAATACACAGCAGACAATAGAAATACAGAGTAGAAATAAACATCACAATAGAAATACACAGTAGAAATACACAGCACACAGTACAAATACACTAGAAATACATAGCACACAGTCGAAATACACAGTACAAATACAGAGCAGCCAATAGAAATACACAGTACAAATACACATCACAGTAGAAATACACATCACAATAGAGATACACAGTAGAAATACACAGTAGAAATAAACATCACACAGTCGAAATACACAGTAGAAATACACAGCACAGAGTCGAAATGCACAGCAGAAATACAGAGAAGACAATAGAAATACACAGTAGAAATACACATCACAGTAGAAATACACATCACAATAGAGATACACAGTAGAAATACACAGTAGAAATAAACATCGCACAGTAGAAATACATGTCACAATAGAGATACACAGTAGAAATACACAGTAGAAATAAACATCACAGTCGAAATACACAGTAGAAATTCACAGCAGACAATAGAAATACACAGTAGAAATAAACATCACAATAGAAATACACAGTAGAAATACACAGCACACAGTACAAATACACTAGAAATACATAGCACACAGTCGAAATACACAGTACAAATACAGAGCAGACAATAGAAATACACAGTACAAATACACATCACAGTAGAAATACACATCACAATAGAGATACACAGTAGAAATACACAGTAGAAATAAACCACACAGTAGAAATACACATCACAATAGAAATACACAGTAGAAATACACATCACAGTATAAATACACATCACAATAGAAATACACAGTAGAAATACATAGCACACAGTACAAATACACTAGAAATACATATCACAATCGAAATACACAGGAGAAATACAGAGCAGACAATAGAAATACACAGTAGAAATACACATCACAGTAGAAATACACATCACAATAGAGATACACAGTAGAAATACACAGTAGAAATAAACATTGCACAGTAGAAATACATGTCACAATAATTATACACAGTAGAAATACACAGTAGAAATAAACATCACAGTCGAAATACACAGTAGAAATTCACAGCACACAGTCGAAATAGACAGAAATACACAGCAGACAATAGAAATACAGAGTAGAAATAAACATCACAATAGAAATACACAGTAGAAATACACAGCACACAGTACAAATACACTAGAAATACATAGCACACAGTCGAAATACACAGTACAAATACAGAGCAGCCAATAGAAATACACAGTACAAATACACATCACAGTAGAAATACACATCACAATAGAGATACACAGTAGAAATACACAGTAGAAATAAACATCACACAGTCGAAATACACAGTAGAAATACACAGCACAGAGTCGAAATGCACAGCAGAAATACAGAGAAGACAATAGAAATACACAGTAGAAATACACATCACAGTAGAAATACACATCACAATAGAGATACACAGTAGAAATACACAGTAGAAATAAACATCGCACAGTAGAAATACATGTCACAATAGAGATACACAGTAGAAATACACAGTAGAAATAAACATCACAGTCGAAATACACAGTAGAAATTCACAGCAGACAATAGAAATACACAGTAGAAATAAACATCACAATAGAAATACACAGTAGAAATACACAGCACACAGTACAAATACACTAGAAATACATAGCACACAGTCGAAATACACAGTACAAATACAGAGCAGACAATAGAAATACACAGTACAAATACACATCACAGTAGAAATACACATCACAATAGAGATACACAGTAGAAATACACAGTAGAAATAAACCACACAGTAGAAATACACATCACAATAGAAATACACAGTAGAAATACACATCACAGTATAAATACACATCACAATAGAAATACACAGTAGAAATACATAGCACACAGTACAAATACACTAGAAATACATATCACAATCGAAATACACAGGAGAAATACAGAGCAGACAATAGAAATACACAGTAGAAATACACATCACAGTAGAAATACACATCACAATAGAGATACACAGTAGAAATACACAGTAGAAATAAACATTGCACAGTAGAAATACATGTCACAATAATTATACACAGTAGAAATACACAGTAGAAATAAACATCACAGTCGAAATACACAGTAGAAATTCACAGCACACAGTCGAAATAGACAGAAATACACAGCAGACAATAGAAATACAGAGTAGAAATAAACATCACAATAGAAATACACAGTAGAAATACACAGCACACAGTACAAATACACTAGAAATACATAGCACACAGTCGAAATACACAGTACAAATACAGAGCAGCCAATAGAAATACACAGTACAAATACACATCACAGTAGAAATACACATCACAATAGAGATACACAGTAGAAATACACAGTAGAAATAAACATCACACAGTCGAAATACACAGTAGAAATACACAGCACAGAGTCGAAATGCACAGCAGAAATACAGAGAAGACAATAGAAATACACAGTAGAAATACACATCACAGTAGAAATACACATCACAATAGAGATACACAGTAGAAATACACAGTAGAAATAAACATCGCACAGTAGAAATACATGTCACAATAGAGATACACAGTAGAAATACACAGTAGAAATAAACATCACAGTCGAAATACACAGTAGAAATTCACAGCAGACAATAGAAATACACAGTAGAAATAAACATCACAATAGAAATACACAGTAGAAATACACAGCACACAGTACAAATACACTAGAAATACATAGCACACAGTCGAAATACACAGTACAAATACAGAGCAGACAATAGAAATACACAGTACAAATACACATCACAGTAGAAATACACATCACAATAGAGATACACAGTAGACATACACAGTAGAAATAAACATCACACAGTCGAAATACACAGTAGAAATACACAGCACAGAGTCGAAATGCACAGCAGAAATACAGAGAAGACAATAAAAATACACAGTAGAAATTCACATCACAGTAGAAATACACAGTAGAAATACACATCACAATAGAAATACACAGTAGAAATACACAGCACACAGTACACATACACCAGAAATACATAGCACACAGTAGAAATACATTGTAGAAATACACATCACACAGTCCAAATACACTGTAGAAATACACAGTAGCAATACACATCACATTACAAATACACAGTAGAAATACTGCACAGTGCCAAAACAAGCTTCTATCCCTCTGAAACACTCAAAATTGACATGAGTGAGTTTTCACCATAAATGAATTAAAGAGCAAGGGAAACCATGTTTGCCATGATATTTATCCAAATTCAACTATTCCTGGCAAGGCAGCTTCCTTGAAAAACCTTTTTTCAATGAAGTACTTCATACTCTACTGCACAGTGCAAAAAGATGCTTCTCTCGCTCTGAAACGCTCAAAATTGACATGAGTGAGCTTTCACCATAAATGAATTAAAGGACAGGTGAAACCATCTTTGCCATGATATTTATCCAAATTCAACTATTCCTGGCAAGGCAGCTTCCTTGTAAAAACCTTTTTTCAATGAAGTACTTCGTACTGCACAGTGCAAAAAGTGAATTAAAGACCAACGGAAACCATGTTTGCAACAATATTAATCCAACTTCGGCCATCCACACCAAAATAGAACACAACAGAACATATGAAATATGATCAAATTTGAAATAGAAATATCCATATTTTATAGTTCATTTCAAGCAGCAGACCAGAAGGTCCTGCAGCATGTGACCTGGTGCTCTCTACAAATGCACCTGTTACACTTGGTGCAGGTGGTAGAAGACCTCTATTTTAGCCTTGTGCACAACCAGCATTCAGCTCTCCTTCTGGTCGAGCTGGTGGCAGCAGTGGCAATGGCGGTGTCAGTAGTTTCTGCTAGGGCAGCAACAGTGGTCTGTAACTTCACCACCATGGCAGCAGCATGTCGGTCATCGAATCGGAGGCTGGCGCTTATCATTTGAAATCGTTTGTGGGACATGGTGGCCCTGACGACTGGTCTCCCACTCTGGTCATCCCACAGACTGCGGGTAGAGTCCCCTTTGGACCGGTACACACCTGCCAGGATGAGAAGTCCCAAGTACGCTCGAATCTTATGGGCATCCACATCACTCCATCCTGACACTGCACACCTCCGTGTAAGGTTTGTCATTTGCAAAATCAGCTGGATCATGTCAGGAGTGAAGAAAGGGTCAAAAGAGGATGACACATCATGGATTCTTGATATGGCATATCTCGTGGGCCCTGGCATCATGCTGGTTGATGCCTGAATGTAGCGCAGCGTCTCGGCATGAGATGGAGACTAGACTTGCCTGTTATTCGCTGTCCACTCACTGTAAGGATCGGCAGGATCCCCAGTGTCCTCTCCACTTTCAGAGGACGGGTCAGAGGCACTCACAGAAGTGGGCTCCAGTGAGCATTCTCTGTCAGACTCCCCCTCGAGATTGTGTCTTCTTCAGATGAGTCCTGCAGCTCGCTGGCAGATAAAGGCTGCAGGTCTTTCTCCTTCTCTGCTCACTAATGAAATGACCCCTCAGCCAAGCTGCATGTTTATCTTTGGCTGTGAAAGCAGCCAGGTGCATAAACACAGTGACAGTTGTTTTTGTTTTTGTTTTTGAGTACAGCAAAGGCAAGAGGCCATGTTTTTACTCAAGCACCTCTTCAAAGACACATGAAACACAACCCTCAAAAAATGCCATTTTTTCCCCCTTAAAAGATCAATGCGTGGTTACAGATTCACACACACTCTCTCTCTCACACACGCACAGGCGCGCAAATACACACACACACATGAAAACTCTTGGGTCGGCTAATACTCACAGGGCTGCATAATATAAAAAAGTACAAGTGAAACCATGTTTGACGTGAGCCAGTTTTCACCATAAATGAATTGAAAGACAGGTGAAATGCTCTTTGCCATGAACTAGATCCAAATTCAACCAGTTCAGGCTAGGAAACTTCCTTGAAAAACCTTTTGTCAGTGAAATTCAGCATACACTACTGTACAGTGCAAAACAATTGACATGAGCCAGTTTTCACCATAAATGAATTAAAGGACAGGTGAGACCATGTTTTCCATTAAATAGATCCAAATTCAACCAGTTCAGGCTAGGAAACTTGCTTGAAAGACCTTTTTTTACTCAAATACAGCTTATGCTACTGCACAGTGCAAAAAGAGGCTTCTCTCGCTCTGAAACGCTCAAAATTGACATAAGCCACTTTTCACCCTTAATGAATTAAAGGACAGGAAAAACCTTGTTTGCCATGAAATAGATCCAAATTCAACCAGTTCAGGCTAGGGAACTTGCTTGGAAAATCTTTTTTCAGTCAAATACAGCCTATGCTACTGCACAGTGCAAAAGACGCTTCTCTCGCTCTGAAACGCTCAAAATTGACATGAGTGAGGTTTCACCATAAATGAATTAAAGGACAGGTGAAGCCATCTTTGCCATGAATAGATCCAAATTGAACTATTCCTGGCAAGGAAACTTCCTTGAAAAACCTTTTTTCAGTGAAATACAGCTTAATCTTCTTCCATCTGCAAAAAGACGCTTCTTTGACTGGGAAAAGCTTAATTTTGCCAGAAGTGAGTTTTGACCGAAAACGAATTAAAGAACAACTGAAACCCTGTTTGCCATAATATTTATCCAACTTCAAATATTCCTGGTACGAAAACTCCCCTGAAAAGCCTTTTTGTCAGTGAAATGCATGATCCACTTCACAATGCAACAAGACGCTTATCTCGCTCAGAAACGCTGAAAATTGCCATAAGCCAGTTTTGACCGAGAATGAATTAAAGAACATCTGAAACCATGTTTTGCATAATATTTATCCAACTTCTTTTGAGGCACTTGAACACATAAAATTGCTGATTACCACTTTCATTGAAGTGTTTGAATTTGAGTGGTATAATCAACTTTGTAATACCTGTGGTGTGATGAGAATTTTGTACTTCATGTAGAGGAATGTGAATTGAAGTTTTACACAGCCCTATTCAAAGAGCCTGTTTAACGTGAACTGTAACCTGTGACTGTTTTATGACCTTGTTTTATGACTTGTTTTATGACCCATGTAAGGTACTGAGTAATCACTGAAGGTAAACACTGTCTTCTCTGCAGGAGGGTATAAATTAGTAGCTGTTAGAGTGTAAACACATCCAGAGAGAGAGAGAGAGAGAGAGAGAGAGAGAGAGAGAGAGAAATACCAACATTTCCTCCTTAGAAATTGAGTCTTTACTTTTGTTACAGCCCCAGTGATGTGGGTGTGTTTTGTGTTGTGTTTTCTTTTGTCCCATTCAGGTGACACCCTCATTCTTCCCCCTCGTCCTTGTCGGTGTGTGAACCGCCACACCTGAGGCTACTTGCCACTTAGGCAAACCAGTGTAAGTTGCCGCTGTTCCCGGTCAAAAATGACCGTCATAGGAAATGAATGGGTAATACTAGATTATGTTCATCCATTAGATGAAAACATACCAATGCACACCCACACATCCACAACCACTCTCTCACACACACATATATTCCCCCACGTGAACCACATATTTCAGACTGAAGAATTAGGTGTGGAAACCTGTCTCTTTCTAGCACTTATGTGCCCATCCCCCCACGGGAGCCACACTTTCCAGACCAAACAATGATCATACCTGTTCAAAGGCCCCATATATAAAGATTTACACATTTCAAACTAAACAATTAGGTGTTTGTTATGGGAACCGATCCCGTGCTTATGTGCCCATCCCCCCACTTGAACCACGCTTTACAGAATAAACAATGTATCATATCTTCTCACAGACACCCTATATAAACCTTTATTTGTGCCTTGCTCTAATTTTACTCTGTGACCACAATGAGCAGGGAACTGTCAGAGAGGCTCTGAACATAATTTTTTAATCAAATGAAGAGGAGATCGAAGTTGAACCGGAGATAGAGAAGGATGTGTCAGAACTGGAAGAGAACATAGATCCTGATTTTGATCCGGATCTTTATGAAACTGACCAGTCAACAGGTGAAGAGGCCCCTGAGGAAGAGGCACCTGGAGACACACAGTATAAATACACTATACACAGGACACAGTAGAAATACACAGTTTAAATACACAGTAGAGGTACACAGCAGAAATACACAGTAGAAGTACGCAGTAGAAATACACAATAGAAATACACAGTAGAAATACACATCACACAGTAGAAATACACAGCAGAAATGCACATCACACAGTGGAAATACACAGTAGAAATACACAGTAGAAACACACAGCACACAGTAGAAAAACACTGTAGAAATACACAGTATCAATACATATACATGTACCGGACACAGTATGAAAACACATTACACTATATAAATACACAGTATATATAAACAGTACACAAAATAAATACACATTACAAATGTAGAATAGAAATACACATTACATTGTAGAAATAAACATTACACCATATAAATAAACAGTAGAAATACAGAGCACACAGTAGAAATACACAGTAGAAATACACAGGACACAGTAGAAATACACAGCACACAGTAGAAATACACAGCACACAGTAGAAATACACTGTAGAAATACAGAGCACACAGTAAAAAAACACAGTAGAAATACACATCACACAGTCGAAATACACTGTAAAAATACAGAGCACACAGTAGAAATACAGAACACACAGTAGAAATACACAGCACACAGTAGAAATACACAGTAGAAATACACAGGACACAGTAGAAATACACATCAGAGAGTAGAAATACACATCAGAGAGTAGAAATACACATCAGAGAGTAGAATTACACAGTACATAGTAGACATACACAGTAGCAATTCACAGCACAGAGTCAAAATACACAGAAGAAATACAGAGCACACAACAGATAGACACAGTAGAAATACAAAGTTGCAATACACATCACACAGTAGAAATACACAGCAGAAATACACAGCACACAGTAGAAATACACGTCACACAGTAGAAATACACAGTACACAGTAGAAATACACTGTAGAAATACAGAGCACACAATAGAAATACACAGTAGAAAAACACATCACACAGTCGAAATACACTGTAGAAATACACATCACACAGTAGAAATACACAGTAGAAATACAGAGTACACATTAGAAATACACATCACACAGTAGAAATACGCTGTAAAAATGCAGAGCACACAGAAGAAATACACATCACCCAGTAGAAATACACTTTAGAAATACAGACCACACAGTAGAAATACACAGTAGAAAAACACATCACACAGTCGAAAAACACTGTAGAAATACACAGCACACACTTGAAATACAAGGTAGAAATACAGAGCACACAATAGAAATACAGAGCACACATTAGAAATACACAGTAGAAATACACAAGACACAGTAGAAATACACAATACAAATACACAGTAGAAATACAAAGCATACAATAGAAACATACAGTTGAAATACTAAGCACGCAGTAGAAATACACGGTGAAAAATGCACAGCACACAGTCAAAATACACAGTAGAAATGCAGAGCACACAATAGTAATACAAAGTAGAAATACACATCACACAGTAGAACTACATAGCACACAATAGAAATACAAAGTAGAAATACATAGCATACAATAGAAATACACAAGACACAGTAGAAATACACATCATACAGTAGAAAGAGAGCGTAGAAACGCACAGCACACAATAGAAATACAAAGTAGAAATACACAGAACACAGGAATAATACACAGCACTCAGTAGAAATAGACAGTAGAAACACATAGCAGAAATACACAGTACACAGTAGAAATACACAGTAGAAACACACAGCACACATTAGAAATACACAGTAGTAACACACAGCACACAGTAGAAATACACAGTAGAAATACACAGCACTCAGTAGAAATACACGGTAGAAATACAGAGCACATAATAGAAATACACATCACAAAGTCGAAATACACAGTAGAAATACACAGCACACAGTAAAAGTACACAGTCGAAATACACAGCACACAGTAGAAATACACATCACACAGTAGAAATGCACAGTCGAAATGAACATCACACAGAAAAAATACACAGTAGAAATACACAGCACACAGTAGAAATACACAGCAGAAATACACAGCACACAGTAGAAATACACAGTCGAAATGAACATCACACAGTTGAAATACACAGTCGAAAAAAACATCACAGTAGAAATGTACAGTAGAAATACACAGCACATAGCAGAAATACATAGCAGAAATACACGTCACACAGTAGAAAATACACATCACACAGTTGGAATACACAGTCGAAATACACATCACACGGTAGAATACACAGTTGAAAAACACATCACACAGTCAAAATACACAGCACACAGTATACATACACAGTACACAGTATAAATACACAAGAAACAGTATAAATAAACTGTACAAAGTATAAATACACACTTTAAATTCACATTGCACAGTATAAATACACAAGAAACAGTATAAATAAACTGTACAAAGTATAAATACACACTTTAAATTCACATTGCACAGTATAAATACAGAGCACACAGTATAAATACACAGTACGCAGTATGAATACACATTACAAGGTATACACACACAGTACACAGTATACATACACAGTACACAGTATGAATACCCAGTACACAGTACAGAGTATAAATATACATCACACAGTAGAAATACACAGTCTAAATACACATCACACAGTAGAAATGCACAGTCAAAATACACATCACACAGTAGAAATACACAGTAGAAATACACAGCACAAATAGAAATATACAGTAGAAATAAAGAACACACTGTAGAAATACACAGCTCACAGTTGAAATACACTGTAGAAATACACAGTACATAGTAGAAATACACAGTAGAAATAGACATCACAGTAGAAATACAATGTAGAAATACACATCACAGTAGAAATACACTGTAGAAATACACAGTACATAGTAGATATGCACTGTAGAAATACACAGTACATAGTAGAAATACACTGTAGAAATACACATCACACAGTAGAAATACACTGTAGAAATACAGAGCACACAGTAGTAATACACTATAGAAATACACATCACACAGTAGAAATACACTAGAAATACAGAGCACACAGTAGAAATACACAGTAGAAATACACAGCACACAGTAGAAATACACGTCACACAGTAGAAATACACTGTAGAAATACAGAGCACACAGTGGAAATACACAGTAGAAATACACAGCACACAGTAGAAATAGACAGTAGAAACAGGATTTGCTTCATTTCTGGACGTATCCTACCTGCACTCCAAGACAAAATAATGACACGCAATCTGAGGGCATCTTTAAAAGGCTTGTTTTGGGGTGCAAGTGTGGCTCACGCCCATACCAATTTGAACACGCCGGATCTCGGAAGCTAAGAAGTGTTGGTCCTGGTGAGAGTTTGGATGGGAGATCGCTTGGGAATGCCAGGTGCTAAGGTTTTTGACTTTGCTCTACAGACACCAGAGGGCGCTGCAGCTTCTTCAGTGGAGACAGAGGGTTGAAAAAAAACAGCAGTCTGTTTCTTGTTTTCCGGTTATGCAGGCTGTCTGTTTAGGTGGAGAAATGTAAATGACTAGTCCTTCATTTCCTATTTCCACTTTATGCAGTTTTATACTACTACTTCATTCCATTTCAGAGGGAAATATGGTACATTTTCCTCCTCTAAACATGTAATTATTTGATCAAATTGAATACATCAATGAAAATGCTGCTGAGACAATAATGCGTCAGTGCTTACCAATCCACTGATAGCTGTTTTTCATACAGCGAAAGCCTTAGAAATGTAAAAACAGGTGACAGCAGAGCTTGTTATGAAGGCTCATTTTTCATCCTGGTAACAGGATTTGCCTTATTTCTGGACGTATCCTACCTGCACTACCGGCCTTTTTTGGGGTGCAAGTGTGGCTTACGGCCATACCACTCTGAACACGCCCCCTTTGGTGAAGTAGTAAGTGTGTGTATTGGTGAGAAGAAAAAAATCAAAAAAATCATGGACGGACTAAAAATCAAAAACAATATAATCATGGCGAGGGAATTGGACATAGACGAAATGGTGGTCTCTTTTATTAATTTGCCCACTTATATTGAGGACATGGCAATACTGGAGAAATTAAGAGACTGGGGAGTCAAGCCTGTTTCCGGAATCAGGAGACGGATGTGGCCAGGGATGGAGATCACAGACGGAACTTTGCATTCGGCCTGGACATATTGTTAGACACACGTTTTAAATGTGGAAAACAGGGCCATTATGCCCCGGAGTGCACGGAGCAGCAGACGGGAGGAGGAGGCTGGAGTAAGGAGAGGTCTAAAGACAAGTGAGGGCACCGGGGTGAGAATGACTGGGTTAGAGTGGACGGTGTCTGATGTTACGGGCAGTGAGGGAGGTACCATGGAGAAGGTGGGAGAAGTGAGGAAAAGACCCATGACAAGACGGCAAGTGAAAAGAACTCATGGAGACACTCTTTTCAATTTTCCTTATCATGCTCCATATTTCCTCCTTCAATGGGAATGGGCTCCGAGACAGAGACAAAAGACAGCAAACCTTGCTGGTGTGTGAGGCTGACATCATTTGCCTACAAGAGACTCACTGGGATGATGAGTGTGTGAGAGAGACTGAGAGAGAATGGATGGGTGAGATGTATGTTAACAATGGGGGAACTAAATCAAGAGGGGTGGCAATTTTGGTGAAGAGGGGAGTGATTGAGGATGTAAGAAAGAGTGTGGATGATGAGTGATGGGGATAACATTTGAACACATGGAGGAAAAGTTTTAACTAATGAATGTATATGCACCGAATGAGGAAAGAGAGAGAAGGTGGGAGTGGGAGGAATGTGTGGTGACAACTGTATGATTGTGGGTGATTTTAATGTGTGGTGGGAAGGTTGGATGCTTCATCAATTGTGTGTTTCAGGAGTGATTCATCCAGAGGGGTGCTGAGACAGGTGATGAGAGAGAAGAGACTGATTGATATGTGGAGAGATAGAAATCCAGAGGGGAGGGTTTTTTCTAGACAGACAAGAGGTGAGGGGGTGTTAAAACAGAGTATAAAAAACAGGATAGATTTAGTTTTGGGAGCAAAGGGCATAGCAGACAGGATAGGTAGGGTAGAATATAAAGCCACAGCGCCCAGCGATCACATGGTGTTAGAGTTTAGGTTAAATCAACAAATTGAAAGGAGGGGTGTGTGTGTGGTGTTTGAATGGTGGTTTAGCAAAGGATGAAAGGTATAAAAAGAAAGTGAGAGAATGTATAAACAGGAGAATGAATGAGAGTATGAAAATAAAACACAACTACGTCAGTTCAGGGTCCAATATAAAAATATATATTTGCAAAATAATAGCTCATTAAATGATTGATCAATGAATGATTTCTTTCACCTGGTTAATGTGATTTCTGCTCCCGAACTTCACTGCACAGCTTATCAATATCAGGGCTGTAAGACGTCACTTTGATCTTCACACAGGATTGCAAGCTGTCATCTGTGAGGCGGGAGCGATGTTTGCTCTTTATGTAGTTCATGCTGGGTAAAACCTGCTCACATAAGTATGTGGATCCAAAGATCGACAGGACTCCAAATGCATATTTTTTCATGTTCATATAAGTGTCAGGAATGGCATTCCATGTTTCGAACACAAGTTTGTCTGGTTTGGGGAGGTTTTCAATATCATTCCATTTGTTCTTCTGAGCAAGAGTGGCCTTCTGATGAGCAACATCCTCAAGATCAGCTGTCAAGCTTCTTAACTTAGACACCCTTACGTCTTTGTCAGCTATGTCGGCCAGTTCGATCTCAAGATCGGGTTGACTTACAACTGTAAATGCAGTCATATTCAACAGGAATGGATCGGTGTTCAGGGGGGTAGCGGGAAAGGATAATGTGTTTTTTTCCTGTCTGAAATCGCAGAATCTTTTTCCAAACGCAGTTTGTATTGCGATGATTGCATGCTGCAAATGGTCATAATTTATCTGATTGTGTGCTTCTTTGAACTTGAAAGAGGAAAAGTGAGACAGCGTACCTAGCATATTGCTTATTTGGAATACCAATCCTAATCGGTAATTGTAAAAGAGCTAATTTTCATATTCCCCTTTTGGAATTATGTCAGTATGAAAGATCACTTATGTGATCCAATAGTCATTTGCAGATTGTGTTCTTGGAATTAGGTATCATGCAAAATATCACCCATTAGGATTTTTTTACTCATTACTTTAATTATGAATTAATGCTCATTGCATATTGCATATTATATTGCATATTGCATATTGGATTGTTGGACTTACAGATAGTGTAAAATATAACTCGATTGGAATGAGACTGTTACTTGCAGAAAACATATTACATCAGAATCAGAATCAGAATCAGAACACTTTATTAATCCCCGGGGGAAATTGTTTTTGTTTTGGATGCTCCGTGCAAAGTAGAAATAGAAATATAGCATGAATGGAAACAAGAGATAAAGATATAAATAAAATAGTAAAGTAGACAATAAAATAAAATATAATAAAATAAAATAAAATAATAAAGTAGACAATCTCAAGTGTTCAATGACCACTCCAAGTATTTAAATATATACAGTGCAAAATATATATATGGTATGGGAAATATACATAGATACACATATACATAAATAAATATATATAGCCATTTGAGTCCGATCATCAGAGGGAGGAGTTGTAAAGTTTAATGGCCACAGGTAGGAATGACAAGTAATTAAACTATATTCTTGGAATTTCTGATTAAGTCTTTGGAATTGCTTATCCAATTTTCAAATTGTTTACCCTTACCTTCAAAAATATCAACACAGGACTTTTCACACATATCCGTGTTGCACGGTCCACAGCAGCCCTATGAACTACTGCAGTGATACTGCAGTTCGTTTTCCAATTATCTTTTTAATGTTTTATATATAGAACAAACATAACACAAGTTACACACATAATAAGCAAATCATTAAACATAAATGAAAAGTAGGAATAAGTTAAAAAAATAATAATAAAAATTACAGCATTTGTGGTCAACATATTACACATACAGTAATTGAAATAAGTTCATAGTATAGAAGTTGTCAGAGGTCCATAAGAGGTTTCCAAGTCTTCAGAAAAATATCCCCTTTATTTTTCAGGGAGTAAGTACGCTGTTCCAATCGTAATGTCTCGTTGAGAATTCTTATAAACAAATCAAAGGTTGGAGGTTGTTGTTTGTTCCAGTTCAGCAGAATACATTTCTTTGCTATGTATGATATTATGCTAATCTGTTTGGCTGAAATGGGGTCTAGTGTCTTGTCCAATTCTGTTCCGAAGAGGTACCGTATTGGAGAGATGTCCAGTGGGATTTGGAGGACCTTAACAGTCAGATCACGTACCTCTGACCAGAAGCGTTTTATTTGTCTACACTCCCAGAAAACGTGAATGAGAGATCCTATACATATTTTACAACGATGGCAATTAGAGGAAGAATTAGGATATATCTTGTTTAAACGAACTGGGGTAAGGTACATTCTGTACATAAACTTATAATTCTGTTCAATTATTTTATTACAGAACAGTGATGTAAATACATTTTGACATATAGCGTCCCATTGATCTCTACTTAGGTTGCATCCCAGAACTTTTTTGCTATATATTTCTAAGTGGCGTAAAGGAAGAACTATGATGGTCTAGCAGAGTATTGTAAATCAAAGAGATTTTCCCTTCAACGAAGTAGCACTATTCAAAATGTCTTCCAGACTTGTTAGCCCCAAACACAACCGTCCAGATCTTTCTATAGTAACTAGGTGACAAATTTGTAAATATTTATTAAAGTCTTGTTTAGGGATTTTAAACGACTTAAGGCGGCCTTCATTGAAATCAAAAAGGCCCAGCAGAGGATGTACTTCCTGCGTCAGCTCAGGAAGTTCAACCTGCCCCAGGAGCTGCTGATCCAGTTCTACACAGCAATAGTTCAGTCTGTTCTCTGCACCTCCATCACCGTCTGGTTTGGATCAGCCACCAAACAGGACAGGAAAAGACTGACACGGACAATAAGGTCTGCAGAAAAAATCATTGGTGCTAAACTGCCCACCATCCAGGCCCTATACTCATCCAGAGTCAGGAAACGGGCAGGAAACATCTCTGCAGACCCATCACACCCTGGACACAATCTGTTCGAACTTCTCCCCTCCGGCAGGCGCTACAGAACACTGTTCGCCAAAACAACCAGACATAAGAACAGTTTCTTCCCCCAGGCCGTCGCACTGATGAACACTTGATCAGTCACCCAGTGTCAGTAACCCCCCTGACTCCAAAACCATCCACTCATAGTCTTTACATTTACAGACCAAATTGCACTTTATATGTATGTATATATATATATATATATATATATATATATATATATATATATATATATATATATATATATATATATATATATATATATATATATATATTTCTACCTGTACATAATTGAACAACATATATCCACACTGTAAATAATATAATATAAATATACTTAAATATATATTTATATATTTATAATAGTCCGGACTTCTGAACACCTTTTAACTCACTGTTCTTTGTTGTTCTTGTTCCTTCTAGTTGAATGTTGTTATGTTTGTTTATGTTCATGTCTATGTCTATGTACATTGTGTGCGAAGAAAAAACCAAGTCAAATTCCTTGTTTGTGTTTCACATACTTGGCCAATAAAGCTGATTCTGATTCTGATTCTGATATGTCTTTAAAATTGTGTAAACCATGATCTTCCATTTTGTAAGCAAGGACTTTCCGATTGAGGATGGCAAGTCCGGGTTAGAGGATAAAAGAGCTAACAAAGAAATTCTAGCAGAAGACCCACAGAACCTCTTAACATCTAGCCAGGCCTTAAAGGAATAGTTCACTCTAGAACGAAATTCAGTCATTATCGACTCACCCTCATGCTGATGAGAAGTCCGGTGTAGTTTCTTATTCCTCAAAGTGCAGCTGGAGACCCGTGGGGGTAAAACAAAACTCGCCAGTTTTCTAGACTACCGCTCATTTCCATGTCAAGTTAGTGGAGTGGGCGCTGGGGCGCCCTCATTGTCACGTCAACTTGCTGCTGAGAGTCACACAGGTTGTGTGTGTCAGAAGAGGTAAGGGGGAGGGGGGCGGGGGATCAACTTGCGACTGCAGAGGTTGGATCAAAGCAAGGGGGAGGGGAAGAGGGATAGACTGATGATCCCAGGCCACACAACACAAACTGCTTCCAAATAAATTGTATTTCATTCCTAAAATTAATATAGACCCATATACCTACATGTAATTAATTGGGTTATGTGAAAAATGTAAAAAAAAAAAAAAAAAGTAAAAAAATCTGTGCATGCATCTACGTGAATTTGTTTACATCACGTGACTCCGGTTGTTTGACGGGCGAACGGACGGTGTTGGCAAAAGGTAATGCAAAAGGTAATGATGTCGAGTGTTCATCTTCATCATGGATCAAAGTAAAAGACTAAAGAAGCCATCAGGTGCCCAGTTCAGAAAAAGAAGAAAAGAAGAAGAGGAGAAACGGGCAAAAGATAAAGGTATGCAGATTTCTGAGTGACGTTAGTGACAGTAGCCTATAGGCTATTTATTAGCCTCTTGCTAATATGTTGCTACTTAGCCACAGAAGGTTTTTAGTTTTGCTGAACTAGCAACTATTAGAATTGAGGCATCATGCCATGCAACTAATTTCACCCATATGCAAACTAGGCTAGTTTGTGTTTGCAACACCAGAACAGTGCAAATTCACACAGACGTCCTGACTGTGGAATTTGTAATGCTACACGCTATATGCTAACTTAAATAACTTCTAATATACATTGACATGGCATTTTGTAAGCTACATGTGATATAGCTTTTTGAATAATTTCTAGTGTGTTATGCTTCGTTAATAGGATGTTAACAAATGTTAATAAAATGTGCATTATGGTCATTTTAATTGGGTAACTGATGCATGTGTGATGTAAGTGTGATCTAACTTACATATTGTATCTTAATTGTAAATTCAGGGGCACTTTTGAAATATTTTGGAGCTGGAGCACCCACTGGCCAAAATGAGGAGTCAGATACTTCCACAGCAGCCACAGACATGGTCCTGGAGTTCTAATATGCCTCCATACTGCTCGTCCGCTGCAATCCAAGTGTCCTGAAGTGGCGACATCCAGAGTTTACTCGAAACGACGTCATTTAGTACATTTTTCTAGCCTAAACAGTCACTATACTACATTGGCCTGGAGGCACGCTCCCGCGTTCACGCGAGTCTCCCTCACAGCGTTTGCACTATGGAAGCCGCGCCAGACAAGATCAACGAGACCGCCATAGATACACACCGGTATTTACATCCTGCTGTGAGCGACCGAGCGACACACAAACTGTCAAGTCAAACTGAAGTTAAACGAGTGATAATTAAAAGAACTACAAAAAAACTGCAAACGAACTACAAAAAAACGGAAGGAGGAACCATTGCACAGGTGCTGGCCGGACTGTAAAAAACGGCGCCCATCATCGCAGGTGCATCATCAATCAATCACACGCAAACAGCGGCAGGGAAAGAGACAGTTCTCTCGTCGCCTGAACCCTGCAGTGAGCCCATGCAGAAGAGAGCTTCTACAAACACCAGAGAGGCAGCCGGTGAGACACGTGAACAGAGATTCTTGCTACGGAGGTTCAATTGCTGATTGTTTGTGTTAGCGCTAGCTTAGCCACGGGGTTGGTTGCCCAGTAACGCGTGGCTTATTAAACACTTAATGCCCACGTGTGCTGATTGTTTGTTAACGTCCTGAGTCTAATGAAATGTGTTGAGAATGTACCATATGTACCATATGGGACTGATCTCTCTGGATCGGCAAGGTACAGAATGATATCATCGGCATATGATATTCTATTATCTGTTGTCCCAAACTGAATACCGGAAATTTCTTCACTTGTCCTTATGACTTCAGCAAGGGGTTCGATCGCTAAATTAAATAATGGGCATAGGGGACATCCCTGTCGACAGCCTCTGCTTAAGTTAAATCTTTCTGAGACAGCACCATTAACACATATTTGAGCTTGTGGATTACTGTACATTGCTTTGACCCAACTGATACATCTATCGCCAAAATTAAACTTCTCCAAAACCCGAAGTAAGTATGACCACTCGACCCTATCAAACGCTTTTTCTGCATCAAGGGATATTATCATAGCTGGTTGGTTGCAAAGGGTCGAGTGGTACACTATGTCTAACAGCCTTCAAATATTATCTGTCGCATATCGTGCCTCTACAAAACCTGCCTGATCGGGGTTAATTAGCTGAGGAAGAATGTCTTCTAGTCTATGTGCAATTAATTTAGAAATAATCTTAAAATCAACTGGTAGTAACGAAATTGGACCAAATGATGTACATTCTGCAATGTCTATCTTTTTTATGTATCAATGATATGACAGCTGTCTTCATTGATTCGGGAAGGGTCCCATTTTCAAAGAAATCTGTAACCATAGGCATAAGGAGAGGTTCAATCTGTGGCCAAAAGGTCTTATAGAACTCTGCACAGTATCCATATAATCCTGGAGTTTTCCCAGAAGACAGAGACATAATTGCCTGTAGAACTTCTTTTGAGGTGAATGGAGAGTTCAGGTATTGTTTATCTTCTTCAGAGATGGAGAGGAGAGATACATTTTCTAAAAACATGTTAATGTCAATCATAGAGGGGTTTTCAGATGAGTATAATTGCTTATAAAAATCTATAAAAGAAGACTATTGACTGCAAGTCATATTTTAGCTGTCCCTTTTCATTGCGTATGCGGTCGGCGCTTTCTTTTTTAAGCTGGTACGCTAAGAGCCTGCTAGGTTTATTTTCATACTCATGATATTGCTGTTTAGTAAAGAACAGGAGTTTTTTTTATATGTTCGGTTTGAGTAAGGTTGAGACGTTTTCTGACGTCATTAAGCTTCTTCAAGTTTTCATCTGTGGGTGACTGAAGTGTCTCCAAGTTGACAAGCTCCTTTGTAAGTAGTTCAGTTTGTTTGGTAATATTTTTCTTTCTTGCAGATGTGTATGACATCAACTGCCCTCTAATCACGGCTTTGGCTGCATCCCATATTACCACAGAGGTGACAGGGGAAGCTGCATTATCTTGCCTGTATTGGTCAAGCCATAGTCTTATTTTGTTACAAGCTTCAACATTTGTAAGAAGTGAAAAGTTAAACTTCCAGTTCTTGTTTGTTGGGGGATAGATAGCTGAAGATAGACTGGTGAGTGGTCCGATATAAGGATGGATCCTATATCACAGGAAACCACAGAGGAAATATGGTGCTTCAGCATAAAGAAAAGGTCCAGTCGAGAGTATGTTTTGTGGTGATACTGCAGTTTAGAAAATAAAAATACACATTTTGGAATGGTTATCAATGCTTTCAGCTAATCCTTGTAGAAGAAATACTTCTGTCAAACACTGACTTTCCAGAAGTCTTTATTTGAACATATGAACATTATTAATAGAAAAAAAGGTTTTGAATTAATTTAAAGTTAAATAACGTCTTTACATTTTTAACTAAAATAATTAATCTTTTTTAAAAATGTATTAAAATAAAACTCAAATACAATCTTTAACAAAAACTGTTGTGATTTTCAGTTCTTTTTTTTAACAATCACTTCTCACTTTAATGTCACTGTAACAAAAACTGTTGTGATTTTAAGTTTTTTTTGTACAATCACTGCAACAATTGAACTGTTGACATTTTTTTTGTCCTTTCATTTTTAAAGTTCCTTAAAGAGGTCCAGAAGGCGTTGCAGCACAGGCAGCAGACCAAGGAGGAGATCCAGAAGGTGCCCCCTGAAGTTCCTGGAGATAAAGACCTTTTCTAGCTCTTACTGCTCTCTGCCTCTTCAGATCCTCCAAAGCCTTGGTATCCAACTGCCTTACCACTACCTGGCACATTTGTGGGCAAAGCCGTCTAGGGCTGATGAGTTTCTTGAGAGGAGAGTCATTTACCTTCTTTTGGAGTTAAATGTACTTTGCTCTTGGGCTTTTGTTTCTCGTCCTAGGAGACTTCACTGGGGAGCAGGAAAGCCTGGTAATTTTTTTGGCCTCGTTATGTTTCCCAGTAGACTTCACTGGGGTGCAAGACAGCTTGGGACGTTTCTTGGCCTTGTGCTGTTTCACTGTCTTTCTTACAGCATCTTCCCGAACCGGTGCCCCTGTTGTCTTTGTTACATCCTCCTCTTCCTCTGAAGATGAGCCAACCTCTACCACATTGTCAGCTGGTCTCTCGGGGTCATGGTCTCTCTGTCTTTTCTAAGCCTCTTTGTCATCATCTTTTTGCTTTTGGCTGCTGCCTCCTTCTTCTGAGCTTTCGCTGCTGCCACTGTCTCATATAAGCCTCTTTGTCATCTTCTTTCCTTTGCCCTGTGTCATGCTCTTGCTTGTTCCTGCTTCACTGTCACACTGCATTGTGCCCTCCTTGTGTCCTGTCTCCTTCGCAACACATTTCTTGCCCTTGTCTGCTCCCTCTTCTTCCTCTGAAGTCATGGAAACACTGTTGTCCTTGTCAACTCTTTTTGTGCTCTCACCCTGCATGTTGGTGTAGATCTTGCACCCGTTTTTGTTTGTCTTTGCAAGCGCGATTGGCTGTGTCTTCACGCGTCTGGAAAGCTTTGCCAAAGCCCAGGTCAGCCTCATAGAATTTCTCTGCTGTGGCTGTTGAGTGGCACATCAGCCTGTGGATGTTCCCCTTCTTGCTCTCCTCCAAACTTCACCCAACCTACAGAAAATGAAACGATTACAAATACATTAATAGTTGTGCACAATTACAATTGTGCACACTTGTCATTAATATCTGACAAAAATGAAAATGTCTTACACGTGCTGATGCTGCTGCGAAGCAGGGAGAGCGTTGGCCTCCCTGGAAGGCCAAATGACTCCCAGCAGTTCTGAAAAGCGGTGAGTATTTCATGATATGGGCCACCGTTGTTGTTGTTGGAAAATACCAGTTCAGAGTTGCCAGTTAGGTAGTTGTGTAGGTTGTACATTAGTCGGTAAAACCACATGTACTATCTCTTCATAAGTGGAATCAGGGCATGACCAAAGCTCTCTTTGGTTTTGTGGTCTTTAACCTGTGAAGGAAACAAGCAAGCAAGCGCCGACATGTAGTGGAAATGTGGAATAATAGCAAATCATTGCCCATATCCAGAATGTAAAGGAAGTTAGAGGCTAAGTTTGGATTAATTAGCAGTTTTCATTCATTATGTGGAAAGTAGAGCACTTTCATGCTGTATTTGGAAGCATAGCAAATTGTAACCCATACATGGAATATAAAGGAATTTAGAGGATATATTGGGATTCATTGACAGTTGACATTCAATATGTGGAAAGGGGAGTACTCTACACTATGTGCTGTAATTTGGTGCATCCTCTTACTCGAGTTATCCTCCATTCCAACTCATCCTCCTCTGCCTGGGCAAACTCCTCCACCGCAAGGTTGGTGATGACCCCCTTCCTGTGGCCATTGACACATGCAATATACCCACTCAGTAAACCATACACACGCTCGATCGCCTCCCTGCTCTTGTCTCTCTCAAGGGTGCCTGTAAAGTCAAAGGACATTGTCAAGTCTACTTGATGTTTATAGTGCCAAACCATAACGTAAGTTCTTCATTCATCTTGGGGCATTTTCCATATAAAGCAGGTCTAGGCCATACTCTTTCTAATATTCGAATAGAAGGTTGCTCCCTACATACTTACGTAGAGCTAGCGGTATGACTCTACAGTCATGAACGCTGTTGTGTATTACCCTCACCCCAGTCCTTACAACCACAACGTGTGCTTGAGGTAGACTTTCAGTAGGGTAGTGAGGTGGAGGCACATCACCAGTGGGCTGGAAGAGAATGTAGAGTGTTTAAGTTTCAACTGATGTCATGAGTCTAAAATGCAGCACAATTTAACAAGAAAATGAAGAACATGTTGGTCTTACAAGGCAATGAAGGGTGTCTGGGATTTGCGGGGCAGCCACCCTGCCAAGGACTCTTGCTGCCCAGGTTCTTTGCATCGTTGTTTGTGGCATCTGAATATAAGCAGAGACTACATGTAACAAAATAATCAAATATATTAGACACTACTATCTCCATTTTGGAGTGGGTTAGGGAGCTGGATAGGCTTTTGTAATATGTCTCCATCTCTGGAATCACTAGGAAGCAAAACGGCATTTGGGGAATGTTACATACCAGGCACTTGGACGGTCCACTCGCCCTTTACAGGCTCTTTGTCCTCACCAGGCTCCTTGCAATACAAAAAGAAAATTCACATATTTAAACAGTCAATAGTTACACATCTTCTGTTTACTCTTCCTGCTTTATTCAGACTTTTAATAAAGTACTTTAAAAAAGAAAAAAATAATTAAGGTTGCATGTGTGTGTGCATGCGCATTATATCATGTGTAGTCAACTGTGAGCCTAGCTCCTCCTCTCCCTCCTTAATGTCCTGAATCTACATCTTCATCTGAAGACTGCTGGAAATACATTTGTGAATTTTACCAACAGTGCTACCGTGTACATATGCCGCAAAGCCAACAACACGCTACATGTTGCAAACCATTTAACAAAATTCACTTCACAGTCCGTACTTGCGTTCCTAAGTGGCGAATTGGGTCGTGAGAAAGACATTCCAACACGGTCCTTGAAATAGAGAAAATACCATATTTTATAACATTAATAATTAATATGTGGAATGTAAAGGGAAACAGATGCTATATTGGGATTCATTAGAGATTTCTATTCAATATTTGGAATATATGGGTCCTTTCATTGGTGGCTATAATGCCAATATTGGAACAATCACTGCTTTTCATTTTACCCCGGTAATATGTGTTTTCGATTAAAATCCAAAAATTGAAAGCAGTACTAATTGGGATTTTATCTGTATCATTTCATCGTACTGTTTTCTGAAGTGAATCCTGGTGGCCTGTCTACAGTGAACAAGACACTTCCTGAATTTATATCCTAAACCAGCCACTTTCTGATTACTTAATAGGCAACCCATCAGGCCTGTGATTACAGTTTTCGAAAGCTTTTATCATCTTCTTTTATTTGAATGGCTGCCAATGCCTCAATGGAACAATGAGAGATTATTATATTTTCCTTTGAAGGCTGTGACCCTTTGATGTCTGAAAGAGTTTACATTCCCCAATAGTGTACCAAGAAGCATTCTGGGAGTGTTGTCAATAGTCATTCAAGTCTTTTTTTTGAAGTAGTTTGGCATGGAGGATCACTTGTTGGGAATGCTGATCGCTAATTAGCAAAATTCACCCATTTTTAATTAGAGTTAGCATCTAAGATTTCACTTTTGGAATACGAGTTATCCTTGTAATTACAGTAGTGATTTCTGTGCAATATTTTCAATGAGTAGGAATGCTACATTGGGACTGATTAGGGTTAGGTTTACGCCTTGCAATTTAAAGTAAAATTGGTAATGTGAGCTTATTTGCGGGACAAATAAAGGATTTCTGATTCTGATTCTGATTATTGCATTACGCTATGCCATTTTTTTCCCCAACGTACCTCAATTCCAGCTGTCCTTCTGGTAGAAGTCTGGCAAATACAAACAGTTTTCTCAGCCTTCCACGGATGTTGTCCAATGTCTTTGCCGCTGTAACCAGCTCCGCAGACTCCTTTAGAACTTCTTTGATCCAAAAGGTGGACAAACAAAAGGGAAAATAAACACTGTCATGTGCATTGTTTTGAAGGTAATCCTGCCAAGGCCTCGAAGCTCAGAGGGCAGTTTTCTTTTTTACAGTGGAAAGTAAATAAAATGGAAGGGACACATTTTAAAAGCAGCAAGACAGTGTTGTTAAAGCATACAACAACAAAACTTACCCGTTGGCATCTGATGTCCTTGCACTTCAGTTCTTTCCCAAACAGGTGTTGTAGTAACTTGTCAAACTCCAGCGGATAGGTCAGTCTTCTGCGTTTTCCCTGTGTGGATAATTACATGTCATGTGTGAGAAAAGAAAGAAAATACTGTTATATAACAATCACTACAAGGATTATTTATTAATCTGTAGTACTTCTAGCCATGATCGCTGTGCTAAAGACATTGTATAAATTTGTGTGTTTCACTCACAGGCAGTGGTGCCAATGTTGGCAAGTCCTCTGAACTGCTGGAACTGCTAGAAATGCTAGCCTCCTCCTCCTTCAATGAACTACTATTGCAGCAATCTGGCTGACTCTACCATGTCACAGTAAATCAGAATATAGTTGTTAAGAATTTAGACATTGTCACACCATGGTGAGGAATGTCTTGTCCTGGGTTTTGTGTCTCGTGAACTTCCTGTTTTATTTTGAAAAGTAACTCTCCTCTCGTTTCAGGTCACTTGCCCTTCCTCATGTGCCACCAGTCTGATGTCTCCTCTAATCCCTAATTGTTTCCACCTGTGTTCCCTCACCTGATGTGTCTTATAGTCTGCATCTCCCTTTGTTCTGTGCCAGAGTGTTGTATTCGTCACGCACCCCAGCCCTCATTCACAGCCTTGATCACGCCAAGAGTCAAAGTTTGTATTTCTGTTCTTGATCCTCTTAAGTGAGTGACTTTTTGTTTGTAATTTTTCTCAGTGAATTCCAGGTCTAGTTTATAGCCATTTGTTTGCCTCCGGTGGAGTGCCTCATTTGTTTCATTCTTTTTCATAGTCAGTCGAGAGAGTAGTTTATGTTTATAGCCTTTTCTTCTTCCTCCGATTGGAGTGATTTTTTTTTTTGTTATAAGTTTTCATAGCCAGTGAGCCAGAGTAGTTTAGTTCTTAGTCCTTTTTATTTGCCTCCTCAGGAGTGATTTTCGGTTTCCTTATTCCTTTTTCTTTGAGGTTGTTTTGCCTAATTTTGTTGTAGTGCTGTTGCTTGTTTTTTTTAGCCAGCAGATTAGATATTGTGCTTTATAGCCTATTTGTTTGTCACCTTGCTCAAGAGTTCAAGTGAAGAAAACAAATTTCTCAATAAAAGCCTGCTCTAATTGTCCTAATTCTGCTCCTGAGTCCTCCTTCCTAGCCCAGGCCTGACAGACATTTGATTTAGTATATAATCACATTCCGTTGTATATTTAAGGACTACTGTATCAATTTTAATTTGCGCATGTTAAATACTAAAGTCACTAAAATTGCTTGTGTGGCATTTTACCTCAGCACCCTCACACTCTGACTCCTCCTCGCATGCAGTAAATGTTGACCCAGCTTCAATCTGAACAGTATGAATGGATTTAAGTTAAAGGTTTATCATCTTATACTGTGTTAAGTATGACTGCTTTACTCAGAAATCTGGTGTTTGTGTGTGAATGTGTACTCACTGGTGAACCATGCTCTTCTTTGATGTCCACTGTCGAGGTCATGTGTTCCATCTGAAAGACAGAAACCTGTAATACAAAGAAGGGACACATAAATTAATTAGAACTACTGGCAAAGCACAAACCTCCACCAAGTCAGCTTAGTTCCCCTGGATCCAGATGTGCACCAAAATTTAATGGATTGTTTCTTGGGACATAACCTACCAGTCCTGAAAATTTCACCAAAATCCATCCATAACTTTTTGAGTAATCTTGCTAACAGTCAGACAGACAAACAAACAAACAAATGCTGGCAAAAACATAACCTCCTTGGCAGAGTTAATAATTAGGGCAATAGTCTTTCCATGGAAGCGGGGTTAGGGTTAGGTAGAGGAAATAGTGTTGTTAAGTTACCTGGGGAGGTTTGTTTGCACGGGCAGCAGGGAAGAGCGAAGCCCCGTCCACTCAGCCAAAATGTGTGGGTGTGTGTCAATGTGAGCATAAGGAAGAGTGCTCAGAAGGTTGATGTGGGACTCGAACCCGGGTGTCGTTCTGGGAAGAGTGTTCCTCCTTGTGCTGGTCAGGAGGAGCAATATATAAATACAGTAAGGATTATATACATGGTTGAGTGATGTACGCGAACCCGGGTCCCCCCGTGTGGTAGGCGGAAAGTTATGTCTTGCGCCATCGAGGGATGATGCCATTAAATCTGTGGGGGCATGTAAAATGATTGCCGGATTAAAGTGGAGGAAAAAGAGAGGGGGAAAGGGGTAATAGGAGTGTGGGGGGGGGTTCTATTAATTTGTTAAATAAGAATTCATATAAAATATCTGTAAAAAGAAGAATGGAGCATCGGTAGGGTGGGGGATGGCGTGGGTTGCAGCCCCCTGAGATGAGAAAGGGTTAATGAATAAGAATGCAAATAATTATCGAATAAAACAGGTAGGCACACAAAACCAGTGAGATAAAATGGTGTAATAAGTCAAAGCATGCTAGGTCCGAGGACCCTGAGGGGGAAATCCGGCCAAATAACCATCCCACCGAGCTCCATGTCCTGTCTATGTGAAACCATACTTTCAAAATAAATTAGATAGGGTTAGGCTGAGGGAACTGAGCCTGCCCCCTGAAGGGGACAGGAGGTGCACGGTCGTACTCGACCCCCCGGTCTCAATAGTTCCAATAGGGTTGGTTGGTGCGTCGTTGTCTCTTGCCGTATCGGACCACAGTCCACCCTCCATCAAAATTTCCCATCCTTGTGGGTAAATATTTTTCAATTGTTTTTTAATTATGGTGTAGCCTTTTGGTATATATGTAATAACGTAGATGTTTGTTATTCATTTATGAAATGAACTGTTTTATCTGAATTAATATTTTTAAACTCAAATTTTGATATAAACTAAAGAAATGAAATTGTTTTTAAATGTTTTAAACAAAAAATGTGAGTGCCTGGGGCATTGTTTCAACCCTGTCTGGGTTTTCTTCAGGCCTGCAAAGAAATGCTAACTGTCTGACTGACTTGTGGAGAGATGCTTCCCTTTCAGTGGTCTGAGCAAAGGTGAGCTCCTTCTCCTGAGCATATCATTTTATATCCCTCTACTCTTGTGTTTCAATGGTCCCGCCCCCTTTCTACGTTACGGAGCAATACTATAGTTCCCCTACGGATTTAAACTTTTTTGTACATGAAATAATCTGAATGTAGGTTTTTAAAGTAAGTAAGTAATTTATGTATTTATGAAATGATCTAATTAAGGACTAACTTTTTAAGGTATTTAGGGCCAATATACCTTGTTTACATAAAAGTATACCCTGTTTTTGAGTGAAAATAAAATGAAACAATTAATTATTTTGACTTTATATCATTTTGACTATTTGACTTATAACAGAGTGGTATATGTCAAAGTTTAGTGAGGATTCCATTTTTGAATCATTTGAATTTTTTTTAATGGCAGCACATAATCACACCTGCTGTCCTCTGGGGTCAAAATTGACCCCGTCTGGTTTGACTGTTATTTAAAGAATATAAAGTGGATACTTTACCCAATACTGTGTTACACCTTAAATAACAACTTCATTCAAACACATTAATACCATTTCTTTATTCCATTTGAAATGTAACGCCTATAAGACCTCATTTAAATGAACTTTTACCTTGTTTTTGAGTAAAAATAAATAAAATCATCACTTATTCTGACTATAGTTAACGATCAGAGTCACGTGTGTTGATAGATCATCACAGACTGGTATATGTCAAAGTTGAGTTAGGACGCTGTTTTTAAACCACCATTTTTTTTAATGGCAGATAATAATAACACCTGTTGTCATCCCGGGTCAAAAATGACCCCGTCTGGTTTGACTGTTTATAAAACAAAGTATAAATTATCACCCACCTCTGTGTTTCAACTTTTTAGTCAACTTTATTCCAACTCATTACCTACATATAAAACATGTCAACATTCATTTCCAAACATTTAACTTTTCAAAATTAACTTTTCAGAATAGGGAGAAGGAAGAGCAACAGAAATGTAGCTTAATGCTCACCTTGCGTTGCTTGATGTGAGGTATCACCAGCTGTCGCCCGAGCTCCTCCAAGAACAGTCTCCTCCTCCTGTATGCAGACACGTCAAGAATGTTGTAGAAGACAACGAGGGGCCAACGGGCTGTCATTCTTTTGCACGTATACACACTGGTAACCTGAAACAAACCAAAAAATATTCAGGAAAGGAAGTTTATTTTCCTACACACAAATTCAATGCATTATTCCTTTCCATATATAATATAAATATTATGAATAATAAATGTGCATTACCTTGTCAAGGGTATCGACACCCCCTTTGTTGTGATTGTAATCTTCGATGATTTTTGGCCTTTTGTCATCCCTGTTGCTCACAGCAGCATCCCGATGCAGAGTGCTCATCAGAAGAACATTTTTCTGTTTTTTGGGGCGATAGGACACCAGAGCATGGGTCTCGGTGAAGGCAAACTTCGATGAGAACCGAGCCCTGTACGTTTTTGACACCAGTGCAGGGGGTAGCTTGGGCTTATTCCTCAGTACTGTTCCCACCATGTACAGCTTTCTTTTCAGCAGCTGCAGGCCAAGGACATGTGAAGTAAAGAAGTTGTCACAGGTGATTGTTTTCCTCTGGAGCCCTTCTGTCATGTTAAGGACAATTCCTGGACAATTAAGGACAAAAAACCTGCATGTTCCATGCATAGCTGGACCTGGCATGGCATGCTGCCCATATTTTTATCCCATATTTCCCTGGTTTACTCGGGATGTACTGTTTGAATGGACAACGACCTCTGAAGGGCGACCAGGCGCTCATCCACAGTCACATCAGTGCATGGATCGTACATCAACGGCAAGAGAGACACCCACTTGTCCCATACGTCTCGAATGGGAGCAAGTTTGTCTCATGCATGGCGATCTTCTCTTGTGTCTTTATCATCAAATCAAATCACTCTTGAGATTTTATGAAACACCTTGGGTGTCATGGTAGCACGGAAAATTTCCATGCCAGACTCAGCTTGCCATAAACTAGCTGTAGCTTCTTAACTGGATCGGTACATGCCAGCAGGAATCAACATGCCCACATATGCCTGCAGGACCATTCGATCCATCTTTCTCCACTTGTTGGCATACACACGTTGCCCCTCCTTGTTTGTCATGTTCAGCACCACCTCTTCAATAGGCTTGGGCAGAAACAGGTCAAAAGTGGGCTTTATGTCATCAATACGAGACCTTGCATATGCGGTTGGACCATGGTAGTTTGTCTCTCTCTCTCTGCTGTCAACATGCGTCCTCCGTCACTGGGAGGGATGGAAGACCAGATCAATGTTTCATCCTTTGACTGGAAATATTCTTCTATCTCAGCTGGGTCCTCTTCCTCAGATTCTTTCTCATCAGTTGATTTTTCCTCTTCATCATCATAAGTGCAGTCCTCCACTTCTGACATTTCTTCCATTTCAGCTTCAGATTCTACCTCATCATCATGTTCATCATTTCCTTCACTTCATACCCTTCTTCCATTTCTGCAGCAGGCGATGTGGGGGCTTCTTCAGAGGAAGAAGTAGCATGTGGTCCGTATGTTGGATCTATCACCTCATCATTATTTCAAGTTCAAGTTACTTTATTAGTACCCAGAGGTAGATTTTGTTTGCAGTAGAGTCCTCATACACACATATGGAAAAAACAGAGGCACATATCACACATCATCCAACTTAGGACAGTGGAAATTAAAAAACGGCAAATTAAAAAGTTCTTACAGGTCCAGATCATACTAAGATATTGAAGTGAACTACAAAAGAAAATAAGTAAGTAAATAAAATAAATACAGCAAGGAGTAAATAAAAGCAGCAATAATCATCTGTGCAAAATACAGCTATGCATGGATTAAAGCAAAAAAAAATCTTTTGACTGAAATGTATTTTCGAGCTGTAGCCAAGTCATATTCCCAATTTGTAATTTGTGAAACGTTACAGGGCACGTTACTTGACACATGCTAAAAAAATAAGATAAGATTTACAGCCTCACCCCACACCATGTTCTCTAATGCAGACATAAAGTTTAAATATTTGACCAACAGTGTTTTACAGGAGGATCATCTGAACAGCTGTTCTATTCACACTTAAAATGTTTTTTGTCTTTTCAATGTAATTTTCAATCTATGAAATCAAACTGTCTTTACTCTTCCAAACAATCAACCATCTACAGAGCTTTTCAGTACGCTATTTTTCTACTTCTTCTTCTCATCATCATCATTAATTATTATCATTATCATTATCATTATCATTATTATTATTATTATTATTGTTATTATAACTAATAGCTCTATATAACTTTTATTTTTTGCTGGCCAGTACTAAACATATTTTTTTTTGCTAACGACAATTAAAAGGACAAACAAAGGCTTCCTTTCATTTTGAATTGAAGACCGTCCGGTGTTGAATTGTTCTCATGGGTTGAGAAAGGGACTCCCAATTCAAAACAGACAAGGAGTATCTTGTCCGGTGCCTTTGTAAAGAGTAAAAATAATAATTTCATTGTTTATAGAGAATGTAAACAATCATTTGTTTTCAGAAAAGAAAGAAAGAGGGAAATATATTTGTGTTTTATTTTTATTTTAATCTACTGATAAAGAGTTAAGGTCATACAGTTGTGGTTGTATGTTGATGGTAATGTATATTTCTATGGTTTCCACTTCTAGCATTTGTAGCATTTCAGTTCAGAAATTGAAAATTGTGAATAAAACTGGATAGGTAGTAAACTGCTACCATAACCCTGGATAAATTCCACTTAGTGGTTACACAGTGTCTACACTACACCACCACAACCCAGAGCTCTATAAGACAGTTTGTGCAAAAGGCACAATGGCAAATGTACTTAAAAAAATATTTTTTGTAGCACTCTGTTCCATGTTGAGTATAATAAGCCATATAAATAATAAATCACCCATTCTTGAGAATTGTGACAAAACCTTATTTTGGTTTTTTTTATTTTTAACCTTCAATCATGCTTGGAAGATATATTTTAAAAGATCAAAGTCTTGGCTATTAAACCTTGTAATGGGCCAACCACCCAGTGATTTAATTTTTTCTTAAATAGCATTTTTTGCAGCTGAGGACTTGAACTTTGTCAACTCCGTCAGGCACACAAAAAGTCATAATATTATAATATAAAACATTAAGGAAATGTTTAATGATTTTTGTTGTATTAAATACAAGATGATTTAATTAGCCGTATAAGCAAAACGTTTAATATTTTCTTATTCAAGAAATAAATACCATTATAATGTTGCCGACTTACAATTTTTGTTGATGTCATTTGTCTTCGTGATAAACAACATATAATATAATTTATAACACAAAGGACACACATTAGGTGTACCAAAGACACTTTTTATTGACATGAACTCATTTTATAAACCATTATGAACATATATTTCATGAATATCACAGAAAAAGTCCATCTGACGGAGGTGACTTCTCTATGACGGAGTTGACGTCATATGAAACATAATAGTACACAAACCTTAAAAACTGGAAGCACACAGAAAGCCATTCCAAACATGAATCTTCTCTTTTTGAGTGTTTCAGATTTTGACTTGAAATCAGCAAATTCATCGATACCTTATAAAAATCTGAGAAGATTGAGAAACTTTGTAACCAAACTGATCAACTTTCAAACTAAATAACGATAACTGTGAAAGACCTATTTTCCCCTGAATTAAACAGCCACCATTTATTACAACTAGGGATGGGACGACATATCTAAATTCAATATTGCAATACAAAAATGTAAGGACATGTATAGGTCAGAAAATTGGATGGGGATAGTATCTGTGATTTTCTGCGACAGTAACCATAAATGGGACATTTGACTATCATAATTTAAGAAGCCCTCCATGCAAATTATATGATTTAGACTTTGTAATGACATTTTGAAATTGTGTACATTGTAGCAAGACAATGCCATTGCTTGAAAGTTTGTGGCTCAGAAATAAAGAAACATATCTGACACTGACATTGGACATTGGCCTGTGTAACAAAACTGTTGCTGTTTAGTCACTGGGAAGCAGAAGTCCATTACATCTGGAGAAATGCTATACATTTCCCTTGTTCGACTGAGACGCATAGGAGCTGCATTTCCCACCAGTTTAACGAGAACATCTTTAACTGGGCAAAGGCATTCATCTCCCCTGCCATGTTGAGGTGTGAATTTCTCATTGGGGCCCTGGGGATGCAGGAATTCCACTCTCACATCCTGATTTTCACCATCCACAGAAACAGCTCTGGCCAACCACCAGTGCTCTTCATAAACTACTGCCATCCATGTGCCCTCAGGGCCTGATGGTGGCTCTTCTTCCATTTCCACCAGAAGTTGTGCTAAAGGTCTTAACACATTTCAGTCCCTCCAGAAAAACACGATTATGCGATCGCATAATTCAACGCATAATCAGCCAAAGTCCGCACATTTATGCAGGGGCCGCATTTTTTTCAAAGACGGCACACTTTGGCCGCATAAATCGCAGATTTCCGCGCAAAATGCGCAAAATATGCGGGGCTTGCATGATTTCATAATCCCCGCATTTTCGTTGCAAAAAAGTCACATATATCTTCGCAGAAAGTTGAAAAATGTTGCGTTTACTTCACACAAGAGCAGCCATTTTCCTCCTGTTGCCTTGGGAACGTTATGAAGTGAAGTCATCGGAAAGCTGAGAACTTAATTATTCCCAGCACTTTCTGTGATGTAGTATGCTTGCTTATCATAGGAAGTCATTAGAAATTACTCTTTACATTAAGGTAGTAGCCTAGTGAGCCTAGTAACAGAGTGTTGGGGGAATCACTTTTTTTTTTCTTATTCATCAAACCGCAGTTTTTGCAAGTTCCCACAATTTTTGCAAATTCCCGCAATTTCATCGCATAAAATTGCATAAATATCCCGCATATTCCATCGCATTTTTTTAAGAAAACGTGCCGCATAATCAAGGATTTTTGCCCGCAACAATCACAAAAAAACTCCGCATTTTTCTGGAAGGACTGACATTTTCTTTGGGGGCTGCAGAATATCTCTGGTTATTCATGCTGCCTCTCTCAGTGCCTAAAGCAAAACAAACTGGACTGAAACAGTGACACATTCTTGGTTCACTGCAGAAACATGTCAATTCTCTGTACCAGAGACTCTTTTGATCTGGGATGACCTGGTGAATCCTTCTTGTTGCAGGCAAAGGTTTCAGGGTAGGAGGAAGGACTTTGTCGAACCTCTCCATTTCTTGTCCATCAGTGAGGTAGAGTAAGTACATTGTTAAGGCTGTTGGAAAACTTGTCATGGAACTGCTTGGCATTGACAATGTCATGTCCTCTTAAAACCAGACTGTCAGCTGCCCTCTTCACTGCCCCTCTAATTCCATCTGGAGCGCCCTTTCCGTGTGAAGTTGGAAAAAAGTTCCACATTGCCCTTTTAAACCCCAATTTCAGAGGAATGTCACTGAGGAGGAAGACATTTTTCTTATTCTTGTATTGCTTGCTTGGACCATCTGACCAGAAATGTACTGTATCAACTGATGGATGTGCCCTCTGTATGTCTCTCAGTACAGGATCCATGTAGGCCCAAATGGATGCAGCATCTTGGCGTTTAGAGTCAGAGATTGTGCTGAATCCTAACTTTGCTTCCTTTGTGTAATACATACCAGTATGTAAATTTAGTGAACCAGTGAACATTAGTTGCTTCATGTTCTGGGAGCAGCAATGTCTGCTTGTTTACACAGCGTGTACATTTTCGAAGGAGGCAGGACTCAGTTGCTGGTGTGCAACACACCACTTTAAAACTATCCTCCAGTTTTGCTGAATCCACAACCCCCGACGATTTCAGCACCTCCAACATTAGAGCTGCATTCTCATGAAGTTTACATAAGCATGTATGAAAGGGCCTTAATGCACAAAAGGATGAGTAGCTGAGTTTTACTGTAGGGTTGCTTGTGGTGAATTCCTTGTGTAGGTTTATCATGGTGTCCATCAAGATCATCCTCTGACGCTTTACTTTGTTCCTTGTTATGGTGTCTTGTTCGTCTGTTGTAATCCGGGCAGAGTTGTGGAAGAAGTCTTGAACGTCTTTGGTGATGACCTGGAGGTATCTTGCTTTTTTTGCCTTGGTTTGTTTTTTGTTCAGAGATTTACAAGATATTCCAAACTGTTGGATCTTGTGGAAATGCGATATTTTTTCAGAATTTTTCCTGATAAGGTTAATGCTTGTTTCCTGGGTGGAGTTTTGTGTTTGCTTGCGGAGAGCTCATTTACCAAAGCATGGTGGAAAAAAAGGGTACTCTTAATTGAGGGATTTCTCAAGTCACTTCCGCTAATCATCTTCTCAGTCATGGTTTGTGGAGAGTTTATGACACATTCGGATGCATGCTTCGCTCGTAATTTAATTGAAAATAAAGTATTGATTTCAAACACATTATTCAATTATTAAAGAGAACTGAGAGTTATGTCACCTCCGTCAGCATAGATGTCAACTCCATAAGATGCAATATCTGACGGAGTTGACGTCTTACGGAGTTGACGAAATCTCACTTTTTTTCACTTCACAGCATAGTTGTAGTGAGTAGCCATTTTATTTTTGAAAGATGCTAAGAGTTCTCTTAATGCTAATCAAAATACACCTTTTTAAACCACAATTCATATTCTGTTTTGATTTAGACCTGGACTACACGTATATGGATATTTTTTTATGCGGATATTTTCGTCCCCGTTTAAAAAAAAAACTCTGTCCACACCACAGAAATATCTCCGTCCATACGAAGAGGCAAAACTGAAAACGATCGCCTCTGAAGCCTGCAATGCCATGCCCGGCCGATAGGTGGCGATTAGCAAAATGTAAAATACCACAGAAGAAGAACATTATGAGCATGCGCAGTCAAATGGTCCCGAAGAAACAGTCAAACGGCGGCAGTTCGAAGTTATGGCGAAGACCGGGCGCAGCAGACGCCTTTGCGTACCGGAGGAGTGCAGTTGATGCAACAACGTCACGTTCATATGTAGAGCTGAGATAAGACCTAAAAGTGCAAAGCACACACAGCCCGGTACATCTCGGCCATCGTTGTTGACAACCGTGCGAACGGCTTGTTGCTAGGCGCTTGACGTCATCGCGTCAACACCAGCTCCGTTTAACATCGCTACACGGATCCACTCAATCGGATATTTTTTTATTTCTCCACTTTTTTATCCGTTTAAAAATATCTCCGTTTATGTGGGTGAAATCGCCGTGTTCGTGTGGTTGAGAGGCCCAATTGGACAAAAAAATGTGCGTTTAGGAATATATCGTATTCGTGTAGTCCAGGCATTAGAAGGGCAACGGAGTTGACCTGTTATGGTTGAGACACACCTGATAGCAATATTATTTCATGAATTTATCAGAAAATAGTGCCTAAACAGCATTCCCGCCTTTTTTTGAAACCAGGAAGTGAAACAGGGGTCCTTAGGATATAGCTGACCGTTTTTATGCCTGATTAAATTATGCTTTTGTAGAAATCTGACGGAGTTGACAAAGATCTGGGACACAACTTTAAAGGGCCAACATTTTTTAACAAAAAATATATTTTTAAACAAAGATGATTATAATAGTACATTTGACATCTATGTTATCAGTAGGTGTTGTTATTTTTAGATTTTGAAGACTTTTTTATGATTAATATTTTATTGGGATTTTTGAATATCACACATTACAAGTACACATGTGGAAAATGTTGGTTACGAAACAATGTTGAGACTTGTATACAGAAAGTAAACAAATAACTATGTTATACAATACAACCAAAAAAAGCGAGACGAGCAATCTAACAAAGGATAAAACAGGACAGCACAATAGCAATACAATAAAATTAATTAATTAATTAATTAATTAATTTTAAAAAAAAAGGGGGGGGACTAAGAATAATAACAGATCATAACGTGTAACATGCTCAGCGATGCTAGGTGTCATGTTCAGATTGGCTACCATATCTCCTACACAGGTTCTTTCATATTGGACAAGTATCGTTCCCATTTCAAATTGAAGCCTTCCACTCTGTTTATTAGCCTGTATGATAGGCCCTCCGGAGCAGCCAGTCTGGCTAAGTGCAGCATTTCAGCATTTCAAAACCATTAAGCAATACACTGAAGCTTCATGACCTCTACCAAAAATGTTCATTATTTGTGTGAGGAAGCTTACAGTGGGGGGAGGTGTTGAAAGAGACCCGAATGTGTGTAGCAACAGGTGTCTGAGTTGTAAGTACTTCGAAAACTGATTCTGGGGTAGGTGGAATTGTGTCTTGATATCAGAAAAGGACTTGAGTGTATCCCCAGCATATAGGTCTCCAAGGGCCAGGATTCCCCTGTCGACCCATGACTTCCAGAGAAAAGGTGATTTCCCTATGCAGAGTTTAGGGTTGGTCCATATGGAGGCTGCAGTGTGGAGGTTTGCATCAAAATCGAATATGAACGCCATTCTTTTCCATACCCACTGTAAGTGTGAAATAATAGGATGACTCTGTGCCTCTAATGAAAGCTTAGTGGTGATATAATGCATAGGAGGGAGTGGATTACACAAAGGGCTTTCTAGACCAAACCACGGGGGTGCTCTCTCAGGAGGTAGCGCCCAGTGCGCCAAGTGTCTCAGGCTGAATGCATAATGATAGAAAAGCAAATTCGGGACCCCCAGTCCACCTTGATCCACTGGCCTCGGTAATTTTTTCAAGTTTAATCTGGGTCGCTTATTGTTCCATAGGAATTTGTTGCACAGCCTATTAAACTGCTTAAAATATTTTGGGGGATCTTCATTGGTAGTGCCTGTAATAGGTAATTAAATTTGGGGGTGCAGTTCATTTTTATTACATTGACCTTGCCCCAGAGGTAAAAGTAATAGTGGAGACCACTGTTCTATATCAATCTTAAATTTGTTCAGAAGGGGCTCAAAATTAACCTGGACCAAATCATTCAACGACGGGGGGAAAAGGATGCCTAAATATTCAATACCTGATTGGGGCTAAGTGAAATCACCAGGTTGGAATAAGGTCTTGGGGCAGTAGGGAGTCAGAGGAAGAGCCTCTGATTTGGCCCAGTTCACTTTATATCCAGATAATTTAGAAAACAATTTAATGGTTTTGAACAGAGCAGGGAGAGAGCGTTCTGGCTCTGTTATCAGGACCAAGGCATCATCCGCGTAAAGCATCAGTTTATGACTACTACTGCCTACTTGGATACCTGGAAAGTCAGGGTCTCTGCGAATAGCCGCTGCTAGAGGCTCCAACGCCAGTGCAAAAAGTAAAGTGCTCAAAGGGCAGCCCTGCCTAGTGCCTCTATGGAGCTCAAAGGACTGTGAGATTATGCTATTCGTTGTCACTGAGGCCTTAGGCTTGGTGTATAGAAGATTTGACCCAGCTAATAAATATCCTGCCAAAACCAAAAGCTTCCAGGGTGGAGAACAAATATTGCCACTCCACCCTGTCAAATGCCTTTTCAGCATCCAAAGAGAGGGCAGCAGCAGGGGAGGGCGCATTTTGACAGGTCCACATGATGTCAATCAAATGTCTAATATTATCAGCTGAGCTCCGAGTGCGAATAAAGCCAACTTGGTCGGGGTGAATCAGGTTGGTTATCACCTTATCTAACCTTACAGCTAGAATCTTAGCAAGAATTTTACTGTCACAGCCAATCAAACTGATTGGTCTATAGCTTCTACAGTCTAGCAGATCCTTATCCTTCTTTAAAATGAGAGAAATTAGTGCCTCAGACAGTGTGGGGGGTAGGCTGCCCTTATCCAGTGCCTCACTATACATTTGCAGAAGTAGAGGGGAGAGTTTCACAGCATACACCTTAAAAAATTCTGCTGTGAAGCCATCCGGGCCTGGCGCCTTGCTAGATGGAAGGCCTCTAATAACATCCACAATCTCCTCCCTAGTGATTGGCGCGTCAAGCAAATCTACCTGGTCCACTGATAAAGTGGGGAGAGTGAGGGAGGTCAGAAATGCATGCATCTCTTGCTGGTCAACTTGCGTTTCTGACGAGTAAAGCGTTGCATAAAACTCTCTGAATATCTTATTTATCTCTTTGGGATCACGCGTAACAGCACCACCTTCTGTCCTAATTGCTGCTATTGTGCTCTGAGCCTCTCTCTGTTTAATGTATCTAGCCAGCAATCTTCCTGCTTTGTCGCCCTCTTCTAAGTATTTTGCCTAGCTCTGAAAAGAGAGAACTCTGCCTTCTGAGTCAGAATGGAGTTAAGTTCATATTTTAGTCTGGTCAGATTAGTGAGATTTGAGGGGGTCATATTTAGCTTAAATACAGCTTCAGCGGCATAAATCTTCTTCTCCAAATCAAGTTGTTTTGTTATGTTAGATTTCTTTTTGAAAGAAGCATGTTGTATTATATGACCTCTTATAAAGGCCTTGAACGCTTCCCATTCCACACCAGCAGATGGTGCTGATGCCAAATTAGTTTCTATAAAAAGATTAATTTGAGTCCTTAAAGATTCTTTGAAACTTAGGTCAAGCAAAAGGCTAGAATTGAGCCTCCACCTGGGGGACTTAGGGGTATTGCAAAAAGGGGTTACACAAATAAACACAGGAGCATGATCCGAGAGGAGAATGCTACCGATAGAGCTAGATACTATGGAGGAGATACCAAATCCAGAAACAAAAAAATAATCGATCCTAGAAAATGTATTGTGACGCGGGGAATAGAAAGTATAATCTCTTGTGGTTGGGTTTAATAACCGCCAGACATCAACTAGACCAGAAGCTTTGCCCATTTTGTGCATAATGGAGGCTGATTTGCATTGACGCTGTGATGGGGTGCTACGATCCAATATGTTATCCATAACCTGATTAAAGTCACCCCCCATCAAAATCGGGTAGTCTCCCATATTGTTGAGTTTACACTTTAGTTGCCCAAAGAATGTGGGATCATCAATATTAGGGGCGTAAACATTAGCTAATATTACTTTATGGCCCTGAATCTCAGCGAGAAGTAACAAAACCCGTCCAGTAGGGGTGTGCGATATGACGATATTAGATCGTGAAGGATTAGCATGTGTAGACGATCTGCCAAAGTGCAGAGATCGTAGGGATCGTCTAGGGCACAGTCTATACATTGCAGTTCTATGCTGATGCACCGACGCACCAAACGTATTACGTCGTGCAGTGACGCGCCTTCTTACCCGCCTCCTTGTTTATGTGTGTAGCGGTAGCCGCATGGAGAGCCATGGCTGAAAGCCAAACGGAGGAGTTGGTCGCTTTTTAAAAAAAACAAAAAAACAGCGTTTCACCATCTCTCATCTCTGCCAGTTAGCCCCTCCACCTGCCGCCTCTCTCGGGTGCGCACGCACGCACGCACGCACGCACGCACGCACGCACACATGGATAGGTCGCGCTTGGCCGCTAATAAACCATAAATGCGCTAATTGTACAGTGTTCAAATTACCGCGACCGCGCATTTGTTTGTGGACTAGAATTGCTACCCTCCTGCTATGACCATTCCAGCACGAGGCGGAGACATGACCAACCCAATCTCTGCAAAGCTTTCTAGATTCCTGAGTTAATAAGTGAGTCTCCTGCAGAAATGCTATATCACATCTTTTCGACTTAATAAATGTTATGACTTTTTTCCTTTTGATAGGGTGGTTAAGACCTTGCACGTTCCATGTCATTAGTTTCAAGGTCCTTCCTTTATCAGCCTGCATCATTAGATTGGAGTAGGTCTAGTAACCGATGCATGTAGGGGATGTAACCTATCATTAGGAACCACCATCGCTGAGCAACAAGCATCATGTACATGGGCAGGAAAAGAATTGGGGAAAAAGAAAAAGAAAAAAGAAAACAATATGACAGGAAAAAAAGACGTGTATACTAGGGGTGGGCGGATCGATCCAAATATCGATAGTATCAATACCAAGGTGAGTATTGGTATTTGATCGATACTAGCGTGATGAGATCGATATTTTTGTTGTAGTTTCTCTTCTATAAGTTCAGCAAATCACTCTAATTTGTTCACAGAGTTTGTGTGAGCGCAGCATCTAGTCCTTATGCGCAGCGCTCCTCTCCACCTCTCTCACTCCGCTCCCTCAGGTTCACTAGGCCCCTCTCCTCCCCCTCCCCTTCTTGCGCTGCTTGCCAGAGCAGAGACAGAATGGCGAGATGGCAGAGGGGAAGAGGCGTGCTGTTTGGAGTTATTTCACAGCTTCAGACAGAGAAACTGCTACCTGTGACGTATGCAGGAAAGCAATACTTGTATAAGCATTTAAAAGCAGCACACCCAAAAGTTAACGCTGAGCTGCAAAGCAAACGGAAGGAGGAGGAGGAGGAGGAGGAGGGAGCTCCCCAAACCCGAACCAGACCCCTGGCACAGAGACAGACGTCACTGACAGAGGCCTTTCAACAAAAACCTCAACAATATCCAGGTAGCAATTTCTAGAAGTGAAAGTTATTTCCAGCATTAATTACTGTTGTTTTTCAAAGTGTAATTGGTGGTCAGAGATGTCATTTTAGCAGAGTGATTAAACTATTATCATATATTCAGACAGTTGAAATAAATCTTAATTGTTTTACTGGAACTCAAAAATATATACTTATATTAAGATATATAGCCTACCTCAAACCTGAAGTATGAATATGGCAGAATATAATAACCCTTTTGTGTATCTGCTGAAGGAACATTAGTATTCCTATTTAAGCTACATGCAGATTTTCAAGTAAAAAGTATCGGTATCGGTATCGGCAATACTGGCCCTGTAATTACTTGGTATCGGATCGATACCAACATTTGCAGTATCGCCCACCCCTAGTGTATACATACTGATACATGGTGACCGTGAACTGTCGTCACCTGCAGGTGCTCAAAAAGCACCAAACTTAACACACAAAAAACTTGGTCCGTGACTTTGAACAGTCTAACAGCTCGCGAAGAAGGCAGTCATGCAGCTATAATTATATAGCTAAAAATTATGCAGCTACAATTAGTAAGGGCTACATCAGTACAAGAACTGTGTAAGGGTCATAAGCAATAAACAGTCAAATATAACCAAAATACTTGAACAAGTTAGTTTTAAGTATCTCTCCACTCATCTAGTAATGTCTATCTGAGGCATATGTCTCCCCATTAAGCCCTTATCAGCTCTGGGTTGGTCTATAGTGCTAATGGAAATGGTGGGAAGGAGCGGAAGAAGACAAAACAAAACAAATGTATTTCTCCACCCCAAAAACAGGTGAAATAATAAGTGGGTGAGTAATAAAATAAAAAGGTACACCAGTAAGTTCAGGGAGTGACATACATTACAGATATGCTCCCCCTAACCGGGCCCCACACAGTGACATGGGTACTTTTCCTCCTGCCGCTGGGTCGTATAACTCCTCTTTTTACATGAAATAAAACTCTTTGGTTGATAAACCGCAGACTATTAGCCGCTAAACAGTTCAGTTTGACTTTTCTCCGCACATTTTTTAGCTAAGGCTATTAGCGCTTTGCTAGCGACCAGTCACTCACTCAAGGGCAAACAGTACAACGAAGCATAAAACGAGCTGAAACTCACCAAAACCGCTGTGGCTTATTCAAACATGGTCCTCATGAAACACCAAGTAGATGGGTATTATTTTCCAGGCGTTAAACCAACTGTCTTTGTAACTATTTCACTCGTTAATTTCTCTGCTTCTCTTCGCTTCTCCTCCGCTCTTGGCTCTGCTGCTCAGCTCTGCCAGGAGCATGCATAAACACAGGGCAACGAGTGCCTTAAAGGGGAAGCGTCATCACATTTCTTAAAGGCATTTTTAAAATCATTTCCATTAAATTATTGCCAAATCTGTGTTAAGTGGCTCTTAATGAAATGTATGCATTTTAATCCAAAAACACATTTATGCTTCTTAACAAAATAACCATATTTATGCTTTTAAAATAAATATTTATGTTGTATCTATTTTCCTTCTCTGGGCTGTGGACCATCTTGGATTACACTGTAATACTGTGGCGGTAAGTGAAGACCAGTCGTGTTCTACAAAGAGTTTTACCAAAAGAGTGTGTGCGTTTTTCTTTTTAGAAATATTATATCTGTGTTGGATGAACCTGGTAAGCATTGTATTACCTGTTTCACCCACATATTGCATTCTGCACTGTTTATGTAACCAATAAGTGGATTTACCAGGGCTATGGTAGCAGTATACTACCTATCCAGTTTATTCACAACTATTAATTTCTGAACTGAAATGCATCAACTTCATCTTCACAGCACTTCATCAACACACAACCACAACTGCATGACCTTAACTCTTTATCACTAGATTGAAATAAAAATAAAACACAAAATATATTTCCCTCTTTCTTTCTTTGTGGAAACAAATGATTGTTTACATTTCTGAAAAATTCAACACTGGACGGTCTTCAACTCAAAATGAAAGGAATCCTCAGTATTTTCACGATCCACTTCCAAGATTGTAGGTAAGAACCCACAGGGAAGGAGCATGTCACGATCCAGGACCCGTTCTCTGCCCTCTCCATCCTCAGGCTTGACCACATAGACAGGGATACTCTCATCTGGCTGTTTGACAACAACATGAACAGTGGACTCCCACTTGTCTGAGATTTTGTGCTTCTTTCTGAGACTCAGGGTCCTTACAAGGACCCTGTCCCCCACTTCCAAAGGCAGAGCGGTCACTTTAGCATCCCAGCGCCATTTGTTCAACAGCTGCCTTTTCTCAGCATTTCTTGAAGCTAGCTCATATGCATGTCTCAGTCTTTTCTTCAGGTCACGCACATATTGTGAGTGCGTTTTGGGGTTGTGGCCTTGAGGGCTGATGCCCAAACATAGGTCAATGGGAAGACGCGGCTCTCCGCCGAACATGAGAAGAAAAGGAGCTTCCCCAGTCACATCATTTCTTGTACAATTATACGCGTGTACTAGGGGCCTAACATATTTCCTCCATTCCTCCTTCTTTTTCTCCTCCAGAGTTCCCAAGAGATCAAGCGTTCTGTTGAATCGTTCTACCGGATTCCCTCTCGGGTGGTAGGGTGTTGTGCGAGACTTGGAGATTCCAGTATGTCTACAAAGCTCTGCTACAACTTCTGACTCAAAACAGGCTCCTTGATCACTATGTAGTCTGCGGGGAAAACCATAGTGACTGATGAAGTTCTCCCATAACACTGTGGCAACAGTTTTGGATGTGTGGTCTCTTGTTGGATATGCCTGTGCATATTTTGTATAGTGATCAGTTATGACCAGTACGTTTCTAGTGTCTCTTGAGTTAGGTTCTATTGACAGAAAATCTATACAAATCAACTCGAGGGGACCACTGACTTTGATGTTAACCAGTTTTGATGCCTTTTGCACTCTAGCTTTCCGTCTAACACATCTTTCACAGCTTTTACATTTTGTCTCAATGTACCTAGCCATTATCGGCCAATAGAATCTAGCTCTGGCTAGTTCCAAAGTTCTTTCAATGCCCATATGCCCCACTTCATCACGAACACTTTGTGACTACTAGGTATGACAAGTTGATGAAAAGCTTCACCTCTTTGGTTGAGAACCCTGCGGCACAACACGCCATCCATCAAGGGTAGTTTTGATCGCTCTCATAAGAGTAGGGCTACCTCCGGCTTCTCAGTTCTCATATCCATTGTCTCAGTGTCGATCCCACTTTCAAACATGTAAATAATTTGTGCTAGGGCAGCATCCTCTCTGCAAACAATGAGTGAGTGCAATCAAAGTAAGACACTAAGCATTTTTTACAGACAGCATACAGTACCTGTACCAAAGACAATGCCGGTGCCTACCTGAGACATGTAGCACACGCTGTTCAAGTTGCATACACCTCCACTTGAAGTAAAATGAACGGTCATCCCCGAATCCGGCACTGACCCTGTCGTCTTTGGAGGGGGCGAGGGCTCTGGTTGTTACGGGGAAGTATTTGATGAAAGCTTCCCATTGGTCCTCAGGTGGGAGTTTCACAGATGGAGAACTGCAAGAAAAGAAAAGCATGTGTCGCCATCAGGTAGTTGTGATGTCGGACTGGCACCAATGAATGTCTTTAATATGGAACCATCCAAAGGATATGTGTCGAATCACAAACATGCTGTAATCCACCTGGCATTTTGGCTGAAGAGCTGCCTGATGTTGGATGCAAGGCCACTATTACTATTCCAGCTGATTTATATAACCTACAAATACTTGCAGCACACTTAACCCTACTGCAGCAGTCTTCATCCATCACAATATTTAAACATTCCACCAAAGAATCACGTATATAAATTCTTGATAGGAATGGCAGTGTTAGCTCTCTGAACAAGTTGGAAACTCTGTTGAAGGTGCCCAGCATTGTCATATCCATCAACGGGCAATACTGGATAATGGGTGACAGTACGCGCAAAGTCAAATTAGGGCTAGCAATGAAGGGAGTGTCAGGGTCAGCATGAAAGATATGTTTTGGCACTGTAGGACATGCAGAAGGAACAATATCAGGGTCAGTGTGACGGACGGTGTTGGGGTCACCATGTGGGACATCACTGGGGTCACCATAAGGGACATCACATGAGTCACCATGAAAGACATCACTGGAATCACCATGAGGGTCATTGTTGGGGCCAGAGTGATGGTCAGAGTCAGGGTTTGAATGGTGGTCAGAGTCAGGGACAGCATCAGAGCCAGTATTATAAAGAAGCACCCTCTGCTTCAAAGGTCCTTGATGTACCTCTAAGTGTTGCTGGTTGATGGCAGATGGCAGACTGAAAAGGTAGAGCAGAGAAAACTTGCTTCATGATAAGGTGTATGCCCACCATTGGCCCCGACCAATCCGCCTATCCCAGACTTTTGGCTCTTTATACTACAAAAATGGCTGAAAACATTTTGTGTTGACACACGAAAAATATAAATAATATAGGTGATGGAGCTTAGCCGCTAGCTAAAACATACAACATTATCCCAACAAACATCTTAATACACAGAATATTTAAACAGATAAGGTGGATGGCTTGGTTTAACAAATATATTAATTGAACTTTAAAGGTCACAAATAGTGCTGCTTACCTGCAATAGTCACAGTAGAAGTGAGCATGGCATTCTCAAAGGCCCAAAATAACTCTCATGGGTGCCACCTAGTGGCTCAACTTTATACATCAATAAAATGTCAGAATGAAATTACTATTAAATACTTGGTTTCACTAATTTAGTTTACTAATGCACTGAAGCCCATTACTTTTGCTTTACTTGCAGCTTTATTTGAGAGTTAAAATGATGATAATGCAACACTTTTCTCACTATATGAGCTATTATTACATTATGAGTGGTATCAATAAGGCTCTTAATGTAATAAGTTATTACGTTATTACATTATGCGCAAAGCCCTTATTACGTTATACCTCCGTGATTTCATTACATTTTGAGCCGATTATTACATTATGAACTTTTATTACATTTAAATTATTACATTATGAGGCGTTATTACATTATTAGCCATTATTACATTATGAGTTGCTACAGCACCGAAACTGGCAATGTTTACCTTTGGTCTCTGGAGGACGTCCCCGCGGCCTGGCATGTACCAGACGGCGGATTTCGGCCCGCTTACTCCCTGATTTTCTTACAGCTGTGTCGTAGAAGAGAGGGGGAAAAGGAAAACAGAGAGAGAGGGAGAGAAAAGGAAGTTTTAAGTCAGAGTGGTTGCAATATGCCTTGTCTGACGTGTAAGAACAAGTTAACTAACAATACTAGGACTAATAATTACCAGTTACAGGTTACATAAGCAACCTGCTAGTTCCGGTCACTTAATGAGTGAAATTGCCTCAACCCGGTTTAAGAAATGTAAAGTACACTCACTGATTCCAGAGGTGGTCCAAGTCGGACCTGGCATTGGCCACGGGACCTCCCTTCTTACCAACGAAAAAGCAGCCCTTGTCACCCTGTGCTTGAGCTTGCCTCTTCAGGCAGAGCGGCCTGATGCCCGTGAAGTAGGCATCAAACCACTGTCGGTGGGAAAGGAAATACCAAGCTGGTTTTTCAAGTCTGCCATCTTGTGGAAATGTTTTTTTGACTTTAATGTTAAAATGAAAACGCTCAACTCACCCTATCCTCTTCTGCACTGATTACCACTGTGTCTTTCCTTGAACTGGAGCAACACCCCGGCACCGACGCCCACCTGCCTGTCGTTCCAGTCAACTCGACTGTGATGGGGGATTATTTTTGTAGGCAAGGACACAAACAACTTTCAATGTACGGGAGTCAAAGTTGCAGGGAAACTGAGCCAACATTAGAATAAGCGCACGCTTACCTTGAAATTCACAACTGTGTGTTCCGATTTCTGGTGCGTAATCATCAGGGTCACCATGCAGAAGTACCGGTAAATCGTCATGTGCTTCTCCGATAACTGCTCGCTACTTTGCAGCTTACGGCAAGCTTCCTCGATCCATTCTTTGGCCTCCTCCAGCAGACCCTGGTGCTCAGACCAGGACTCCTCCTTTCTCTGAGAGCTGACATGCATCACAGGTTCATATAGGAAATGTAGATTTGACACATCAAAAAAGTGTCAGCTTAAATGTCAAATAAATCATAAGCATAACCAACCTCCCCTCTGCACCCTGCGGTGTCTCCTCTTCTTCACTGAGCACAAAGAGTCCTTTGCTCCTCATTCGTTGCAATCAAGCCTATTCAACACACCTGGCTTGGCAGAAACTCACTTGATAGCTACTTCACTTCAATGGTCTCACAACAACTAACACAAAAAGTATCTAGACAAGATTAAATATTTCAACTAACTTTCTTCACAGAATGCCTAAACACCAAGTCTACAATTTCTCTTTACTCACCAGCAGCAGTTCAGCTTCCTTCACCTGGACAAAATGTATTTTCATGTGTTCGACCAGTGATTGGCAAGCCTTATCTGGAACCAAGGAGGACAAAGTCTCATATTCCCAGCATCTGCCAACCCTGGTCCACTCTCTCTGCGACTCTTTTGCCCTTTTGACTTCAGCTTCCCGTTCCTCTTGAGTGCTCTCCTTCATGCAGGATCTTTTGAGGTGGACAGGCAGTGTGTCACACCCCTTTTTGCACCGGAGGAGGATAATGTGGAGATGGACAGAGGCAACAGTGAGGGTGGTGCCATAGAGGGGTCAAAGGTCAGTTGTATGGTAAATGGCATAAGAAGTCATAAAAATGTCGTAGTTTAGTATACTCGGTTAAAAAACATATAAATCTTCGAGTCTAAATCTAAATCGAACGATAGAAACATCAAAGTATAGTGAGTTAAAATATCATATAGAAAAAAAGTGTCAGTAGAATACCAGTACGTTATCGTGTAATCACAAATGTTAAATCAGACTCACATTAGACTGGTCTGATACTGACTTAGGTCTATGTGAGACTAGAATAACCATCTGTTACTTAGTATGAGCCAGTATAAACCAGTAGGTAACCAGACTGGGACTGTGTGATCTTCAGGTGAGTAGAGACTCTGATGAGGAGTGGACTCACCCAAGCTCCGGTGACACGACACCTTCTGGCCAAAAACTCTGACATCAGAGCTGTCTTTTTTACAAGAGACTAACCAATTAATTTCAGAACAGGTGGAGTGTTTCAGTCAGTATTAAACTGTCCTGTTAGTTTTTCTTAGTGACCCAATAGTTAAAAACCAAATAAACAGTTTTACCTCCCAGGTGGTTTAAGATAGTGTGTAAGTGATAAAAGTGGTTTATGTGCATGCCATAAAATAGTAATTAAAAATTGTTATTCTGTTGAAGCAAGAGATCTATAGAATGCTTAAACAGTTTTTCGACCAACAGAAGGACAAGATTGCTGTGAAAGTCCCTCCTGGTGTAAGGGCACTCCAGTTTAAAAAATGTGAACATCACAGCTAGAGCTACATGAACTAGAATATATTTTTGATATTTTCTTATTTGTATTTGTTTTTCAGATGCCGCAGCCAAACAGGCAGCCGTTTCCTCATCCTCTGTGGCACATCAATGTACTTCAGTTCAACCTCCTGAACTTCCTGTTCTCCCCTCTTTTGATGATGTCACTGTGTCACAAAACCGTGCTGACGGTGAGGAGAAAAAGACATGGATCAGGAAAGGTTGTTCTCAACAGGAGTCTGGTTTGTGGCTCCACCCTGATGGCTGGCTGGTCTGCCCCCGCTCTCTCCTTCATGTTTTACCCTGCGTTGCACACGGGCCTACACATGTAGGTAAAGGGGGGATAAATGACATAATCTGATCGCAGTGGTTTGCACCAGGCATTACAAATGTTGCACAAACACTGGTGAATAATTGCATGATATGTCAACAGACAAGACGAGCAGGTAATACCATCAGCCATAACCATTTGCCGCTGCCATCAGGTCCTTTTGTAAATATGCAGATTGATTTTGTACATATGCCTAGTTGCCAAGGATAGAAATACTTGCTTGTAATCACTGATATGTTTTCCAAATGGGAGGAAGCGTATCCATCAAGAAAAGAAGATGCATAAACAGTTGTAGAATGTTTGATAAAAGAGCTTATCCTGCATTTATGGGTAACTATGGGAATAAATAGTGATAGGGGCCCTGCTTTTGTTGCAAAAATTACTCAGTCTTGCATCAATACTGGGGATCCAGTGGAGATTGCATGTTCCCTATCACCCACAGAGCTCAGGTCAAGTGGAGAGAATGAACTCCACCATTAACAAAGACTATGATGACAACAGGGCCAAAATGGCCTGATGCCCTTCCGCTAGTGCTGTATGCTATTCGCAGCACGTCAAACTCCACAACGGGACTTAGCCCCCATGAAATCTTTTTTTTTTTTTTTTGAGGATTTAGCTCTTTATTTCTCGCTTTGTCAGTACAGCATGAAACACATGAACACAGATGCCTACAAATACTTACATCCCTGACAAATATAGCTCTTATTCTTTTTGTTTTTTAGAACTTACTCTCCACACATACACGCAAAAAAAAAAAAAAAACAAAAACAGATGAAAAAGAACAAAAAAAACAGAAGGTTTACACAGTCAAAGTACCAAGGGGGATCAAACACAGCAATACGCCGACAGCACATCAAGATCAAGGAATGCATCCTGAAACCTCAGTCCATGCCAGACCACAGAGACCACTCCAGAGAGCCCGGGCCCCATCATCTCCAATATGTTCTAGAAAGGGGTTCCAGATTTGAAAAAACTTAAATGGTTTATCATTAAGCCAGAAGCTTATAGCTTCTAGGGGGAGAAATTCCATAATACTCCGGATCCAGTGTGAGACTGTGGGGGCAGAGTCTGAAATCCACTGTAGAAGAATACATCTCCTTGCATTAAACAGCAGCACCTTAAGCAGCTTCAGTGAAGGGGGGCTGAGGTTCAAAGCTGCTGGTTGTACTCCCAGGATACAGGAAATAGGTTCCAGGGCTAGTTTCCTCTTGAAAATAATATCAATTCCTTTACACACTTTGATCCAAAAGTCATTAATAAGAGGGCATTCAAAAATACAGTGGAAATATGAACCTTCGGTAATTTTACATTTATTACAGTATTTTGAAAGCAGAGGATTGAATTTGTTATGTTTCACAGGAGTAATTTGAAGCCTGTGTACAACCTTAAACTGCAACTCCCTAGCTTTGTTGGTAAACAGGCAGCCTGCGGAGCTCGACCAAACACTGTCCCACTCCTCATCTGAAATAGCCTCTCCAAAATCGGCTTCCCAAAGAGCCCTAACATGAGCCGTACATATGTTATTTGGGCTTGATGGGGCCCTATAAAACCTGGAAATAAGTTTTCTGGAGCCTGGGTTTTGGATGGCCTCCTCCACAGCCGAAAGAGAAAACCCATTAGGGTGTAGTTTAATAATAGAGGTAATAAAGCTACGTATTTGTAGGTATCTAAAATGATGGTTCTGTGGGAGATTATATTTGTCTCTCAGCTGCGCAAAAGACACCACAACATCATCTATCAACAAATCACCCACAGTCTCTATACCCTTACTGGACCACGAGGAGAAGGCGTGGTCTATCAAGCCAGGGCGGAAGTCTGGATTTAAGCGGATAGGTACGAAGCGAGAAATGAAGCCCTCCTGGCCCTCAAGTTTTCTTGCCAGTCTCCAGACCCTTATAGCATTCTGTAACAAAAAGTTGCCTTTTACATTAGGCTGTGTCCATTTCTTAGACACATATAAAATGTTACGGAGAGGAATAGGGGCCACTGGGGTAGCTTCTAGAGTGAGCCATGTAGAATCAGGGTCACCTCTGAACCAATGCCATAAATAACTACAAAGGCAAGCAATTTGGTAACGTTTAATATTCGGCACCGCCAGACCCCCTTCCTCGAAAGGGCGATGTAGGGTGGTGAGTTTCAGCCTAACACGTTTATTTCTCTAGAGAAAGGAAGATAGAGAGCTATTTAAAACTGAAAGTGATTTCCTTGTTAAAAGAACCGGGATCATTTGAAAGGGGTATTACAACCGAGGAAGTATGTTCATTTTGAAGAGGTTTACTCTCCCCAGAAGAGAACAGTGGAAGAGCTGTCCAGCGGGCTCTTCTTTAATCCTACGAATTAGGGGCACGAAGTTGGCTTTGTACAGGCCAGAGATGGAGGGAGTAATATGTATGCCCAAGTAGACAAAACCTGATGGGGACCAACGAAAAGGGACAGAGCAATTTGAAGACCATGACACATAAGGGGTCATTGGCATTGCCTCGGATTTAGAGTAATTAACCTTATAGCCTGAATTTTTTTCGAAAGATCTAATTATCTCCACTGCTCTTACAATAGAAGCCTCAGGGTTACTCAGATAGAGAAGGACGTCGTCCACGTAAAGCGAAATTTTGTGCTGCAGAGGACCCACCTGTATGCCAGTCACTAATGGATCAGTTCTAATGGCCTCTGCCAAGGGCTCCATGGCGAGAGCAAATAGAATAGAATAGAATAGAATAGAATAGAATAGATATACTTTATTGATCCCAAGCTGGGAAATTGAGGTGTAGCAGCAGCATTACACACAGAGACAAATGACAACACAGTGAAATAAAGAGAATATCCTATACATATTAACATAGCAGTATAAAAAAATGTAAAAAAAAAAAAATTAAAAAAAATAAAATAGAACAACCTAGACATATTAACATAACAATATAAAGTGTAATATAAGAATGTATATATACAGAAAATATGTATAAAAATGTATAAATGAGCAGTGTTGGTGTATACACAAGCAGTATTAATGGTAGTGCAACATAAAGTATAAGGTGCAGTGAACAGATGAGGTGCAGAACAGTGTAAAAAACATATAAAGTGCGTAGTGACTGTGTGTTATGACCAGAGTTTCAGCTGTTATTATACAGTTTGATGGCATGTGGCAGGAAAGATTTCCTGTATCTGTCCCTTCGACAGCGGAGCTGAAGCAGCCTGTGTGAGAAGGTGCTCCGCTGTCTGTCTACTGTGTGATGGAGAGGGTGCTGATCATTGTCCATGATGGATAAGAGTTTCTTCAGCGTTCTCCTCTCCACCACTGTCTCAAAAGAGTCCAACCTGAGACCGAGTACGGAGCCAGCCTTCTTGATGATTTTATCAAGTCTGTTAGTGTCGCTGGCTCTGATGCTGCTGCCCCAACACACAGCAGCAAAGAAAATTGCTCCGGCAACAACAGACTGGTAGAAGATCTCCAACATCTTGCTGCACACGTTGAAGGATCTCAGCTTCCTCAGGAAATAGAGTCTGCTCATCCCCTTCTCGTACACAGCCTCGGTATTAGATTTCCAGTCCAGTCTGTTGTCAATCACCACTCCCAAGTACTTGTAGTCATCCACCTCTTCCACCACCTCCCCCCTGATCCTTAGTGGCTGTGAAGGCATCTTCTTCCTCCTGAAGTCAATCACCATCTCTCTGGTCTTGTTGACATTCAGCCTCAGGTGATTCTGTTCGGACCACTCAACAAAGTTGTCCACCAGTGTCCTGTACTCTCCCTCCTCTCCCTCTCTTACACACCCGACAACAGCTGAGTCGTCAGAAAACTTCTGCAGATGACACGACTTAGAGTTGTACTGAAAGTCAGTGGTGTATAAGGTGAAGAGGAAGGGAGAAAGCACAGTTCCCTGTGGAGCTCCTGTATCACTGACCACCACATCAGACAGGACACTGCCCAGACGGACAAACTGTGGCCTGCCTATCAAGTAGTCAGTAATCCAGGAGATCCATGCGTCGTCAACACCCATCACCTGCAGCTTCTCACCCAGTAGCAGAGGTTGAATGGTGTTGAAAGCACTGGAGAAATCAAAGAATGTGATCCTCACAGTGCCTCCTCCACCATCCAGATGCATATGGGCTCGTTGCAGCAGGTAGATGACAGCATCATCGACTCCTAAATGGGGCTGATAGGCAAATTGCAAAGGGTCCAGATACGTCATCACCTGTGGCCTCAGCTGGGCTAAGACCAGTCTCTCCAGGACCTTCATCACATGAGATGTGAGGGCGACTGGTCTGTAGTCTGCCGGGTCGGATGGTCTCGACTTCTTGGGGACTGGAACCAAGCAGGATGTCTTCCACAGCATAGGGACTTTCTCTAGACTCAGGCTCAGGTTGTACAGATGTGCCAGTACAGGAGACAGCTGGCTGGCACAGGTCTTCAGGGTCCTGGGTGTGATGCCATCAGGGCCTGCAGCCTTTTGCTGGTGTAGTCTTTCCAGCTGCCTCTTTACCTGGCCTGTAGTCACCGTTGGGCGGGGGTTGGTGCAGATGTCTTCAGTGGGGGTGGAGGAGGAGGATGTGGGGGACAAGGAGGGGGGGCAGATGGAGAGGTGCTGTACAGGAGAAAGCTGGGGGGTGGGTCGAGCCATTTGGGACAGTGTGGGTGTGTGGGGGGCAGGGGGTGTCGGAGGTGAGCTAAACCTGTTAAAAAACTGGTTCAACTGGTCTGCTCTATCCAGGCTCCCCGATGTCTGCCTGTTCTTCCCCTTCATCCCTGTGATGTGCTTCATTCCTGCCCACACATCCCTCACACTGTTCAGTTGGAGTTTGGCCTCCAGCTTCCTCCTGTAGTTGTCCTTGCACGTCCTCAGCATCTCTCGGAGTTCATGCTGCACTCTCCTCTGCTCCTCTCTGTCTCCAGACATGAAAGCCCTCTTCTTCTTGCTAAGAAGTGCCTTCAGGTCCCTGGTAATCCAGGGCTTGTTGTTGGAGAAGCAGTGCACGGTGCGGGCTGGTACGGTGGTGTCCTCACAGAATCTGATGTAATCTGTGATGCAGTCAGTCATCTTGTCAATGTCTTCCCCATGTGGCTCACAGAGTACATCCCAGTCTGTCGACCCGAAGCAGTCCTGCAGTGTCTCAGCGGCCTCCCGTGTCCACCTCCTCACCGTCCTAGTGTGCACGGGCTGCCGTCTAACAAGAGGGACATACCTGGGAGTCATCATGACCAAGTTGTGGTCTGATCTGCCAAGGGGGGGAAGGGCTGTGGCGTCATATGCATCCATGGCATTAGCATAGAGGAGGTCCAGTGTTTTATTGCCTCTGGTGGGGCATTCAACATATTGGTGATAGTTATTTAAAGTTTTGTCCAGTGAGGCATGGTTAAAATCACCTGTAATCACCATGAATGCATCCGGGTGTTCAGTCTGTAGTTTAGCAGCGGCGGAGCTGATGACGTCACAGGCCACCGCTGCATCAGCTGACAGAGGGATGTAAACGGCCATAACAATGATCGACGTGAATTCCCTCGGTAAATAATACGGACGCATTCCCACAGCCAGCAGTTCAATGTCCGGGGTACAGAGCCGTTCCTTCACAGTGACATGTCCGGGATTGCACCACCTCTCACTCACATACAGTGCAAGCCCGCCACCCTTCTTCTTCCCACTCTTGGAACAGTCTCTGTCTCCTCGTACCAAACCGTAGCCTGGAACCTCGACGCTGTTGTCCGGGATGTGCGAGTGCAGCCAAGTTTCACTGAAGCAAAATATGCTGCACTCACGGTATTCCCTCTGGGTCTTCACCAGCGCTGCGAGTTCGTCCGTCTTATTCCCCAAAGACCTCACGTTTCCCATTATAATCGCCGGGACCGCTGGCTTATGTCTTCTCCTTTTCCTCTTCCGTATGGCTCCAGACCTGCAACCCCGGCGTCTCCTCTTTAACTCCCCTGGGACCACAGGTCTGTCTCCGGGCAGCAGCACAGGCTCACACAGCGCAATCAGCTGTTCGCGCGTGTAAACAATGCCCCCACTACTATCGGCAAAGTTCTCTGTTACAAAGAGTAGAAAAAGTAACAGAAGAACGCGGAGAAGGGCAGCAAAACTTAGTCCAGCCATTGTCACAACTTTTATGAACGGGTTGTGATTGATCCGAAGACAAACGAACAGAATAAACCAACAATATAAACAAAAGTTTAAAAAACACGACGGGAGCTGCGGCTACAGGCAGCCACCTGGAGCGGCGCCAGAGTAGACAAACAAAAGAGGGGAGATTGGACAGCCCTGTCTAGTGCCCCACCTCACTGTGAATGCAGGGGATCTCATGCCATTTGTAATAACCGAGGCACGAGGGGCAGCATATAGAAGCGATATCCATTTAATAAAATAATCACCAAAGTTAAATTTAGAGAGAACATATAACAGGTAAGGCCATTCAATCCTGTCGAAGGCCTTCTCTGCGTCAAGGGAAATCACAAGAGATTTGACTTTTGACTGTGTGCTATGTTGTATAAGATTTAGGAGTCTTCTTACATTATTATAAGAGTTACGACCTAGAATAAAACCAGTCTGGTCTAATGAAATAATATCTGGGAGGATACTTTCAAGCCTTCTGGCCAATGAATATTTAATGAAATATTTGTGTCCATCATAGTATTAGGAAGAGCTCCAGATTCAAAGGAGTAAGACAGCATCTTGACCAAGGGATCACTCAGCAGGTTCTGGAAAGCTTTATAGAATTCAGGAGTCAAACCGTCCGGCGCTGGGGCCTTGTTATAAATCGCTGTAAGACCACGGATAACAGCCTTAGCGGTTTCCCAAAGCAGACTAGGAGAAACACCAGGGGTGTCATTTTCAGTGATAAAATATTTGAACTGTTCAGTAGGATGCGATTTAAAATTAGGGTTTTTCAGAAGATGATTTGGGGACCGCCACTGTGCCTTGGGGCATTGTACTTTACTGGACATGACTAAAAATACTGGTGAGTGATCACTAATGATAATATTACCTATCGAACAGGAGCGCACATTCTGCAGTGCAGATTTAGGAGTAAAAAAATAATCAATTCTAGAGGATGAATTATGAACCTTAGAATAAAATGTATACTGCCTATCGGTGGGATGGAGAGTCCTCCACGTATCTATAAAATGGATGTCATTGCAGCAGCCAAGTAAAGACTGGCCCTGCCCTATATTAGATTGAACTTTTTTACTAGATCTATCCAGCCGTGGATTTAGGTAACAGTTAAAGTCATTTAAATAGGAGACTGTATCCCCATATAATGTCCCTTTAATCATAACATACCTGCCTGCACTATCAGCTCTAACCTCCACCCCTGTCAGGGGCAAGGACTTATGAACCAGGATGGCCACACCCCTGCTCCTAGTGGTAAAAGAGGAGGAATAAATCTGGCCCACCCATTCTCTCTTTAGTTTTGAATGTTCGCTGTCATCCAAATGAGTCTCCTGGATCAGAGCTATTTGAACATTTTCTCTCTTTAAATAGATAAGTATTTTCTTTGGTTTAATAGGACCATGAATCCCATGGACATTCCAGGACCAAAGTCTAATTGTCGTGTTGTCAACCATAATCCCAATCTGCAGATACAATAAATCTGGCCGAAACCCCCGATATTATGTCAAGACTCTGTGGAGAAAACCTTCTGACCAAACAAAAAATAAGACATAAAAACAGTGAAAACAGTGTGGAGAAGAACAAAACCCCAGCCCACCCACCCTCTACACCCCAAATGCCTCCCCAAACGAAGCGTCTACTACACCTCACACGGTGTTTCCTAACTGCACTAAACCAGTGCTCCAAACCTAACAATATATAGCACCAAACGTCTAGAGAAAAAGAAAAGAAAACTTGTCATGGACATTATCTGTATACAGATTCAAAATGAAATACTATCAGCACTCATCACACTTAATCAAATAATATAATATATTAAATTGAATTGAATTGAAATGGCGGCTTTAAATGGGAAAACACAGTTTTAAACAGTTGTGAAACAGATTTAAGCCACCCATATTGGATAGTCTGTGGGGCTATCATGGGGGGAAACAAACCGTGAGCCCGTGAAGAGTCACCCGTTGTCGGTGGTGCCGTCAGCTCAACCCGCCGGGAGCGTTGGGGCGATGGTCTCCGCGTAAAATCTCTCTGCCTCGTCCGGAGCAGCGAAGCTGTATCTCCCGCCGTTGAAGGTCACCTGCAGCCGAGCCGGGAACAGCAGACCATAGCGGATGTGGGCAGCCTGGAGCTTCTGCTTGACATTGTTAAAAGATGCCCTCCGTTTAGCGACTTCAGTGGTAAAGTCCAGGAAGATATGCACTGATTTTCCACGAAATGTGAGCGGGCCTTTCTCCCTGGCCAGCTGGAGGATTTGCTGCTTTACTCCGAAGTGGTACACCTTCAAGATCATTGGTCTGGGAGGAGTGTTGGAGCCCGCGCCGGGCCGCGAAGCGAGGCGGTGCGCCCCGTCCACCATCTCCGGTCCCTCGGGAATATCCATGCCCAGCGTCTCAGCGAAGAAGTCGGTCATGAATGTCGTGACTCTAGGCCCCTCCATGTCCTCCGGGATACCGACCACGCGTAAATTCTGGCGGCGGCTCCTTGACTCGAGGTCCTTGGTTTTCGTCATTAGCAGCTTGTTGCACTTCTCCAAAGTCTCACACTTCGCCTCCAGTGTAGTAATCCTGTCATCACAATCCTGTAGCGAGGTTTCCACCACCGTCATACGTACCCCAAATGACTCTATAACAGACTGCAGAGTGCTCATCGAAGAGCGGGTTTCACTGTGGAAAGTTTTAATAAGTTTGATAACCGCTGACAGGCACAGGTCCCCCTCCTCCTCCTCGTCGCCATGCTTGGGTGACGGCGGGTGGTTAGCCTTCTCGCTAACGTGCCGAGGTTGAGCTCGATTTGAGCGGTCTAGGCGAGAGTTAGCTTTCCCAGCCATACCTGAATGTTTCATAAATCGTCATAAAATAAAAAACAACCGAAGTAGTCGAGTAAAATGACGTTTGGTGTGCTATTAATGATTAAATATACAGGAGCTGGCAAAGACGTGTCTACACAGTGGCCATGTTGACACGCCCCCGCCCCAATGAAATCTTGATGGGCATAGCGATGACCATTGGAGTCAGTGCACCTCTGACCCCGCATCAAGTCACCCTATTATGGATGGATGATTACATGTGTAGCTGGGTCAATGTTTACTTTGTTTTATTCATCTGATCATTCATTATTCATCATTATTATTGTCATTATTTATTTATTTTTCTAATTAATTATGGTGAACATTCTCAAAACCTGGTCAATGCTAATATTATCTAAAAAAAAAAAAAAGTTTGAATTTCCTGCATTGTTTTATATCAGTTCTATTTCTAAGTTCCGGGTTCACCTGTAGCAAGGGGGAGCCTTATTGGGGTAACACACATAGGGGTACGTGGGTGACGTCGGACCAAACTCCCGGCAAAAATATGACTGCTCTTGTTGTGGAGGCAGACTGTTCCTACCTGCAACTGTGTGTTTCCTGACTCTGCCCTGTGCTGCCTTTGCAGAATAAATTAACAAACTCCGATCCATGGTGTTGTCATCCTTCAGCCTATAAGCAACCATTTCACAACTGCTACATAAGACTGGTGCCGTGACCCGGATCCATTGGTCAGCCACCACCGATCGCCGAGGTTCTGCTGTGTGCTTGTGACATCTGGGATATCAAGTTGGTGGACCTGTGGATCCTGTTAGTTGCTGAAGTGTTTGCTAAGACTGTTTAACACAGGCATTCAGAAAAAAAATCAATAACTAACCAAGGAGTCATATTGATACAAGTTGCATTTTCTGTGATATCTGTAAAACTTATTTCTGAGGGGTTTTTTTTCCCATTATTGTATATGTGCATTAAATTTGTGTGATATGGCAGGCAGAGGTCAGAATACCTTTAATGTATCTACGCCAGCTTTTGATAGGAACAGATGGGTAGTTCGTAGTAAGTCTACAGTGTTAATTAATGAAGAGCCCTTAGATTCAGATGATTTCACTGACACCCCTCCACTTGAGCCCTTGTTTTCCACACCTGCTGCTAACACTGAGAACACAGTCCAACAGCTACGTGATCTCATTGGTGAGTTGGGGAGCCAGATAGGTGAATCAATAGCCAGTCGTCTACTAGCCAGTCAGTCCCCATTCACCTCACAGCAGTCCCCTGCAGCTAGTTCAGCAAGGGTTGAAGCACAAGACACGACCATTGACCTTTCCAAGGTGAGCCTGGTCGTCAGATCAGATGTGAAGGAACCTCCCATGTATCGTGGCGATGGAGATGAAAAATATTCCATTCAGGAGTTGATTGATATGATGGAGGTGTATTTGCACAAGAAACAGTTCTCGACCCACGAACATAGAGATGAGATTCTGAGTCATCTTCTTGGCAAAGCTAAAAGTATTGTCAAAGTAGGACTGAAGAGCAGTTCGTCATCTGGCACAGTTGTTAATCCCGAGACAATCTACAGCATACTGAGAGGTTATTTCAGTGAAACCCCTGGGTCTTGTTTACCATTGGCTGACTTTTATGCCACACAGCCAGCGGCAAAAGAAACACCAGTAGATTATTGGGTTAGGCTAAATACAGCTGCTGAGGCAGCAGACAGACACCTGAAGTGCCAAGGGAGCAAAATGGACAATATGGATGAAGAAATAGCTATGATGTTCATTAGAAACTGTCCTGACCCCAGTCTTGCTTGTGTTTTCAAGTGAAGGCCCATAAGTAACTGGTCTCTCACAGAGGAGCAGGAGGTCATCGATGAACATCAAAGAGAGTGTCAAGTTAAAAGACCAAATGTAACCACGGCCAAAGCACATGCTGCAGCTAACTACAGCTACAGCATCCATTAGCTCCCCTGAACCCGACACTGATTTTGCCCAAGTGAACACGGCCAAATGCACCCAAACTAACCCAACCAAGTCAAATGAAGCAGCTGCTTCAGAATCAGGTGCTCTGGAACGTGTGTTGAGTATGCTAGAGAGAGTGTTAGAACATACCAACCAGTCTGCCCCTGCTGCTGGACCTCAGTTCATCCCATCAGCTCAGTTTGTCTCATGCAGAGTTTGTGGTAACAGCTCCCACTCAACACGAACACACTGCATGAGAGAACGGAGATGTTTGAGCTGCTTAGGACTAGGACATAGATGAAAAGATTGCCCCCAGGTCACTGCTACTCAGCAGGGCAACAACTCACCTGATCAGGGAAACTAAATCACTCACACATGGGAGGGGACAGTGTGAGTGACATCGACGAGACCCTCAATCCTAGTGAAGATATGCAGTCAGTGTATGTGTGGCACCCTGCCCATTTTAGTGAGATATTGTTTGCATTGTTAATTGGGTCAGCCCCCTTCATTTTCTGTTTAAATTTACTTGTGTAGACACACCTGATACCGGCCGGGCTGAAACAGTTACTACCTTACGCCAGTAGATGGCGGTAGCAACTGATAGCGTGGTGGTTGCTGCGGGCAACCGTTGTCGTGGTAACCCTTGTATCAACTGCAGAGGAAGTCCAGCCGCAGCAGATAGTGTAGCTAGTTTACATCCGATTCCGGAGTACTAAATAAGTGTGTGTTTATCTGTTTATGTCTTTTCAGGTGAGTCTAGTCTACACAAGCACCCATATGAGTAGATGTTTTCTGTTATTTGCTGTTTGAATATTTTCTGTTTAATCGCGGTTGTGTTCGTTACTGTTTACTCGTTAAATGTACTCGAGTAGGAGATGGGTAGCGGCAGTTAGCGACCGTTGTTATATGTTGTTAAGTATGTTGTTAGTATGTCGACACTGTAGCTGTAGTCTTAACTTGCTAATATAATATTGTTGTTTTATATTGTTTGCACAGTTGTTTTATAATGTTTATATAGTTTTAATTGTTTCGGATGTTGTTAAACGTTAGACGTTAAACGTTAAACGGTCGCTGCCGCTGTTGCCCCACCGTTGTTGTGGTAACCCTTGTATCAACTGCAGAGGAAGTCCAGCCGCAGCAGATACAGTGTAGCTAGTTTACATTCGATTCCGGAGTACTAAATAAGTGTGTGTTTATCTGTTTATGTCTTTTCAGACATCTTTTGTATATAATAAATTCCCCTTAACACCTGAAGTGGACGTCTAAAATTCAGTGTGTTACATAATTTGGCGAGCTAGGCCAGGAGGGACTATTAGACAGCTGAGAGTCCCTTCCCACGAGATGAACCGGAAGAATAGAGACCAATTAAAGATCAAGATGGAACAGATACAGGATAAGATCAGTGCAGTGCTGTGGACGCTTGAGAAACCAGAGCTCATCAGGGTGTGTCAGCATCTCAAGTGCAGCGAATCATCAGGAGAGGGATTCAGAGGACAGACCCGTCGGACCCTGATTCGCCTTGCAGAGGGAACTTTGGATGAGATCAAAGAGAGTGAGGAATCTCAGGTGTTCCAACAGTTCCTGCATGATTTTCAGTCATTCCTCCAGTCATTACAAGAACATACTTCAGAAACACCACATCGCACCACCACCACACCGAGTGAAATTGAGAGACTGAAAGAAGAATACCTACAACTCCAGCAGGCTCAGGCAGAGGCAAGGTGGGCCCTGGAGGAGAAAATAGAGGCTTTGGGGACCCGGATGAGCAGCACAGCAGGGGTGAAGGAAAGAGAAATCAGTCAGCCTGTACCTTTCATAGCTCAAGAGGTAACGCTGAGAAAAGATTTCCGGATCTGGGGTCAAATAGGTGAGGCTGGACAGAGAGAAAAACTATCCTTCACCAGTTTGACCAACCAGATCGAGTCTGGGCTCAAGAAGGGCTATTCAGAGACTGAAGTAATTGAGGCTGTGGTTAAAGCTGTAAGCCCTGGCCTTCACCTTCGAGATCTGCTGGAGGTGAAACGAGACCTCACACTTTCAACTCTAAAAACCATACTGAGAGGACATTACAAGGTTGACTCATCATCAGACCTGCTTCACAGACTCATGAACATTTCACAAGAGCCCAAAGAATCTGCCCAGGAGTTTCTGTTCAGGACAATAGAGCTCAGGGAGAAACTGCTCTGAAAGTCTGGTGATGAGGACGAGGGGGACCAGTTCAGCTCAGATTTAATCCAGCGCAAGTTCCTTCGCTCATTAGAGACTGGTCTGTTCAGTGAAGCAGTGAAGTTTCAGCTGAAAACCTACCTTAGTAACCCCAGAGTCAAAGATGAAGTGCTGATTGAAAGAATGAATGAGGCTGCCAGTCTTGAGCTAGAGAGACAAAATAAGCTCAGGAGAACCACTGCAGTCAGACCACCAAGAATAAATGAGATACACACAGAGCTGTGCAAGTCAACAACAGCCAGTTTCGTCCCCATAGTGAGACAGATACAAATGATGAGGCAGTGGGCGGGGTCGCCCCCACAAAGAAAAAGCAAGGAAAGAAAAAAACAGATTTAGAGATTGTGAAACTCACTGCAGACCTCAGGGCGGATGTTTTTGAGGTGAAGAAAATGTTCAACGAGGCAAGAGAAACAACAATGTCAAGGCCAAGCACAAACACCCGGCCATCACCAGCTGCGAGATGGGCTAGAGGATGTCAGCAATGCAGAGAGGTTCAAGCAGGTGACACATGCAGACACTGCTATCGTTGTGGACAGGAAGGTCACCTTTCCCGCGGCTGCAGGCAGGGCAGACCCATGCCGGGAAACGAGAGGGGGTTGCTGAGTCGGGACCCACAGTAGCCTTCCCATCCTCCAGGTCCCAAGTGAACACGGTGTCTCTGCAAAATACACCCTCACATGCACTAAACCCACCAAGTGATCACACAGACACTCCCTCTGCAATCCCACAACCAATCCCACAACCACCCAGCAACAAGCCCAAAAGTAACACACCTGCTAACTATGTGCCTTCACAGCGACAAAACAAGCTCATCAGTCTCATCGGGAGAAGATGCATGGTCCTGTGTCATCTAGACAATATACCAGCTGAGGCTCTATGGGACACTGGAGCTCAGGCAAGTCTTATGAATGATAACTGGCGGAGGCAACACCTCCCATACAGCACCGTCAGGCCACTTGCTGAACTTTTGGGTACAGAACCACTGGTAGCAGTAGCTGCAAATGGGAGTGAAATTCCATATGATGGGTGGGTAGAAGTAGAGTTTTACTTGGACTGTGACACACACAAAGGAAAGAGACTCTTAGTACCCATGTTAGTGTCCAGTGACCCCAATGTTGCAGAGAAACCGATTATTGGGTTTAATGTAATTGAAGAAATAGTGGGTAAATGGGGCAGACAACAGTCAAATCACATTCAGAAGATCAGCAGAATGTTCTCAGTGTCTGTAAAAACAGCTAAATCAGTGCTGAAGTTACTTCAGACCCCAGATCCAGGTCAAGGTGTGGGCACAGTGCTGACAGGAAAAAGGGGAGTACGCCTGGCTGCTGAACAGATAACCACCTCATCCATCCGTGCACATGTGGGAGCCAAGTTTGCAGGACAAAGTCTGTTGTTTGTTCCACATGAGACATCACAGCTGCCTGAGGGTCTGGTCATCCAGGAGGGACTGGTCACTGTCAGTGAGCGGAGGTCGAGTCTCAATAGCCAACACCAACAAGCATGACCTCACCTTAAATCCTCACACCATCTTGGGGCACCTGGAAGAAATTAAAGCAGTGTACCCTATCGCAGTGGAGTCGTCCGATGAGACACTAGTGGCAACAGCACGAAACACCTTGCAGCCCCCCATCCAACTAAATGAGATAACCAGCAACACACAACACAGACACAGACCATCTCAGTGGGATCCTCCTGTTAACCTTGACCACCTCATCAAAGAACAACAGGAGAGGGTGAAGCTGGTATTAAGAGAGGAGTGTCATGCTTTTGCTTATGATGACAAGGACGTTGGGTGCATTCCCACTTTGAACATGCACATCACATTACACGACACTACACCTGTTCGTAAGACTTACATATCAGTGCCAAAGCCCCTGCATCAAGAGGTGAAGGATTATCTCCAAGATCTTCTGAACCGCGGGTGGATTTCAGAGTCAAGGTCACCCTACTCCTCTCCCATCGTCTGTGTTCGCAAAAAGTCAGGTGAACTGAGGCTGTGCTGTGATTATAGAGAACTTAACAGGAAGTCCGTGCCAGACAGACACCCAATTCCCAGAATTCAAGATATGCTCGACTCTCTACATGGCAGCTCCTGGTTTTCAGTTCTTGATCAGGGCAAAGCATATCACCAGGGGTTCCTGGACCCCGAGAGTCGCCCCCTCACAGCTTTTATAACACCCTGGGGCTTATATCAGTGGAACCGCATACCCTTCGGACTCAGTTCAGCCCTAGCAGAGTTTCAACGGAGTATGGACGACTGTCTGAAGGGGCTTCGTGATGTCACCTGCCAGCCTTATTTAGACGACAATCTAGTCCACTCACCCTCATTTGACAATCATGTAGACCACGTCCGAGCTGTCCTGCAGAGATACCAAAAACATGGTGTCAAACTCAGCACACAGAAATGTGATGTCTTCAAGAGAAGAGTTCGCTTCCTCGGACGGATGATATCAGCAGAGCGATACACCATGGACCCAGCTGAAATAGCCCCTGTTCAGGCACTCAAAGGCCAGCCACCGTCAACAGTGGGGGAGTTGAGCCGAGTCCTTGGTTTCCTCTCCTACTACAGGGCCTATATCCCAGACTTCTCCAAGGTGGCAAAACCACTCTACCAGCTGCTGACCCTGCCTCCAGACAGAGCTCTGCCTCCTGGGTCCAATAGAAAAGGAAAAGTGAGTAGTACAAGGCACAAGGGCCACCCACCACCCAGCACACCTATCAGTTGGACTCAGAGCCACCAGGATACTTTAAATAAGCTAGCTGACTGTCTAACAGAGCCACCTATTTTAGGTTATCCTGACTTTGAAGAGTCATTCATTCTCCACTGTGATGCTTCACAAGAGGGCTTGGGGGCAGTGTTATATCAGAGACAAGCAGGCAAGATGAAGGTCATAGCATATGGCTTACGGACATTAACCCTCTAGGCGCCAAAGTCGCATTATTGCGACAGGCAACATTGCTCATTAAAACAGCCCATATCTTTAAATGTACTGCCTTGTGCTGTTACTGCTTGCTACCAATAGATAGCCAATAGATTCAGCTTCAATCCTGACGTCATTTGGGGGTGTGTTTCTATGCAAAATATCCGAGAAAAAAAAGTTTGAAACCCGACACCCGCTGTCGGAGCGGGAGCGCCTGAGCGGGAGAGTGGGAGAGGAGAGAGTAGCGGAGCGGTGCGGTGACAGGAGCGTGTTGGATAGATAGAGAGACAGATAGCGATTTTTTCAATAAAAACAAAATGCCCAGAGGACTTTACAGTGCAGATGAGGTGCTTGCACAGATCTTTGCTGATCGCGATTCAGAAGGGGACGATTTGCCGTCTGATGACGATCGCTCGTCAGAGACGAGTGACTCTGACGATGCTGCAGCTGCAGACACTGTCACACAAGCATCACATACTGATCACGGCGAGAGTTTTCTCCGCCACGGTCGTGGGAGAAATCGGGCAAGGAGGGGACGTGGGGGCGGCAGAGGGGGTCATCAAAATAGGGCTGTAAATGATGATGATGGCTGGGAGTATTTGAGAAGTGAGGAGGTGTTCCAAAAATGGATCAGGGACTTTGATGAGCCTGTGGGGTATCGTGGAGACAAGGATCTCACAGATGCTAGTGCATGTGATTTCCTGTCTCTGTTTTTGGATGAGGATTTCTGGAACCTCATCACAAATGAAACCAACAGATATGCTCACCAGTACATTGACACACACCAACTTCAGCCAAACTCCAGATATCATGGCTGGTATGATGTCACCATCCCTGAGATGAAAGCCTTTATGTCACTTCATTTGTGCATGGGGCTTGTTGAAAAACCTGAGATTGAGGACTACTGGGCATTATTTTGGCCGTGTTACACACCTGGCTTTGGCAAAGTGATGACAAGGAACAGATTTGAGATCATCCTTTCTTTCCTCCACTTTGCAAATAATGATGAGCAAGTTGAGAGGGGTCAGCCAGGCTATGACAAATTATTCAAAGTGCATCCAGTACTCGATATGGTCATCCCCCGTTTTTCAGCCATGTATGGTCCACTCAAGGAACTTTCCCTGGATGAAATGACCATTGCATTCAAGGGGAGGTCAACCTTGAAACTGTACAATCCCAAAAAAACAGATAAATATGGCTACAAGGCATTTGTACTGAGTGAAGTTAGCTCAGGCTATGTTTTACAGTGGTCCATGTATACAGGACACACAGCAGATGAGGATGATCATCTCGGTGCGACCCATTTTATTGTCCGTAAGCTGATGGCTCCATACGTTGGAAAAGGGCATGAGGTGTATATGGATAGTTACTACACATCGCCAGCCTTAGCTAACGAGTTAGCAGCTAACGGAACGGGACTGTGTGGGACAGTGAACTGCAACAGGCGAGGGATGCCACGGGGCCTGAAACCAGCTCAGTTGCCTTCCAAAAGGGGAGATGAGCCTGTGTTCATGCGGCATGGCAAATTGCTAGCTTGTGCGTGGCATGACACAAAGCGTCTCACCATGCTGACATCAGTTCACGGGAACACATGCGTTCAGAAACGTATACGTTCAAAAGCAAATGCGACTGGTTTTCGTGACATCAAGAAACCAGAGTGCGTTGACAGTTACAACTCCTTTATGGGGGGAGTTGATACGGCTGATCAGCGTATGACAACATACCTCTTTCCACACCGATCCAGGAAATGGTACAACCGCATTATCAACACGGTTCTTAGCATCAGTGTGGTCAATGCCCACATCATCTACAGTCGGTGTAGTCCTGGCCCACACAAACTACTGAAGGCCTTCATCCAGGACATTGTGACTGCTTTACTTGAGGGTTACTCCAAGAAGGAAGGCAAGAAGGGAGGAAGGCCTTCAGTGGAAGGGGGAGAAATGCCACAGCGGCTCACTGAACGTCACTGGCTCTGCAATGCTGATGATCGTCCGGATTGCGTAGTTTGCTCAGATCGCACCCGTCCTAAGGGGCGACGCCAGACACAGTTCAGGTGCAGTCAGTGTGGAGTAGGTCTGTGTGCCGTGCCTTGCAATGAAAGATACCACACACTGAAAAACCCCAAACAATGCCATCTTGATAGATGTACATAAGTTCAAGTCCCCGCCCCCACAAAAAAAAATCTAAAAAAGACCAAAAAAACAAAAAACAAAACAAAAAAAAAACTATAAAAATAGAATTTTACCTGTTGATATACAAGTTAGATTAGGAAATTTACTCCTATCAGATTCCTGTTCATTTACTCTGAGGATGAGAGGATGAAAAAAATCTATGAAAAAATGAAATGAAATGAAAAAAAATCTACTGTGTAAATATGTTCAGAATTCCGTTTTACTGAATTTTACCTGGTGATTTTCAAATTAGATTAGTAAATTTACTCCAATCACACTCCTGTTCCTTTATTTTGAGGATGAGATGACAATATAAATATTTTTTTTTCTGTGTAAATATGTTCAAAAATCAGTTTTACTGAAAGTTATGTAATCCAATATGGCTGCCACCTGGTGACGTCACAATATGCAAATTAGATGAATAAATTTACTCCCATCACAAACTTTAGGTCATTATGAATATTTTTCTCATTTACACTATGAATTTATCTCTCACCACTTCCAAGCTACAGCCTTTTGAAATCTTAAAATCCAAACGGAATATTTTCCTAAATAAACTCTGGCGCCTAGAGGGTTAACACCCCCTGAGAAAAATTATCATATGCATTCTGGGAAGCTAGAGTTCCTCGCCCTTAAATGGTCAATTTGTGAACGCTTCAGAGACTATCTCTATTATGCCCCACATTTTGTTGTCTATACAGACAACAACCCCCTAACATATGTTCTTACAACAGCTAAACTTAATGCAACAGGCTACCGCTGGGTGGGTGAGCTGGCCGACTTCAACTTCACAATTAGATACCGACCAGGCAAAAGGAATGCTGATGCTGATGGACTGTCCCGGGTACCTCTTGACATCAACCAGTACATGGCCCAGTGCACAGCAGAGGTAAAGCAGGATGTTATTGGAGCTGCTGTGGAAAGTATAGTGCAACAGAGAAACGATGCTTTTCCTGAGACAACTGTAGTCAGCCAGAGTGTTATCAGTTTAGTGCAAGACACTACATACCTGTCTGCGGGGAAGTGTCTTTCACCAGATGACATCAGAGTGAGTCAGGAGCAAGATCCTGTGATTGGCCCTTTCCTCCAACACAAAGCCAACAACTATCTGCCAAAAGGTCGTGCCCTGAAAACAGAACCACCTGAGGTCAGAATCCTAATAAGACAGTGGAGCAGACTGTATTTAAATGAGGATGGAGTCCTCTATAGGAGAGTTAATGGCAGAGATCAGCTCCTCCTTCCAAAAGAGCACAGGGACACTGTATTTAGAGAACTCCATAAAGAGATGGGACATTTGGGAGCAGAAAGAACTCTGGGATTAATAAGAGACCGATTTTACTGGCCGCGAATGCAAAGTGATGTGGAGCATTTTGTGATGCATGCTTGTGAATGTTTGAAGAGGAAACGGCCAAGTAAGACAACCAGAGCCCCACTGACCTCCATCACCACCACATATCCCTTCGAGCTCGTCTCCATAGACTTTTTACATCTCGAGACCTGCAAGCATGGTTATGAATACATTCTAGTGGTGATGGACCACTTCACACGCTTCGCACAAGCTTATGCAACTAAGAACAAGTCAGCAAAAACAGTGGTGGATAAAGTCTTCAATCACTTTGCCCTGGACTTCGGTTTTCCTGCAAGGATTCATCACGACATGGGCCGAGAATTCGAAAATCAACTGTTTTCCCAGCTGCAAAAAATCTGTGGCATGCGTGGCTCCCATACTACCCCATATCACCCACAGGGAAATGGTCAGGTGGAGCGTTTTAATAGGACCCTCCTGTCCATGTTGAGGACACTGACAGATGATGAAAAAACAGACTGGAAAAACTCTGTCAAAGGTAGTGCACGCCTACAATTGCACTCGGAGTGAGGCCACTGGGTTCTCTCCTTATTATCTGCTGTTTGGCCGTTCTCCCCGACTTCCTGTAGACATCTTGTTCAACCTACCATCCCAAGAACAACAACTAAGCTACACAGAGTATGTAGAAAAATGGCAGTCACAAATGAAAGAAGCCTATGAAATTGCATCAACAGCGGCTAAGAAAGAAGCTTCAAGAGGAAAACAATACTAGGACCAAAAGATCTACGGAGCTCAACTGCAGCCTGGCAACAGAGTCTTGCTCCGCAATCTCAGAGAAAGAGGTGGGCCCAGCAAGCTCCGTTCACACTGGGAGGATGCCGTGTATGTGGTGGTGAGTCAAAAGAGCCCTGACATGCCTGTGTATGAGATCAGACCAGAAAGAGGGGGCCAAAGCCGCACAGTTCACAGAAATCTGTTGCTCCCATGTGACAGCTTACCTGTCGACAAGCCAGAGAGAAAGGGACAAGACAAAAGGAAGAAAAGTCTGAGACAAAATATGGGAGAGGATCAAAACCAGCTACAACAACATGACACAGACATGGAAAGTGAGGATGAAGGTGAACTTGTGTGGAGGTTGTCACGGCAACACGATCATGATGGCAGAGTTAATGTCCCTATCCCTGATGCTGAGACCTGTGAACAACAGATGGGAGAACTTCAGGACAGAGAGAGTGAACCAGATCTACAGGATGTGGAAGAGGACGAGCCTGAGCTGCATCTCATACAGGATCATTACAGCCAGCAGGAACAACAAAGTGAGCACATATCTGATGAAGCAGAACCACAACATCAAGAGAACACAGACTCTGATCAAGAACAAGAGTCATCACCTCTGGCATTCCCCACTTACCCTCAGAGAGAGCGGCGGCGGCCAAGGATGCTGATGTATGATGCACTGGGACAACCGACCTGCAGAGAAGCTGGTATGGACTGTTTAAAGGTGGACCAAACAGCACCTTGCTTCCAGAGACTGTGGCGTCCCTGGGCGCTCATGGACACAAACAATGTGCTTGGGACTGTGATAAACTGATACAGTTGAAAGATACTGACACTGGAAAAAAGAACACTTGAAGCAAAACAATGGACTGAATTTGATCCATTTGGTAAAGGTCTTAACAGTGCAGTCTGTAGTGTCACAAATTGATATTGATATAGTGATAAATACATGTTTTGGTGTCTTGATATGTAAACAGTAGAAGAGTGGTAACAGACTAAAGTGAAGTGTTGGCCGAATAGTGAGTCTGGTTACAGTAGGCTATAATTCATCACAGTGAGGTGAACCTGTTTATTAATTTTGAAGGGACAAATATTAGTTACTCTCCATGATTTGGTACTATATGTCAATTGAGTGGTGCTAATCTCTAGGATTAACATGTGTTTAATCTCAAAGTACTTGTATTTGACAGCTAAATGCCAACAGTGTGTAACCATAATTATTATTCAAGAAAAGACACTTGTCGTATAATATTGTGAGTTTAAAAAAAAAAAAAAAATGTGTGTCACAACATTTTTTATTTATTTATTTATTAAGGTAGGGGAGGGTGTGGCACCCTGCCCATTTTAGTGAGATATTGTTTGCATTGTTAATTGGGTCAGCCCCCTTCATTTTCTGTTTAAATTTACTTGTGTAGACACACCTGATACCGGCCGGGCTGAAACAGTTACTACCTTACGCCAGTAGATGGCTGTAGCAACTGATAGCGTGGTGGTTGCTGCGGGCAACCGTTGTCGTGGTAACCCTTGTATCAACTGCAGAGGAAGTCCAGCCGCAGCAGATAGTGTAGCTAGTTTACATCCGATTCCGGAGTACTAAATAAGTGTGTGTTTATCTGTTTATGTCTTTTCAGGTGAGTCTAGTCTACACAAGCACCCACATGAGTAGATGTTTTCTGTTATTCGCTGTTTGAATATTTTCTGTTTAATCGCGGTTGTGTTCGTTACTGTTTACTCGTTAAATGTACTCGAGTAGGAGATGGGTAGCGGCGGTTAGCGACCGTTGTTATATGTTGTTAAGTATGTTGTTAGTATGTCGACACTGTAGCTGTAGTCTTAACTTGCTAATATAATATTGTTGTTTTATATTGTTTGCACAGTTGTTTTATAATGTTTATATAGTTTTAATTGTTTCGGATGTTGTTAAACGTTAGACGTTAAACGTTAAATGGTCGCTGCCGCTGTTGCCCCACCGTTGTTGTGGTAACCCTTGTATCAACTGCAGAGGAAGTCCAGCCGCAGCAGATACAGTGTAGCTAGTTTACATTCGATTCCGGAGTACTAAATAAGTGTGTGTTTATCTGTTTATGTCTTTTCAGACATCTTTTGTATATAATAAATTCCCCTTAACACCTGAAGTGGACGTCTAAAATTCAGTGTGTTACATATGCAGAAAGCCTAAAATCTGCTCCACCTGGTGCCATTGTATTGTTCCAGAACATAACCCAGCTCAATAAATCTGACAGCCTATTCTATGCCAGTGCACAGGTGGATGATAAACTGTCATTACAAGCTCTGCTAGACACGGGCTCCATGGCTTGCACCATTAGTGAAGAGGCTGAACAGATGCTTAAGAATGTTGGTTCAGTATCAGAGACCAACTCTGCCCATCCTGATCTTGTGCTTGTTGGCTGTGGTGGAACCCAAGTCAGGCCCAAATCCATTCACAACCTGAAGATGGAAGTGTATGGTTGTACATTTATTGTACCTGTTTTAGTGGTTTCGGGGCAGAAAGATCAGTTGATTTTGGGCACAAATGTCATTAAATATCTCTTGAAGCAGTTTAAACAGTCTCCCCATTTCTGGCAGGTTCTGAGCAAACCTCAGTCTACAAACGCACCTGAGATAATGCAGTTTCTTAACATGTTGTCTGGCATCAACAGATGGAAAGGTGACACTATGCCAGATTTTATCGGGTCTGTCAAGCTGGTGCAAGCAGTAACTCTTCTCCCAAAGCAAGAGCACCTGGTTTGGGGTAAGTTACCTGGAGTCTCACCCCTCTCTGAAGGCAGCGCTGTTCTGGTTGAGCCATCGAAGAACAAATCCACAAGAAAAACATCATCGTCTGTCAATCTGTTGCTTCTATGAATGGTGAGAGATGGATCCCAGTCAGAATCTTGAACACGTCTGACAAGGCTGTCACATTAAAGTGCCACACCAAGGTAGCAGATGTGTCCTCCTGCATTGCTATTGAGGATCTGGATGTGGCCTCTGAGCAAACATCAACTGCAGAGGTCAGAATGCAGAACCATTCTGAATCAGCCCACAGCTCAGATCCTCCACCATGTCCCAACTTTCGTGACAGCTTGTGTAATCTGGGATTGGATGATCTGGATATTGATTCATGTGAGGGGACAGACCACTGGAAGTCACAACTGTTGCAACTGATACAAAAGTATGAGGACATTTTCTCAAGGAGCAAGCTTGATTGTGGGATGGCTAACGATTTGGTCTATCGCATCCATTTGTCCGACCAGCGACTGTTCAGACTCCTGTACCGGCGTGTTCCACCAGGGGAATATCACAAGCTCTGACAGGTTCTCACGGAGATGGAGGAACGTGAGATCATTCGCAAGTCCAACAGCGTGTGGGCTTCCCCATTAGTGCTTGTATGGAAGAGGAACGGGGATCTCAGGATCTGCGTGGATTATCGCTGGTTGAATGCACGCACAATCAAGGATGCACATCCCTTGCCCCATCAATCTGTCTGTCTGGCAGCTCTGGGAGGTAATGCCATTTTCAGTGCAATGGATCTCACATCTGGCTTTTATAACATTGCCATGGCAGAAGAGGACAAAAAACTCACAACCTTCACAACACCTATGGGGCTTTATGAGTTTAATAGACTCCCACAGGGGTTATGCAACAGCCCTGCAAGCTTTATGAGACTAATGATGGGCATATTTGGAGATGAGAACTTCCTAACTCTACTCTGTTACCTGGATGATGTGCTTGTGTATGCTCCCAACGAAGCTGAAGCTCTCAGGGGGCTTGAAACAGTTTTCAGCAGACTTCGTGTTCATGGACTAAAGCTGGCCCCTAAAAAAATGTCACCTACTGAGGAGGAGTGTGAAATTCTTGGGTCATATTGTGGATGAAAACAGTGTGTCGACCGACCCAGATAAGGTCAAGGCAATCGCCTCCATGTCTGAGTCTGATCTTATGATGGAAGATGGCACTACACCGTCCCAAAGAAAGATCAAGTCATTCTTGGGTATGATCATGTACTATCAGCAGTTCATTCCTGATTGTTCCTGCATAGCCAAACCTCTGTTTGCACTGACTGCAGCACCAAAAGGAAAGAGAGGGAATGCAAGAGGCGCTGCTGTGTTCAGGAAACTGCACCCCAGTGACTGGAGAGAGGAGCACCACAACTCATTTGAACGTCTGAAAGCTGCACTCCTGGAGTCTGTCGTACTGGCACACCCTGATTTCAAACAACCATTCATTCTTTGTACTGATGCCTCCCAGGATGGCTTAGGCGCTGTGTTATCTCAGCTCCAGGATGGCGACAGCAAGGCACGTCCTATTGCCTTTGCCAGCAAAGCACTGACCCGCGCTCAGTGCAACTATCCTGCGCACCGCCTAGAGTTCTTGGCATTGAAGTGGTCCGTCTGCGACAAATTTAGCTATTGGCTAAAAGGGCACACCTTTACTGTTTGGACAGACAATAATCCACTGATTATCCTCACAAAACCCAAACTCGATGCGTGTGAGCAAAGGTGGATAGCCAAGTTACCGCCATATAATTTCAGCATCAAATACATACCTGGTAGCAAGAACATCGTCGCTGATGCTCTGAGCAGGCAGCCATTCGTTCAAACCCATGTCAGCCAAAGGCTCATAAAGGAGCCATATGCCGAGCTTTTGGAGGAGTCTCAACAAGTTTGAGAGGGTGTTGTTCAAGAAGTGTTCAGGGCTGGCGCCAACCACCAGAGCGTCGAACACCCACTTTCACTAGAGAGTTTCGAATGCTGCTCTATGACTGATGTTGAGGTGTCTGCAGTGTTGGCAGGACATGTTGAGTGGGATCAGGGGTCCAAACAAAGGGTGGTCGCTTGTCTTGCGCAGGATCTGGAGCAACTCATCCCACCAGGCCAAAGCACCCTGCCTGTCTTCTCACTCCAGGAGCTCCAGGATCAACAGAGAAATGATGCCACACTGTCGCAGGTCATTCCGTTTGTCACCCGTGCAAGGCGGCCTTCAAGGAGAGAGCGAGCCGGATTGTCAATAAGGGTGCTTAAAACTTTGAAACAGTGGCATAGGTTGAAAATGCTTGATGGTATCTTATACCGAGTGTGTAAGGATACAGTAACTAGGAGGAAGCGCCATCAGTACATGGTACCCACCTCTTTGGTCAGCGGTGTTCTGCGAAGCGTTCACGATGATGCTGGCCATCAAGGTCAGAGCAGGACTTTGTATCTGGTACGGCAGAGGTTCTTTTGGGCTGATATGGAGCGTGATGTCAGAGAGTACGTCAAGACTTGCAAGCGTTGTGTTGTCAGTAAGACCTTGGAACCTGAAGGAAGAGCCAAGCTTGAAAGTATTAAGACCACAAGCCCCTTGGAACTAGTCTGTCTGGATTTCTGGTCTGCAGAGGATGCTAAAGGAAGGAGTGTGGATGTATTAGTGGCAACAGACCACTTCACTAAAATGGCCCACGCCTTCAAGTGCTCTGACCAGTCAGCAAAGCATGTCGCAGGTCAGTTGTGGGATAAGTACTTTTGTGTCTATGGATTCCCTCAAAGGATCCATTCAGACCAGGGTGCAAATTTTGAAAGCCAGTTGATTCAGGAGCTGTTGCAGGTTGCCGGTGTAAAAAAGTCAAGGACAACCCCTTACCATCCCATGGGGAACGGCCACACTGAGAGATTCAACCGAACATTGGGGAATATGATCCGGGCTTTACCCCCCAGAGATAAACAAAGATGGCCGCAGATGCTACAAACGCTGACCTTTGCATATAACTGTACAGCTCATGAGTCGACTGGCTATGCTCCCTTTTACCTGATGTATGGACGCATTCCCAGACTGTCAGTAGATGTGATCTTCTGCAATGTGGAGAGAGATAATGACATCACTATGACAGTTATGTCAAAAGGATGAGAGATGACCTCAAGGAAGCCCTCGCACTGGCCCAGGTCAATGCCAATCCCAGCCAACAACGACAGGCAGACCTGTATAACAAAGGGGTTAAGGGCACAGATATTGAAGAAGGGGATCAGGTTCTCTTGGCAGATAGGGGTGGACGCGGACGCAGGAAGTTGGCTGACAGGTAGGAGTCTACACTCTACACAGTTGTTTCCAAAGACTTAAGGTGCCATACTTACCACATTAAAAATCTCACCACCAGTCAAGAGAGGGTTGTCCACAGAAATATGCTGTTGCAAGCTAACTTCTTACCAGTGGAAGTGGAGCATGAAGTTGAGTCAACCTTTGACAGTGGCTCAGAAACAAGTAAAGAACACAGGAGACTCCTGTTGACTGAGTCCGAGGTTGACCGGTCAGATCGCACTGCCAGTTGGGTAGCTGAGTCTGCTGCTCCTGAAGGCCCCCCAGAAACTGAGCCTGTGCCCTTTGATTCCCCTCAACGGCCCCTTGGTAATCCTGTATCACCCTCTCGGGTGTCACAGATAAGCGACGGTGTCAGCACTGAGACTGACGGGGAGAGCGTCAGTGCTGCGTCAGATCTTCCCATTGAAACAGACATGGACAGCAGCAGTAAAGCAAGCAGCAATGTGGCAGAGACTAGGCGAAATAGTGTACAATCAGGATCAGGCGATGGTCAACCAAAGAGTCAAACAGCCAAGGGAGTAACTACTAAACTAGCCTTAAAACCTGATGGACTGCCACCAAGTGACTCGGTGGGCCATATTAGGACAAGAGTAGGCAGGATTATAAGGCCAGTTAACAGACTGATACAGAACATGACACAGAAAAACACACAGCCAAATGGCATAGTTTCATAGTTTGTTATGTCTCAGGGACAATTCTAAGTTCACCATTAATGTGCTTTTTTTGTGTAAACATACAGTTTGGGTTATAGTTATCTAGTCAGCTACAGGGGATTGTGTATAAGGCACTTTCCTAAGCAAGAGTACATTAAAGAAGTCTGGCCAGCTTCTTCATGTTACTTTCCCTGCTAGTTGGGAGACATTCATTTTGCGTGTAGTAATGTATATTTGAGAGTGATAACTGACTATGTTGAGATTACCCTTAAGCCAGCTATTATCCTGTACTGGAGCTGTTTTGAGGAGTTCAGGGGGGAGTATGTAGCTGGGTCAATGTTTACTTTGTTTTATTCATCTGATCATTCATTATTGTCATTATTTATTTATTTTCCTAATTAATTATGGTGAACATTCTCAAAACCTGGTCAATGCTAATATTATCTAAAAAAAAAAAAACGTTTGAATTTCCTGCATTGTTTTATATCAGTTCTATTTCTAAGTTCCGGGTTCACCTGTAGCAAGGGGGAGCCTTATTGGGGTAACACACAAAGGGGTACATGGGTGACGTCGGACCAAACTCCCGGCAAAAATATGGCTGCTCTTGTTGTGGAGGCAGACTGTTCCTACCTGCAACTGTGTGTTTCCTGACTCTGCCCTGTGCTTCCTTTGCAGAATGTAGGAGATACACTAATAATAAATGTAATTTATTAATCACTGGTGATTAATAAAGCACTCGTAAATGGGGCACCACCTCCGTTGTTTGTCTATTTGAATAATCCGGAGGTAATTAATCAAATTCGACTGGACAAGTTTAACTTGTATCAATTCTAATCAATTTCAGATCAATTTATTCAATCTCATAAATGAAGTAGTGACTTCTACACAGATCCATCGGTTCTCCACATTAAAAACAAACCTGCACAGACAATGACATACGGTTAAATATGTTTATTGACTAAATAATTCAGATATAATAAATGAAATGGCAATTTAAATGAATAACAACAGGTAACAGGAAATATGGAATAACTAAGTAATGGGTTATTAGTGGAATATGGGCTGATGGTGAGATCACGAGTTAGGTTGAAGCATTTAAATATTACGGGAGTAATTTTTAATACTACCAAAATCCTAACCAAATTTCTCTTAAACTAAAAGATATGAATCAGAGCCATAGACACCATCTCATGTATCATGTGTGAATCCAGCTGTGATGAGCGATGGAAAGCCTACTTTCTTAGCAGAGTGGTTGAGTCCGCGGCGGCGGGTTCCCTCAGGTGATTTGCGACTCTAGCTGGCAGTCCCGGTTCAATGGTGGGGGTCAGCTCGTCCGGTATCAGCCAGTTGGACACCTCGGTCCGATGTCTTAGAAAGAGGGCAGCTGGTCCAGTACCGCTAGCGAGCGCTGGGGGCGTGTCAAAGAGTCTGTCTTTTGTTGGAAACCACTTGCACGGTTTCAGACACAGCAAGTTGCTGTAGTGTCGTGATGATGATTTTGATAAAGATGTTCTTCTTCGTTGCTTCGAGTGGTTCTCAGGCTCTGACTTTGTAAACTAAATCTAACTTCTTGAATAAAATAACTGAGGATGATACGTTGATCAGGCGGATCTTCCGTTGTTAGTTAATGCAAGATAATCTAAATTAAGTTCACTTCCTCTAAATCAGGTTACAATACTTAACTGTATAAAACAAATTAAAACAGAACTTCGTTCTGGTACAAACTTAATAAAAGATACTGCGAAAAATATAAAAGTGAGAAAAATCAACGCGTGAGCACTTCTGCTGAGATCGCTGCCTTGAAGCGTGTTTCAAAGTAAAAGTAAAGAGCGGAAAAATTAAAGACGAGAGTTTCAAAAGTAAATTACAAGAGTAAGAGTGAAACAAAAAAAACCTAGACTAACTCGAGAGAAGTGATGTCTCTTAGTTTTGTTGTCTCCAAATGGCGGGCGTGCCTGGGGGCAGGACTGCCGACTTTTTGTCTCCGAGTAGATAGTGTGAAAATTAACAGGAACTCACTAAAACTAAACTTATAGTTTTAAACGTTTCAACACCGTGCTTCACCTTTCACAGAATCTCACCATGGCTCAATAGATGTACTTTGTCTATCATGAAAAGGTTTATGACATGATTAAAATCACTAACATTCAAAAGGAATTAAAACTTGATTTAAACGTAAAAGAGAACACACTTGAATATACCGTAGGTAGAACTGGTAGAATTGATCACTTATACATATTTCTCCTAGTTCTAGCCTAATACTTGTTAAAACAAAAACATATCAGAGACATTTACTGGTGATAACAATAAACATATTAAACAGAATATTTCTTAAATAGCTTGTCCAACAGTACCAGGACTCACCATCAGGAGGTGCTGTGGTTCCACCGAACACAGGACAGATTAAACATTAAAACTTGATCTCAGTCAATCTTAATCGTAGAGAAACGGGAAAAAGATCAGTTTTATGAAATTCTTTTACTGTTTCCTAATCTGTTAAAATTAAGAGGATGAGTTCCTGGTTTAATGGTATTTTAGAACTTGCTTGAAATCGGGATGAGTGCAGAAACCATTATAGGTTGGAATGTGTGATAAGAGAATCATAGTCGTAAACCATTAGGGCAGGAGGGCTGGAAAACAGAGAAGAGGCCCAGAGTACTTTTACTCTGTAGTGGATTCATTTGATGATGAACTCAACCGACCTGAGAGAAAGGAGTGTCAATATCTTGAGTGGGGGAAGAGGACAAATGGTTATCCAAAGCTGTAAATAAAGGAGAGGGGTTCTCCTGTGAAGCGTCCATCTGACGGTTTCATTGAAAGCAAAACAAGTCAGGTGAAGAGGTGAGAGACTTCATGGCGTCTCTTTCCTGAAAACAGTCAGCTTGCAGATGAGAGGAGTAATTAATGCAAGAACAGAACCTCAATGGAATGCAGAGGCGATGGACATGTGTTCCTACACATGCTTCATGTCACAAGGGAAGATGATAATGAAGCTGTTAAGAGCAGTGAGAAAAGCACCACAGAAAACATGACAACTTGTGAAACAACACACAACTCTATTGGAAATTGTTGTGCCACCGGGGCACAACAATTCCAGAGAGCAGAAAACCTGGAAAGGAAACTTGTCAAAAACAAAGACTTTCATAAAGAGTATCAGAGATTCATGTCTGACCTGATCAGTAAAGAGTATGCAGTGGAAGTACCAAAAGAAGAGACTGTGTCTGAAAATGATAGTGTGTGGTACATACCTAATCATGGGGTATTCAAAGTTCAAAGTTCAAAGTCGACTTTATTGTCAAAACTGCAATATGTACAAGACATACAGAGAATTGAAATTGTGTTTCCCTCTGTCCAGACAATATAAGTGAATATGTACAGAAAAAGCAGAAAATAGAAATATAAGAATATAAAATAAAATAGAAATATAGATCTAAAAATAAAAATAAAAATAAAATATGTACAGCTAAGAGACATTCGGGAATATAAAGTCCGGAGATATAAATAGTGTGGAATAGGTATGTCAGTATTGGGGTTGGATATAAATATAGATATAAATATGGCAGTTTGATATAAATATGACAGTATAAAATGGTATAAACTGGACTATGACAATGAAGTTGTAAACATTCTTACACAGTGCAAGTAGATTTTAAAGTGTTTCTGAGTTGTAAAAGTGACTGGTGCCATTTGGGGGGGAGGGGTCAACAATGTCCAGAGTTAGTGGGGGCAGCGGGCGGAGAAGGAAGGGGGGGCAGCGCTGGGAGGGAGTTCAGCATCCTGATGGCCTGGTGAATGAAACTGTCTCTCAGTCTGCTGGTTCTCGCTCGGAGGCTCCTCATCCTCCTCCCGGAAGGCAGGAGACTGAAGAGTTGGTGGTTGGGGTGGGTGGGGTCGCCCGCAATGCTGAGTGCTTTGCGGGCCAGACGTGTGCTGTAAATGTCCTGGAGGGAGGGGAGGGAGGCACCGATGATCCTCTCAGCTGCTCTCACTATGCGCTGCAGGGTCTTCTTGCAGGATGCAGTGCAGCTGCCGTACCACACAGTGATGCAGCTGGTCAGGATGCTCTCGGTGGTTCCACGGTAGAAGGTTGTCATGATGTGGACTGGTGCTCTGGCTCTTCTCAGTCTGCGGAGGAAGTAGAGGCGCTGCTGAGCTTTCCTGGCCAGTGATGCGGTGTTCCTGCTCCAGGAGAGGTCCTCAGAGAGGTGCACACCCAGGAACCTGGTGCTGCTCACTCTCTCCACAGCAGCTCCATTGATAGTCAGTGGAGGGTGCTGGGTGGAGGCTCTCCGGAAGTCGACAACAATCTCCTTCGTCTTCTCCACGTTCAGAGAGAGATTGTTGTCTCTGCACCACTTGGCCAGTTGGCTCACCTCATCCCTGTAGTTTGACTCCTCGTTGTTGTTGATGAGCCCCACCACAGTCGTGTCATCCGCAAACTTGACGAAGAGGTTGGTGTTGTGTGTTGGTGTGCAGTCATAGGTCAGCAGGGTGAACAGTAAGGGGCTGAGCACGCATCCTTGGGGAGCCCCTGTGTTCAGCACGATGGTGCTGGATGCGCTGCTGCCGACCCGGACTGCCTGTGGTCTTCCTGTCAGGAAGTCCAGCAACCAGTTACGGAGTGAGGTGTTTAGTCCTAAACAGTCCAGTTTCTGTATCAGCTGCTGGGGGATGATTGTATTAAAAGCTGAACTGAAATCCAGGAACAACATCCTCACATACGAGTCCTTAGAGTCCAGGTGGGTGAGAGCTGAGTGGAGGGCGGTGGAGATTGCATCATCAGTGGACCGGTTGGCCCGATATGCAAACTGGTACGGGTCCAGGGAGGGAGGTAGGATGGATTTGATGTGCTGCATGACCAACCGCTCGAAGCACTTCATGATGATGGGGGTCAGTGCCACGGGGCGGTAGTCGTTGAAGCACGATGGGGAGGTCTTCTTTGGAACCGGGATGATGGTGGTGTTTTTGAAGCAGGTGGGGACAACAGCTTGGCTCAGGGAGGTGTTGAAGATGTCTGTGAGGACATCTGTGAGCTCCTCTGCACAGTCCTTCAGCACACGACCAGGAATGTTGTCAGGTCCTGCAGCTTTGCGAGCGTTGATCCTGGAGAGGGATCTCCTCACGCTGGCTGGAGACAGGGACAGCACCTGGTCATCTGGAGGTGGTGTTGTCTTCTGTGCAGGTGTGGTGTTGTCGGCTTCAAACCGTCCAAAGAAGTGGTTCAGATCGTTCAGCAGAGTGATGTTGTTGTCACAGGTCTGTGGTCGAGGTTTGTAGTCCGTGATGGTCTGTAACCCCTGCCACAGGCTCCTTGTGTCTCTGCTGTCGGTGAAGTGGTGGGTTATCCTGTTGCTGTACTGCCTCTTTGCAAGTCTGATGCCACGGGACAGGTTGGCTCTTGCTGATCTCAGACCAGCCTCATCACCTGCTCTGAAAGCAGCGTTCCGGGCTTTCAGTAACCGATGGACTTCCCCCGTCAGCCATGGTTTCTGATTGGCCCGTACTGTGATGGTCTTGGTGTCCGTGACATCATCAATGCATTTGCTGATGTAGGCAGTAACAGTGTCTGAGTACTCCTGTATGTTGATGTGGTGGTTGTAGGTGGCTGCCTGCTTGAACATGTCCCAGTCTGTGGTGTCAAAGCAGTCCTGGAGTGCTGAGGAGGCACCCTCTGGCCACACCCGTACCTGCTTCTGAACCGGTCTGGTGACTTTGACCTTAGGCCTGTATGCTGGCATTAGCATAACAGTGATGTGGTCCGAAGCGCCGAGATGGGGGAGGGGTGAGGCCTTGTATGCTCCTCTCAATGTTGTGTAAACCTGGTCCAGTGTGTTGTTTCCCCTTGTTGCAAAGTCAATGTGTTGGTACACATTAGGAAACACTGTTTTGAGATTTGCATGATTGAAATCTCCAGCCACGATGAGAAGTCCCTCTGGATGGGCAGTCTGCTGTTCACTGATGGAGCTGTACAGTTCACTCAGTGCCTTGTCTCTATCATTGTTGTTACAGCTGGGAGGGATGTAGACTGCGACCAGCAGGATGGCAGAAAACTCCCTTGGTAGATAGAAAGGCCGGCACTTGATGATCATAAACTCCACAAGGGGTGAACAGTGTCTGCAAACCACCACAGCATCCTGACACCAAGCATCCCTGATGTACACACAGACCCCGCCACCGCGGGTCTTACCTCCTTCAATGAGGGCTCTGTCTGCTCGGTGGCACGTTAGCCGGTCGAGCTGAATGGCGGAGTCCGGTGTGTTGTTGTTCAGCCATGTTTCCGTGAAAACAAAAACACAGCACTCTCTCACAGTCCGCTGGGTCGATCTCATGAGCTGTATGTAATCCAGTTTATTGTCCAAGGAGCGTACATTGGCTAGTACGATTGATGGTAAAGCCGGCTTGTTCGGGTTAGCCGCTAGCCTGTCCCGGATACCTCCGCGCTTTCCTCGCTTCTGCCTCCTCTCGCACCGCCTGCGGCGCTTCCTCTGCGGGTGAGCTGCAGTAGTGGGGGTCGGCGTCGAAGCGGGCCGCTGGAGAAGGCCGAGGTTGTGAAGCTCCTCAGCGTGAGTCGGGTTTATCTTCCAGGAAAAAGTATTTCCGATGTCAAAAAGAGTCCTGCGGCTGTATGTGCGCCTAAGGACGGACAAACGTGACGAAAACGTAAAATTCCTCGAGCACACCGAGGAAGACAAACACGAAAAACACGTAAAACACACCATTTCGGGACAGAGAGGGGCCGCTGCGTCCGTACGCGCCGCCGACTTGGCGGCCCCAAAAAGGGAAACTTTGCGAAGTTTTTGAATTTGCAGCATCATCAGGGCAAGTCATTGAATACAGAACTTTTACAAGGACCAGATTTAACAAATACACTAATAGGAGTGTTAACAAGATTCAGACATGACCACATTGGTTTAATGTCAGACATAGAGGCAATGTATCATCAAGTGAAAGTACCACCAGAGGATCAAGACCTCCTGCGATTCCTCTGGTGGCCAAATGGAAACCTGAATGAGCCCTTAGAGATTGTAAAGAATACAAAATGGTTGTGCACTTGTTTGGGGCGACATCCTCTCCCAGCGATGCCAACTTTGCATTAAGGAAGACAGCTGAGGATGCTAAGGACAAAATGGCACCTGCTGCAGTTAAAGCATGCACAATTTTTATGTAAAATTCTTATATTCAATTAAATCATCCTATATCAAGCAAAAAAATCTGCCAATGGGGTAAGCTTTTTTCGCTTGACAAAATTTCTTAAAATAAGCCCAAAATTCTTGGCTCTGAAAGACTAAAATGAGACTTTAAACTAGACAGAAAATCTTAAATTAACCCGAATTCTTCTAAAACAAGCAATGAAAAAAACACTAATTTAAGATTAAGTTACTTAAAATTAGAATTTAAGTCTCTTGACTAAATTAAATTTAAGAATTGACACCTTAATCTGGGATTGATAATGAGCATAAAAGTAGTTAAAATAAGACATCATTTTTTAAAACAGCATAACAAATATAAGTGATGTTGTCTTAAATCAAGACACCAAAACTTTCTCATTTAATATTTTTTTATTAACTTTGCAATACAATTGCTCAACTCAACATCCAAAAAAGGACGACTTCCACATTCCAGAGCTATCATAATCTAACAGATTGAAAAGCCAGTTTTGATTTGAACCTCACTATCAAAAAAAAACATCAGTTATTGTAGCAGCATACTACAGCAATAAACACCATGTTGCAGAGTGATGGACAAAGGGACTCACTCACTGAATGACTTCCACTCACCCATCGCTTTTTTGTAGTGAGGGGTCAAATCCTGCTCATGAATTGAATCTTGAAGTACCTCTGTCTGCAGTACTGACAGTAGTGTAGAAATGCACTTGGGGTAGGTCATGTGCAGGGCATAGTAATATGCCATGACGTAGAGAAGTCCCTCATTAAGTCTGTCTATGGTGAAGGTGGTCACAGGTGTCGCTGAAGACAGGGGTCGCTGCTGCATGAAACCATTAGGTTTGGACTAGGACATTAGTGAAATCATATTGTACTTTAAAACACACAGTCACAGTAACCCCTCAGCATTAAGCCCACTGCAAATGCTGAATGCACAGCTAGTTCCAATGATGTTAGTACTACGTAGGGCTGAGCACCGAAATTCGGTTCTTTCATGGCACCGACCGAAATGCCTCGGTTCTTATGGGTATTGAAACTTGCCCTGTATTTCGGTTCCACGTTTCGGTTCCTCTGGTTGGCTGCGTGTTTTTTTTTTTTTTTTGGCTGCGTGATAATGCCGCCTGTGATTGGCTGAAATGTAAGCGATGTGTTAGTGCACACCGACATTTCAGCCAATCAGAAGTGTCGAAGACTGATCACGTTTCACGCTCCTATTCAAGCAAGTTTTCCTCGTCAGTCGGCACTTGGAGTTACATGTCGTGTATTTGCGAAAATGCCGTCGAAAGCGTGGCTGTATTTTAAAAAAATTGATGCAGACACCGCGCGGTGTAATGTATGTGACAAGGTAATTGTCTGCAAAAATGGCAACACCTCGAACTTACTGAAGCACCTGACGGTGCATGGGATTAACCTGAGAGCGGAGAGTTGCACTGTCTTCGACACTCTGACACCAGCACAAGATTTTGCGACACCCTCGTCTTCTTCGACATCGACACCCCCGAGTTCTCAGGACGTTTTCTACTCAGATTCATCTGAAGAGCACAGCGTCATGTCTGATTCTTCATGTGGTAAGCTGTTCCGTGAATTTCTTTGAACTGCTTTGTTTGTCACAGCAATAGCTAGCTGCTAGGGTGCTGTGTGTTTATGTAGTGTAGCTAGCGGCACACTAAGATATTGGCGCACGACTTTCTTTGATGGCTATGGAAAGCTAACCATCTAGTTTTAAAGTACGTCAGCCATAGGTAGGCTGCCTACGCGTGTGTGCCTGAATGAGCGTTACTTTTAAAAGCCCACCTCCCCTAGCCTCAAAACACAACGTTTAAAACCTTCACAGCCTCCCAGGACCCGGTCCCTGATGTGAAGAGGAAACGTCAAGTACCTCCCACCGTGACGCCTTTCACATTAGCAGGAAGAGGGAAAATGACAAAAGAAAAACAGGCAGAGTGCCACAGGGCAGTAACAAAATTCGTAGTAAAGGGTTTGCAGCCTTTTTCTACAATTGAAACTCCGTGGTTTAGGTAGGTTGACACACATTGTTGAATACATCATTTATTTATATTAATCTAATCTGTAATCATTCATCTTTATTTTTTTTATTGAAGCCTGGTAGATGCATTTTAGTGATGTATTTTATGCAATGAGAACATAACTATCTTATTGTTGATGTTTTGTTAGGGAGATGATAAGAACCCTTAACCCCAGATATCAGCCCCCCAGTAGGGACATGCTGTCAAACACATTTGTTCCAGCCTGGTATGCAGCTGAGAAGGAGAGGGTGAAGGCAGAATTGAAAGACACGACGGCTGTGGCTGTCACAGCAGATGGGTGGACCAGTGTGGCACAGGACCACTACCTGACTGTTGCTGTCCACTATGTAAAAGAAGGGGAAATGAAGGAGAAAAACTTGCACACCAGGGCAGTTTATACATCCCAGACAGGGCAGGTGATTGCTGAGGAAATAGGCGATATCCTTCAGGAGTTTGAGGTCAAGGAGAAGGTGGTAGCCATAACTGTCAACAATGCTGCTAACATGGATGTTGCCATTAGAAAGATGAATGTCATAAAGATTGGCTGCTTTGCCCATACATTAAACATAGCAGCCCAGAAGCTTTACAATGTACCTGCCATTGCAAGGTGGGCAGGAAGAATCCGGGCCATGGTGGTCTGGATGAAGAGAAGCAGCTTAGCTAAGCCTGTCTTAAAAGAGAAGCAGCGTCTTCTAGGTAAGAAGTCAGAATTGATTAAACTTAGATCTAAAGTAAGAAAGTGGATGAGATGGATATTAAAATGTTATTAGTATATCAGATGTATGAAGTAGAAGTAATGCTATGCATGTTTGTAATTACAGCACAAGTGGGACATTACATAGTTGCAAATTATCACCACTGTCTACTACGTCTGTTTTCTTTATACTGTATACAGTAAATTAAAAAAAACACATGTACTGTTCGCTGTCTTTCCATAGGTCTTCCACAACATACAGTCATCCTGGATGTGAGGAACAGGTGGAACAGCCTGTTCTTGATGGTGGAGCGATTTCTGGAGCAGTTTCCTGCCCTTCAAGCAGCCGCCATGGATCCTCGGTTAAGAAAATCAATGGAGAAGGACAGGTATAGATAAGGGGCCACTGATCTAACATTATTATTCTTATGCTATACATCACTTCTGCTGTCGTAATAACAACGCGTATATTTGTGCAGGCTGGAAAGGGTGACTGATGATGACTTCAGAAAGGCTGAAGAGTTTGTCAGAGTTATGAAGATACTCTACACTTCAACCCTCTGCATCTCTGCTGAAAGGAGTCCAACTTTGGGCCAGATTCTCCCTATCCTGGGTAAACTGCAGCACCACTTCACAGTTGCCGATGAAGACTCCGCTTTTACAATGGCCATCAAGGAGAAGATCCTGGGTGACCTCTCTCAGCGATACCAAGTATGCAGTACAATCAGGAATGTGGTTTATTTAGAAACATTTATACCCCAAATATGATATGACTGATTTACATGCAATGACTAACATGACATACTACTCTCTGTTTCTGTCTTTCAGGATGAGAGTACCAGGCAGTTCCTGGAGGAGGGCACAGCCTTGGACCCAAGATTCAAGACTAAAGTGACAGACGAAGTGTGGTCCAGACTGGAGAAGGAGCTGATAAATAGGACCTCACAACAGGTGATTGTTATTAGTAATATTTTATTCCTCATCCATTAGAAGTCAATTTTTAGTTTTACATAGGCTAACTACCTCTCCTCACACCCCCCTCTCCCTACATACACCCCCCTCTCCTCATACATCCCCTTCTCTTCATCTCCACATCCCCTCATCCCCCTCTCTTCATACAGGGTATGTCCCCCTCGCAGATGGAGCAGGAGCTTGATAGGACAGCTGGTGACCATGGTGAAGACTCATCTGACTCATCTGACTTAACAGTTACAGTAGAAACAAAGGTAAAATAATGTAAAATGCATTATTGTTTTCCCTCATATTTCATTTTGAGAACAAAGTTAATTTGGTATCTACCCTGATGCCTTCTTCTTGTCGTTTTCAGAAGTATCGAGGGCTCTCTGCCCTTGGGGAGCTGTTTGCTGATGAGGATATGGCGGTGGAAAACAGGCAGGAGACGCCAAAGACCATCACAGAGAAGGCCCAGGAGGAGATCCAGCGATACAAAGAACTACCATCTACACTGACCACTGTTAACCCAGCAACCTGGTGGTGGAGTATGAGAGACACTTTGCCATTGTTGTCCGACTTGGCATGCAGGTACCTCTGTGTGCAGGCATCGTCCACTCCTGCTGAGCGCACTTTTTCGACTGCTGGGGATACCATCAGTCAGGAAAGGGCTTGTCTGTCCCCTGACAAGGCAGATATGTTAATTTTCTTGAAGAAAAACTGTTGATTACTGAAGCGTGTGTGCTTGCATATAGTGTGAATATGTTTGAGCTGGTTATGTTCTATTGATTATTTTTGAAGAAATAAATATACTCAAATATGAGCAACAGAATGTGTAATGAAAGTTTCATTCAGGTTAAAATAGCCGGATGTAAAAATAACTTCTTGCTATTGAATAATAACTGAAATAATCACCTTTGATTTAGAGGATGGAAGACAGAAACTCTGCTTACTTAAAATCCAAATGACTAACATCAATTATAAAATAAGAACCGAAAATGGCACCGTCAGGAACCGGAACCGAAACGAAGGAACCGGAACCGGAACCGGAACCGAAAAATTATGATCAATACCCAGCCCTAGTACTACATTAAGTACACTATGGAAAACACTTCCCCTTTGGAGCTTTTGAAATGATAAAAGTTTATCTCAAAGTAACTAAACCTAATATAAAATGTATGCCTGAAAAACTGTAACATATATTATGAAATGTTTCAGTAAGTCTGTAAATCTCACCGCTAGGACATGGAAAAGAGCCTCGCTGCTTGAGCCCAGTTTCTTCGGTGGCAAAGTGCTGCACGGAAAGAGCAGTGGCATGGCTCTGAAGACAGCTGTGATATGCTCCACTGGTTTAATGGAAAAGGGACAATACAAGGTGGTACCATAAATAACTTTAACATAACAAATAATTACGAGACATTATTATATAAAATGAACAAGTCAATGTATTGTGACTTCACCTCCATTCAAAGTTTTAGGAGGCTTCATGGCCTTCTTCATAACTCCATAAAACTGGACCTTTGAATAGAAGGTTTTCCATCTGTTCTGCATCTCTGATAAGTACTGGGAGTTGGTCGGTTGGATGATTCGCTGCAGCTCATCCAGCACCTGAAAAATAGATTCAGATAAAGAAAAAAAAACTGAAAAAAAGTACATTCTGATGACTTCTTCAAAAAAAAAAACAACAACAACATTACTTACATGATCCAGTTCTCTGAAACAAGGGTAAGCCTCTAGAATCTTTGTTGCTCTGTCTTGCTCCTTTAAAACATCAGAGGTGATGAAGTGTCTTCGAGACTCAAATTCCATGTTCAGCAAATGAGTTACCGCAGCTTTGTTTGGCTTTTTGGACTTGTACATTTCTTGGAGGGTCTTGTAGTGTCTTGCTTGGATTTTCTGGCTGTCCATGATGTCAACTGAACAAGCTTAAGACATTACAGGAACGTTATGGTGGAAAGGGGACATGAGATTTCCAAACTAAGTAAAACTGACAAATTAAATGTAATAAGATACATACATTCTTCATCACTGCTGTTCCGGTTCTGCGCTGGGGTGCTGGTTCTAGGTGACAGATCTACTGGGATGCCCATGGGACTAACAGGTGACCGTTCCAGAATAATGGTGGATGTACTGGAATCTCCATCATAGTCAGTAGTTGCAACGTCTGAACTGACTTCTTGTCGTGGTTTCTTGGAAGGAGGACCTTTGGCCTTCTTTGGACTTCTGACATTTGAGAGTCTCTTCATGAGCTTTTTGGCAACATGCTCCTGCGAGGCATACATAGTTAACATAAAAAAAAATGACAATAGGCTCAAACTTTCTTATATTCTAATTATATCTTTCGGCAATGTCTTGCTCCATTTGAACTTTCTGTCACGATTTAGCACTGTATGACCAGAAATCTCAGTATTAACATCATACCAGCAACAAGCAAAAGTGACAAAATCTACTCACCCACTCATTGTTTGATGACCTGTCTTTTATCATTGGATAGTAATCCACCAGTCGCTTTGCCATGGCATTCACCTCATGTTTGGTGGGGTATCTGGAGTCCTCTGTGGCTCTTGCGATGGAGATCATGTTAGTCATAGTGTTTCTTATGAGTCGGCAGAAGAGCTCCTTGGATAGGGTCACATTGTGCTCGGTCCCCAGCCGTTTCTGTTCAAAATAGGAGCATCGCACCTGTTCAAGCTCACTGTCTGTGAAGACTATGTATTCTGGGTTTGACATAGTCACAAATTTAGAAGTATTGGCCTCCTCTTTTGAAAGGTCACTGCCTCCAGTGGGGGGTGATTGCTGAATTTCGGGAGCAGTATCCACCTAAAACACATTGACACAAACATTTATTGAGTAACTTTGTCATAGTATGTTCTTACTTGTTAGTTCAAGCATTATCATTTTGGGGATTAAAAAAGCACTTTTTTATTTTATATCCACTGTTGAAATGGACTCAAAGCAGAAATGTCTAAACTAATGACATATTTATGTATATGAACCAGATTTAAACTGTGATATTGGAAAAATGTTGTACTGTTAAACAGTTCTGTTGTACTGTGAAAGACAAACCTGACCTTTTCATCTTTATTTACAACAAGCCATATAGCCCGCCGCCTCAAGAAATTTTCAGGACCAGGAAAGAGGTCTTTGATGTCGTCTCGGGAAAGCGAGTGGAGTAAGTCTTCTCCAATATTAGCAGCTGGAATATAGAACAGTTACAGTCAGGGCCAAGAAACAAAGGTTATCATTGAATTCTCTCAGATTTTAACATAGCAGGTGAGGACATTTTGCCAACACCCCTTGTACAATAAGCACTGTTTGGACATTTTACAAATTTTTGCTATTTTTACTTCAAGAGCAGTGAGTGAATTTGACAGCATTTATAAATTACCGGTACATATATTGAAGCCATGCAAACTACAGTAAGAGTGACAATAGAGCCTTGCTAGATAAAATGCATTCACATTTCATGTCAGTTAATATTGTAAAGCTTGATAGACAATTGGCACCACAAATGGCACCTTTAAACAAATGCGTTAGCATACAGATTAAACTCAGGCGCCTTGTACTTATTGTGCGGGGGGAGGGGGGGAGGGGGTTGCCAAGGTAACAAACACCGAGTCAGTGGCAAGACTTGAACCGGGGTCCTGTGCGCGCAAAAGAGCCCCAACGGCTCCGGCTCCTGCCTGGGCATGTGCACTGCTTAATCAATTAACCCTTAACATTTTACAACCAGGCATTTTTCAGCATTTACAGCCCCTAATATTAACAACATGGACCCAAAGCTTAATTAGACTTAACCTATTTCTAGATGGGAATCATAATGCAACACCAGCCGGTTTTTTGATGTAGATTAGCTGCTAAACTTTAGCCCATTAGCAAATCCACAAATCGTTAAGATAGGTAAACAACGCCAGCACAACATAAAAGTAACCCCTGTAGCATACCTCTGAGTGTGGCAATTGCAACCTCGTCCAGTTTGTCCATCTTTTGACTCTGACATCCACAATCGACGTTTGAGAATAATAAATTTCGAGCAGCAGCAGGTGACCTGGGTGGATTGTACCATCTTCCAAGAGGGAGCGGGGGTGGGCACTCAGCCTAAATGAGTTTATTTTGCATTTATACAAATTATATTCATCTAAATAAGTTTATATTACTTTATAATTATTAAAATCGAGTCACACTCGTGATAATTGATAAATGGCAAGTCGTTTCTGCCGTCATAAGACACTGAATTATGGTACGTACCTTTATCACGTGACGTATCACTCATGGTTCAGACTAGGGATGGGCGATACCACACTTTTAGGATTCGATACGATACCGATACTTTTTCTTGCATTTTCATCGATACCGATACCATTAATTTCTTATTGGCAATTTTTGTCAGTCAAAATATTATTACTATTGTTATTATTTAAGACAAATCACAAGACAAATACAGACCATTTATACCACATTTATTATGGTCAATATATAATAAAAGTAAAATTAAAATAAATAACATAAATATGAAAAATAAATAGAAGACCCTGCACGAGAGTCTGCAAAAAAGCCAAGTGTATCCAGGTACAGACATTTGCATCCTACCTTTGACAGTGTAGTGATAAAGTAAAAATAAATTAAATATAAACAAAAATATACACATTTTAACTTTTCTTTTCTTTTCAAAAAGTCTTGGTAGAAAAAGCTTTAAAAAAAACAACTAATCATAACAATGTTATGTTTCGAACCTCTTTGTGGAAATAAACTTGTAACACTTCACTCAAGCAAAGTCATAATTTCCTTATCACAATAAACTAGGATTTCTTTATCCTATAAACCTGCATACAATGACAGTTCCCTGAGAAAATGAACTTGGAAAAATTAACTACAAAAATGTCTGACACCATCACACCTTTAGTGTACTCGAGATATGTCGTCACACAACACACTTTACTGAAGTCTCAGATTGCTGTTCAGAAAAAGTAACATGTTCACATTTTCTGCTTTGAGACGATTACGCCTTTGGCTGATTATTTCTCCGGCCTTAGAGAAGAGTCTTTCTGCTGGAACAGACGTTGCAACAGTTCCAAGGTATTTTTTCGCAACTTTGTTCAGCAGTGGGAATGTGGTTTAATTTTTTTTCCACCAAACCAAAGGGTCCTCACTCCTTGGGATCACCTTTTCTTCCATGTATCTTCTCATTTCAACATATGCATCTGTGTTTGCTGTGCGATTGCTCTGAAAAGCCAGAACACGACTGTCAAACTCCTGCCATAATCCCTTGGATGATGAGCACTCAGCAGGTGACTCTTGTGTCACAGTTGATGCAGTTGCGGCGGCCTCATGTCTCGTTGACTGTGTTTCAGTGCAGGCCAGGGCTTGCATTTCTGTGACGATCCGTGATTTAATCATCTCCACATTTGCAGAATCACTGAACACAATGTTTTTGAAGCGAATGTCCAAAAAGGTGCTGGCTGCAAGAGTGTGGTTGTGTTCAATGTTTTGGAACCTTCGCTTGCATTGTGCTGCAAGTTGTGAAGCCAGACTGTTACCCTGGTCAGCAGATGTGGTTACTTTCTGGAGAAGACAGACCAGAGGTATGACTTTGGAAATCGTGACATAGTGCTCTGCTGAAACCTCCTTGGTGGCCTCTTCAAAAGGCCTGAGGACGTCAATGGCCTGTCTGATGTGGGACCATTCTTCATCACATAGGCACATGTTGTTTCTCCCAAGAAGACAAAGTGCTGTTGTGATGGCTTGTTGTTGCTCATACAGTCTGTCAATCATGTACAACACAGAGTTCCATCTAGTATCCACTGCTTGGATTAGTTTATGCTGTGGCAAGTTCAACTGATTTTGTACTTCTTTTAGCTTGTCAGTTGCTCTGGTGCTGTGATGGAAGAACCGAACAATGGCACTGCATTTCTCCAAGCTGGACTCAAGACCTGTGTCAGCCTTAACGGAGACACACAGCTACATGGATTGTTGCAAGATTGCAAGACTGCATCTGCCAGTCTTTGTCAATAAAATGTCCTGACAGAGTCAAATAAGCTTCAGTGGTTCTTGCAGTCCACATGTCAGTTGTTAAAACCACACTGCTTGCTGACTGCATGGAATCCTTTACTGTTTTTTGTGCATGCTCGTACAGTTTGGGAATTTCACCTGTCATCATGGATTTCCGACTAGGGATCTGGTATCGAGGATCTACCACCTTCATGAAATGCCGGAAACCTTGGTCCTCCACCATTGAAATTGGTTGCAAGTCCTTCACAATCATTTTGGCAAGGCTCGTTGTGATCTCACGTGCTCTTTGAGACTCATCTGAAAAGAATAATATTTTCATGTCACAATAGGGAAGATAAAATGTATTTGTTATAAAAGATATTAAGGATTTAATTAGATATTAGGGCTTTCCAATTAACTGTCAAATCTGAAACACAAGAAGCTGCAGTTATTTTTTAAAGTTTGTGATATAATGAGCAGTTAATGAAATGTGAAATAGGCTAATGTTTTCGAAATGTCAGAAATCATGTTACAGATTAAAACCAAAATCACATTCAATCATATATTTCAAGATTTTCTTGGGAAAAAAAATAAAACTGTCATGCAAAGATGAAGAATCTCCAAATTTTATTTCAGATTTTCTTATCTTGTTTTAAATACTCAAGCAATTTTCAACTTCAGTAAATTCCCCTTTAAGGTGGAAATTATTTGAATTTAGGATAATCATTTAAACAAAAATATTCAGTAACCCTAAAAAAAAATGCCTGTTTTAAGTCAGCAATTGGACAACACTGGATACCTGAAGTGTCTGTTAAAAGTAGATTATGGTCGGAATATTTATAGACTTTATCACTACACTGTCAAAGGTAGGACGCTAACTGTCTGTACCTGGATACACTTGGCTTTTTTGCAGACTCTCGTGCAGGGTCTTCTGCCGGGCTGCGGGTGGCGGTGCAGGTTCTTTCACAGCAGCCTGAGCCTGTCTTTTTACCAGCTCACTGTAGCTCTCGGGATGTGTGGTCTTCATGTGTTTAAATAAATTGCTGGTGTTGCTGCTGTGTAGTAGTTGCTTGTCACACAGTTCGCACCGTGCCGTGGCTTTGTCTACTGGTGAAAAATAACACCACACCACGCTTCGTTTCTTGTCTGCCATTATCGCGCCTCTGGCTTTTCCTCCGGCTCCCGCATCCGTGGCCGTGCTAGCCTCCTGGCCTAGCTGTGTCGCTGTCGGCTGTGTGTCGCACGTTGACGACGCTCATTCGCTGTCTCCTGTCACGTGACTGGGCCAGCTCAATACTCTGCCAGGTACAGGGGTGTCCCAGCACAAAGTAATTTAAGTAAGTAATCAAAAACAGCTGAAAGTGATGCATGCACCCCCACGCCCTTTTTTTAGTTTATATCGATACTTTTTTCAGAAAATTGATGCCAAATGAGTAGCGTGTGAGTATCGATATATCGATACCACAGGATCGATACGCCCATCCCTAGTTTAGACGGTTCAGACAGAGCAGGGGCAAACGCAGGTCGGACTCCAGTTAGTTAACTCAGGCTTAAAACGGGGGAAATGATTTCTTGAAGGCATTGCTCCATTAGAAATAAAGTGTGTGTTAAAACAGTTAGTTCTTTTAGGTCAACTAGACTTGGATGTTCTCAATACTGCATTAACTGGATTTCCCTACTCTCCACTTGATGTCAAAGACAAACCAAGCCCTATAGTTTACAGCACATTAGCTTCAAGTGATAATAAATTGAAGCAATCCTCAGGCCAAATGATTGTTCTACTAAAGATATTGCCATTTCTTATTGATACAGCTAAAGATACTGAATACTACAAAATAATTCTTGAACTCAGAAATTGTTAAAATTTTGTTTGCTCCTGTCATTGGTCTACAGACAATTAGCAAGTTGAAAAGACTAATTGAACAGCATTTAAAACATATGAAAAGTATTTTCCCTGATAACAACATTACCCCAAAAATGCATTATTTGATTCATGCTCCATCGCAGATAAAACTCCTGGGACCAATGGTCCGTCACATGTGCATGAGATTTGAATCAAAACATTGTTTTTTCAAACAGTGGGCCTCAAAACAAAATTTTCGAAACGTTTGCAAGTCTTTAATAAGGCATAATCAAATGTATGAATGTTGTCAAAATGTAAGTTATTCTGAACACCCAATTTTTTTTAACGAGTGTGCGTTGGGACCAACTTCAGAAATACGCAACATGTCATATTTGAAAGAAAAAACAAGGGCTTTCCTTGGAACTGATGACATAGACAATGCAGTGTCTGTTAAAGGGATTAATCTAAATGGTAATAAATATATACGGGAGAAGACATTACTTGTAACTGCTGTTAATTCCAATGATTTACCTGAGTTTGGACTTGTGAGCAATATCTATGTAATTAACTCATCATTATATTGTTTTGAGTTGCAGCAGCATACTACTGTTCGCTATGATGGAAATTACATGGCATATACAATAGAGATTCCAAACATGGAACAAGCAACTGAACTCATAGCATCTGATAATCTGGTAGATTTCACTCCATATTATAGTTATACTCACAAGGATGTGACATATGTCCCTACAAAATATTATCTGGGAGATGTGCTTGGGCTACACAGAGCCTCATCTGATGGACCGTAAAAGGCGCACTGTTTAATGTGTTTGCCACAAACTGTGCTTCTTGACCGTCAATTTTGTTGTTTCATGATTCTTTCTTCTTCAGATGAACAATCAATTAGCAGTCAGATGCCGATGCTGCAGGATACTGCATGTTCTTTTGTGATTCAGGATGCAATTGAGTCAAGGGTCATATCATTTTGGCCATTTTTTCATTTTGTTTTGTTTATGGGCCATGCAGTTTTCATTCAGCATGGTTATTTGTATTATGTTGTGTGTTGTATAGACCAGTCTGCTGTCATCTTAATATGTAAGATATGAAGCAGCAGGTTCTGCCCTGCAATGAAAATAATAATAATAATAATAATAATAATAAACCTTTAATTGTCCTTGTTTCATGGCATTCTTAAATTGAGAAGTTGTGCAAATGGTCTTACTCTTAAAATAAGGCAAATAATCTTGTCACTGCACTGGGTTTTATTGTAAAACATTTTTATACTCTGTTTCTGGTTCATTCTAGCTCAAAATTAGCTGGTATATCTTAACAAGAAAAAGTAAGGCATACTTTTCTTAAAATGAGATAATTTTTCTAATCAAAACATGCTTGACAAGATTAATATTCTTTTTGGGCAAAAAAATAAGACTTATTTTCTTGATACAAGGCTTTTTTTACTTTCTTGAAATTCCTTTTTTGCAGTGCAAGCAGTTGATGTGGTCAGAGACTTGACAGCACTGTGTGAGAGTGGAGGATTTCATCTTACAAAATGGATGAGTAATAGCAGGACTGTTCTAGCCTCCATTCCTGAGTCAGAAAGAGCAAAAGAGGTTAAAGATTTGGACCTTGATCATGATGCATTACCTGACGGAAGAGTCCTTGGAGTGAACTGGTGTACAGAGTCAGATGTTTTCAAGGACAGAATTAATGCAAAGAATACACCATAAACTAGACGTGGCATCCTGTCATTTGTAAGTGCTGTGTATGACCCGTTAGGGTTTTTGTCACCTGTCATCAAAGTTCAAAGTTCAAAAGTTCAAAGTCGACTTTATTGTCAAAACTGCAATATGTACAAGACATACAGAGAATTGAAATTGTGTTTCCCTCTATCCAGACAATATAAGTGAATATGTAAAAAAAAAAAAAAAAAAAAAAACAGAAATAAGAAATATAAGAATATAGAATAAAATAGAAATATAGATCTAAAAATAAAAATAAAAATAAAATATGTACAGCTAAGAGACATTCGGGAATATAAAGTCCGGAGATATAAATAGTGTAGAATAGATATGTCAGTATTGGGATTGGATATAAATATAGATATAAATATGGCAGTTTGATATAAATATGACAGTATAAAATGGTCTAAACTGGTCTATGACAATGAAATTGTAAACATAAAAATCCTTCCAGCTAAAATGATCCTGCAGGAGCTGTGTGGCAGGAAAGTCTCCTGGGATTAAGATATCCCTGCTGACCTGGCTCAAAAGTCACAAAAGTGGATTTTGGATCTTGCAAAACTTCATGGTTTCACATTGGACAGATGTCTAAAACCAGCTGGTTTTGGAAAAGTCACATCTGCACAAATGCACCACTTTGCGGACGTGAGTGAGAAAGGTTATGGAGTTGTCACCTACCTTCTCATTAAAAACAAAAAGGGTTCAGTTCACTGTTCATTCATCATTGGGAAGTCCAGAGTGTCTCCATTAAAACAAACAACAATTCCGAGACTGGAATTGACAGCTGCTGCTGTCGCTGTAAAAATGGACAGGCTTATGACAAAAGAGCTGCAAATGCCACTGGAAGAATCCATGTTTTGGTCTGACAGTACCACTGTGTTGAGATATATTGCTAGTGAGAATGTTAGATTTAAAACCTTTGTAGCAAACAGAGTGTCACTTATCACAGACAACACTAAGCCAAGTCAGTGGATGTATGTGAACTCTGAGCTGAATCCAGCCACCATGCATCCAGAGGCATGAATGCAGACACATTCATAAAGTGTCAGGACTGGACTGGTGGGCCAGATTTTTTGAAGAAAGATGAGAAACACTGGCCAGTTTCACCTGATATCAAAGAGATACAAAAAGATGTTGTTGAAGTTAAAGCTGCAGTGAGTGCGAATGCTACAAATGCATATGAGAATACACTTAACAAGCTCATTTGTCATTATTCAGAATGGCACAGATTAACAAGAGCAGTTTCCTGGGTGATGAAGTTGAAACAACTGCTCCACAAACTGAGAGTACATCGCAAATTACTCACATTACAAGCAAGTGGGAGACTGAGTCATGAAAGGAAAACTGAGATTGTTGCAAACCAGATGCAAAAGTTCAAAACAACTATCAGTGGATCTTTGCTCACTACTGAAGATATTGCACTGGGAGAGATTGAAATTGTCAAACTGTATCAAATGCAAGGCTTATGTGATGAACTGATGACTCTTTAGAAAGGTGACAAGCTGAAGAGAAGAAGTCACATCATCAAGCTTGATCCTGTCGTGCAGGATCAAGAAAGATATCAGCAAAACCTGGTGAACAGAGAATGGCAAATCTGCCACAAGATCGCCTGATACCAGACAATCCTCCATTCACTAGTGTAGGAATAGACTATTTCGGACCCTTTGAGGTCAAGTGTGGGAGGAGTATGGTCAAGAGGTATGGGGTCTTGTTCACATGTCTCACAGTCAGAGCAATTCATATACAAGTTGCTAATTCTCTCGAAACTGATTCCTTTGGACGATTTATAGCCAGGAGAGGCCAGGTGTCTATAATGAGGTCAGATAATGGCACGAATCTGGTGGGTTCAGAAAAAGAAATGCGTGAAGCAATCAGAGGCTGGAATCAGTCAAAAATCTCAAATATGCTCATGCAGAAAGGAATCACTTGGATATTCAACCCACCAGCAGGTTCACATTTTGGAGGCATCTGGGAGAGGCAGATTCGTTCTGTGAGGAGAATTCTTAACCAGATACTGAAACAGCAGCCTCTTGATGATGAACGTCTCCACACATTGTTCTGTGAAGTCGAGGCTATTGTAAATGGCAGACCTATAACAAGAGTGTCAAATGATCCACATGACATTGAGGCTCTCACACCTAACCATTTACTTCCTCTGAAAAGCCAACCAGTGCTGCCTCCTGGAGTGTTTCAGAAAGAGGACTTGTATGCCAGGAAGAGGTGGAAACAGGTACAATATCTGTCTGACATCTTCTGGAAACCTCGGACCAGGGTACCTGCCGCTTCTGCAGGAGAGGCAAAAGTGGACTGAAATCAGGAAAAATCTGAAGGGAGGACATGTCGTTCTTATAGTGGATGACGGTGCACCAAGAAGTTCACGGGTGATGGGAAAAGTTGAAAAGGCAGTTTCTGATGCAAAAGGTCTTGTTAGATGTGCTTTTGTGAAAACTAAAACTAGTGTTTTGGAAAGACCAATAGATAAGTTATGTTTATTGCTTGAAATGGATGAATAAGTTCTTATTCCGTGTGTGATACACTTGTGTTTAAAGCATGTGATTTATGCTCCACACTAAACTTGAGTGATTGTTGAATTAAGATAATGTTAGATAAATGTGTACTTGAAGTACTGTTTATGTGGAGAAATTTATATTGGTTCATGTAAACAAAAAGAAACAAAAGTTCACTATATAGTCAGTGTTTCAGATTAAATGACGCTTTAATGTGTAGAAATGTAATTGTTATGCCCCAGCAGTAACAATTAGGGGCCGGAATGTAAGCGCCATTTATTATTGTTTAGTTATTTGCGAGTGCCAGTGGCACAACTTACCCCCAGGGGCGGAGCTTCGGGAGGGGCTGGGAGGGTCGGAGCGGGGACCTGGGGGAGTCGGGGGAGCCGGGCCCCTCCCCTGGCTCCGGGCTGGGGAGGGCGGGCCTCTCCCACGGCTTGGGCCCGGAGGAGCTCAGATCATGCAAACAGTTTTTTTCTAATCACCACTATCAAGAGAGCTGGACGTATGTGGGCTTATATAGGTTGCCCCAGTCAGGATGAGTCATGGTTGCTAAAAACTTTACAAGACTGACTTTAGTGATGTAGTAGGTGTAAAATATTGAATAAAATGTTGTGCTGTATGACTTTATTTTTACTCTCACATTTCACTTTACGATGTGCAAATTTGCAAGTGGATCGCCGATATTGTCTCCAAGTGTATTTTGGGCAAAATTGTCATCAACCGTCCACCAACGTCATCAGTCACTTGTCAACAGAGTGCAAGCTAGGTGGAGCATTTTTACTACGAAGTTAACATGAGTGGCAGTTCATATAAACATAAAAGTGGAGCGGGCAAAGTGCAAAGAAAAGGAAAAAAGAGAGCAAGGAAAAGCCAAATTACAAAAACTGGACACATATTTTGTTCGTCCCCCTGGAGATGAACCCGATATTGTTGTTGGCAGCGATTCAGGCCCGCCAATACTGCCAGCACAGTCAGGGAGCCAGATTTACAGGTAGCAATTCTAACAATCACTACACTATACACAATGTGTGAGTTAGCTGTAAACTGTTGATGGTTGTTATTGTAGTAGCCCAGCCGCCTAGCTTAAATCCCCTTCTTTCTCTCTCGGCTGTATAGCAGTGATGTTAGGGACTCAGCAGTTGCTAGCTGCTCCAGGGTAGAGCCAGACCTGGTACCTGACCAGCAGCCCCCCTCCTCACCCGCACTGGACACTGGAAATGAAAGCAGCAGGTCTCCTCATGCTACAGGTGACACGCAGACCGTGGATGATGAAAACCCTCCTCTGGAGTTTTTTCTGACTGATCGGGCCAATTTTGCTGAAAACATCCAGGACGCCAACATTAAAAGATATATCCTTAAGATGGGCCCATACAGACCCAAAGGTCCATTTCCCACTGATAACGACAATTGGTGTTTTTCGGAAAGTTATTACACCTCTACCACTAAAGTTGGGATGAAACTTCCCCGCAGCTGGATGTACTATTCCTCCAAATTAGACTGCTGTTACTGTGAGCCTTGCTGTCTTTTTGCCAACCGAAATGCCCCGTATTACAACAATGCATGGGTAAACGGAATAAGAGATTGGAAACATCTTTCTGCCAAAGTTGAGAAGCATGAATCCACGCAAATACATCTTGCTGCATGCATAGTCTACGAGCAGTGGAAACTCAACAACACAATAGACGAAATGGAGAGGAATGTACGTAATGCAGCCTTGTTTTGGAGACAGGTCGTGGAGTGCATTGTAAATGTAACTCTTACTCTGGCTTCATGCAACCTGGCATTCAGGGGGCACAGGGAAGTTCTAGGTCAGGGAAATGCTGGCAACTTTTTGTCAATAATCGAGTTATTAGCTCGCTACGACCCTGTTTTGAAAGAGCTAATCAACCGACCAGAAGGGTCAGCGAAATACCTAAGTCACCAGATTCAAGATGAGATTATTTACATATTATCTCAACACGTGAAAGCTGACATAATTAATGAAATAAATGAAGCCATGTTTTATTCGATTATCATGGACACAACGCAAGATGTGTCAAAGATAGACCAGCTGAGCCAGGTGTACAGTTACGTAACTGTTGTTAAGAATGACATGGATATTGCAACAGATATACAGATCAATGAAGTGTTTTGGGGTTTTGAGGCGACTGTGGGCTCATCAGCATCAGAGCTTGAAAACCAAATCCTGGGCTCTATAGAGAAAAACGGAATAGATCTGACAAAATGCCGCGGACAGGGCTATGATGGGGCCGTGAATATGAGTGGTGCATATTCAGGAGTACAGGCAAGAATAACAGAGAAGGAGCCCCTTGCCTGTTATGTTCATTGTGCTGCTCATAATCTCAACCTAGCTCTCAACGACTCTGTTAAAAACATCCCTGGAGTGAAGCAGTTCCATGACACTGTAGAGATCCTGTACAACTTTTTTGGTCACAGTATCAAACGATGAGCGCTCCTCAGTGAGTTAATGAAGCCAGAGAGCAGAACTGTCACATTAAAACGCCTCTGTCCCACTCGCTGGACATCTCGACATGATGCACTTTTTGCGTTAAGGCACAGATATGGAGACATTATAAAAGCCCTCGTCAAAATATCCCTGACCAGTGACAAAAAAGATGAGCGTGGTGAAGCAAGTGCGCTCAAGAATGCCATAAGCAAATTTTCTTTCATATTTTTAGTCAACATGCAAACCAAGATTCTTGAATGTATAAACGCTGCCTCACAGTTACTGCAAGCTAAGGACGCGGATATTCTGAAAGCATCTACTCTTCTGCAAAACGCCATCAGTGTTTTGATGGAGTTTAGGGAGCAATTTGATGAGGCTAAGTCTGCCACTCTTGCTCTAGCTACAAAATGGGGAAGTCAAACGCAGTTTGAAGCAACCAGGGCCAGAAAAGTTAGGCGTCACTTTGATGAACTTTCTGAAGACAGTCGCCTCACTGACGCAGAGAGCAACTTTCGGATGAATGTTTTCAATGCTTGTCTTGATATTATCATCCAGCAACTGCCCCAAAGATTGACCAGCTTAAATAGAACTGTGAATATGTTTGAGGCAATTCACCCCAACACACTGCTGCAAGCAGGAGATGAGGAGTTACACCAAGCTGCCCAGCGGCTTAGTGAGCACTACAGTCGGGACATCGGCCCCAGCTTCCCTGGCCAGCTGCTTTGTTTTAGAACCTCTTTCAGGGACCAGATACCAAAGCAAAAGTCTGTTGCGGATCTGGCAAAAATACTCCTTGTCAACCACTCAGCAGTAACTTCTACATTCAGTGAGGTTTGCACCGCCCTCCTTTTATTTTTGACTCTTCCCGTCACCGTTGCAGCCTCTGAGCGCTCATTCTCCAAGTTAAAACTTATTAAAAACCACTTGAGGAGCACAGTGGGACAGAAGAGACTGAGTGGACTTGCCATGTTGTTCATAGAGAATGAGAGAGCAAAGAAAATGGACATACAGAGCATCGTGGACGAGTTCGAGGAGCGCAAGGCTCGTAATATGCCCTTCCAATAGTGGTGAGTAGGCCTATAGTACTTCATATTGAAATTGTGTTTGTACGTGAACATGTGGGCCACTGAGCCAGTTTTACTAAACTTTATAGCTATTGATATAGGCTAGTAGCCTACTGTGCTCTCATTAGTTGAAATACTTAAAGTGGGTGTCAAAATGATGTGGTCGCTATCCGTGGTGCTGAACTGCTTTGAATTTGTGTTGTTTTATTATTAGGGGCCATGTAGCCTAATGTTTTTGTTGTTCTCTTGGTTTGTTATACTTCATGTCCGTTTGATGGACTTCAAAATGACATAGTTGCTCTCCGTGGTGCTGAAGCTTGTAAGCCCCGCTGTTGCGGGCATGTGTATGTTGTAAAATGATGTTATGATGAGCTTTATTATTTGGGTTTAAAGGGCCCGGTCATGTGCCCTGCCCCCAGCCCGGCTCTGATTTGTTCCGCTGGTGCTTACCCCAACTTATTATTATTTACTATATATTACTTTATTGTATTTTATTGTTATTGTACATTGTATTCTTACATTTGATCACTAAATCTATGTGACATTTTTAATTTTAGACCAAAATCCATCATGCCACACAAATACAAACGGAAGACAGACAGGGTTTCTGGTTACTCCTCTTGAGGAGTTGGAAAGAGCAGTGAAAGAGGTGCAACAGAGGAAGACCATACGTCAGGTTGGAAAGGAGATGAAGATCTGTAGGATGAAAATAAAAAGATATATGGATAAGAAAAAAAAATAGGAGAAGTAACTAAGCCAGGCTATGAAAGAACAGCAGTCGCCAAACAAGTCTTAAATGAGAACATGGAGAAAGAGCTAGCTGACCATGTCTTCTGATGTCGTAAACTATCTTTAAGTAAACCACCCACACCACAAAACTTGGTGGTACAGCCAGAAGGGAGCAGAAGTTCATATTTCCCTGCAGTATTGACAAGTAGGATGTTAAGTTGTAAGCCTAGTAGGCTGGATCTGTGAAGAGTAAGAGTCAATTAAGTGTTCATGTGATGGTATAGGCCTTGTTATAGTATCTAGTATCCCTTGTCTAATATCTTTGATGTTGTTAAAACTATAAATAAATGTTAAATAAGTAATTTTGTATTGAATTTGTCTTGCTTTTATATAGAATTATCGTTTGTGAGATTAAAATGATCTGTTTTACTTCAATTATCAATGGCACAATTTACCCCAGTGTAAAGGGGGCAAGTTGTGCCACAAAAACACTTTTTTTTCTAAAGCTATATTTCTCAAACAGTTTATTTAAGATCCAAAGTGAATGTTCCCAGGGATGCACAACATCCTAAACTATATGTACATATTTTAGTTGGAGGCATTACTGTAATCCCCTTGATTTAAAGGCACTTTAAGTAAAAATTGGCACTACTTACCCCACTCTCCCCTACAGGCCATGGAACATGCCAACGCCAACTCATTCAAGGATTAGTTGTCTATAAACACACTCTGTGGCATCACAACTGGGCACTATGAAGTTGAGCTGCTAATAGAAGTCACTACTGAAGCTAACAATGCTAACGTGATTAATGCTAATGACGCTAATATAGCTAGCGCGATAGTCGCGGCGCTAATGCTAATGTTGCTAAGCTAGCGGGAAAGCCGCGTATCACACCGAAACCGAAATCACACACTAGCATCTCAGTCAACTCACCAAAAATTTTTCTTTGGCTAATGGCAGCAGAATTGTGACCTCCACAGGTCTTTTGGATGAGTAATGGATCGGTTATCTGGCTTTTACTAGCACGTAGCTGATGCCTTCACTGTCCAGACACACGTCCGTCTCTTTAGCTGCCCAGGTAGGAAAAGGACGTGAGGACATAATGAAAATTTCTTACCATACATTGGGCAAGTTCAAGTGTTTGGCTTTATTGACGTTACCCACGTCTATCAAAGTCAAATCTCAAGCTATATTATCACATTCCCAGAGTCTCAAATATGTATATATATAGAGAGAGAAATAAATGGATATATATGTTGTTTTATAATTTCTGTTCATAGTGTCAACAATAACCAGAGGTTATATTGTTTATCCATCAGTAGACCCTATCTTCTCATATTGGTCACCCATTTGGCTTTAATAGGATTTTAGTAACCGGGGGTTACACACATCACACAGTAGAAATACACAGTACATACTAGAAATACACAGTAGAAGTACACAGAAAACAGTAGAAATACACTGTAGAAATACACAGCACACAGTAGAAATACACAGCACACAGTAGAAATACATTAGAATACACATCACACAGTAGAAATAGACGTAGAAATACAGAGCACACATTAGAAATACACATCACACAGTAGAAATAGACGTAGAAATACAGAGCACACATTAGAAATACACATCACACAGTAGAAATACACTGTAGAAATAGACAGTACATAGTAGAAATACACTGTAGATGTTACGCCCCGTTGCCGGGGAAAATGATCAAGTAAAAAGGGTGAAAAACTACAAGAACACCACACGTTTGCCGCCATTCAGTGTATTCTCATTTTTCAGCCACGTTTCTCTCCATGCTTCTCTCTCTACACGCAAAACAAGGCATCAACAATCGATCACTGTGCAGCACATCCGTCACAGACTTGACAAAGAAAATAGAAAAATACAATTGAGTTTTTAAACATAACTTATGCAAATGCATTCTCATAAAAGGTAAGTAAAAGATTGTAAACAAAACTGATATAAAATAAACTATTTTATCTATTACTGTTGTTACTGTCTCTGTTGTCGTTTCTGGACCTGCGAGGCAAAAGCAGTTGAACACAGAACAAATGATCAATCATCATTTTAACCTTTTTAGCTCAGGATACATGTAAACAATGAATTATTATTACTTTTTAACAACGGTTTAACCCTTTTAGCTCAGAATACATGAAAACAATGAATTATTCCATTTTTAATCACTATTCCTAGCAAATTATTATGTTACACTTTGAACAACATGAATTACATTGCTTTTAATCAAATCTTGCCATGAATTAGTTTTTAGCCATAAGCTTGGTCTTTTTATCATGCACAATTTTATAACCATGACATAGAGATACGCAGAGTAGAAATACACATCACAGCAGACATACACAGTAGAAATACACAGCACACAGCAGACATACACAGTAGAAATACACAGTTGAAATGAACAGTAGAAAACACAGCACACAGTCGAAATACACATCGCACATTAGAAATACACAGTACAGTACACATACACTTGAAATATAGAGCACACAGTAGAAATACACATCACACAGCAGAAATACACAGTAGAAATAAACAGCACACAATAGAAATACACAGTTGAAATGAACAGTAGAAAACACAGCACACAGTTGAAATACACAGTAGAAATACAAAGCACACAGTAGAAATACACAGTAAAAATGAACAGCACACAGTGGAAAAACACATTAGAAATACACAGTAGATATACACAGTAGAAACACACAGTACACCGTAGAAATACACAGTAGAAACACACGGCACACCGTAGAAATACACAGTAGAAACACACAGTAGAAATACACAGCACACAGTAGAAGTACACATTAGAAACACGCAGCACACCGTACAAATACACAGTAGAAATACACAGCACACAGCAGAAATACACATCAGAAATAGACATTAGAAATACACAACACACAGTAGAAATACACAGTTGAAATGAACAGTAGAAATGCACAGCACACAGTTGAAATACACAGCACACAGTCGAAATACACAGTAGAAATACACAGCACACAGCAGAAATATACATCAGAAATACACATTAGAAATACAGTCGAAATACACAACACACAGGAATACACAATTGAAATGAACAGGAGAAACGCACAGCACACAGTAGAAATACAAAGCACACAGTAGAAATGCACAGTAGAAATAAACAGCACACAGTGGAAACACAGTAGAAATACACAGTAGAAATACACATCACAGTAGAAATACACAGTAGAAACACACAGCAAACTGTAGAAATACACAGTAGAAACACACAACACATAGTAGAAATACACAGTAGAAATACAGAGCACACACTCGAAATACACTGTAGAAATACACATCACAGTAGAAATACACTGTAGAAATACACTGTAGAGATACACAGAGCAGAGTAGAAACACACATCGCACAGTAGAAATACACATCACAGCAGAAATACACAGTAGAAATACACATCACACAGCAGACATACACAGTAGAAATACACAGCACACAGCAGACATACACAGTAGAAATACACAGTTGAAATGAACAGTAGAAAACACAGCACACAGTCGAAATACACATCGCACATTAGAAATACACAGTACAGTACACATACACTTGAAATATAGAGCACACAGTAGAAATACACATCACACAGCAGAAATACACAGTAGAAATACACATCACACAGCAGAAATACACAGTAGAAATAAACAGCACACAATAGAAATACACAGTTGAAATGAACAGTAGAAAACACAGCACACAGTTGAAATACAAAGCACACAGTAGAAATACACAGTAAAAATGAACAGCACACAGTGGAAAAACACATTAGAAATACACAGTAGATATACACAGTAGAAATGAACACAAAGTAGAAATACACAGTAGAAATACACACAACACATTGTAGAAATACACAGTAGAAACACACGGCACACCGTAGAAATACACAGTAGAAACACACAGTAGAAATACACAGCACACAGAAGTACACATTAGAAACACGCAGCACACCGCACAAATACACAGTAGAAATACACAGCACACAGCAGAAATACACATCAGAAATAGACATTAGAAATACACAACACACAGTAGAAATGCACAGCAGAAATACACAGTAGAAACACACAGTAGACATACAAAGCACACAGTAGAAATACACAGCCCACAGTAGAAATACACAGTAGAAATACACAACACACAGTAGAAATACACTGTAGAAAAACACAGCAGACAGTAGAAATACACAGCAGAAATATACAGCACACAGTAGAAATACACAGTAGAAATAAACAGCACACAGAAGAAATACATAGTAGAAATACACAGTAGGGGCGCCGTTTGGCTCAGTTGGTGGAGCGGACGTCCCATGTGCAGAGGCTTTGTCCTCGCTGCAGCGGCCCTGTGTCCTGTCAATTCTTGAGCTGTTTTATCAATAAAGCCATACAAATGCCAAAAAAATACTTAACGAAAAGAAAAAGAAACACACAGTAGAAATAAACAACACAAAGTAGAAATACACAGTAGAAACGCACGGCAGTCGAAATACACAGTAGAAATAAACAGCACACAGCAGAAACACACATCAGAAACACAGTAGAAATACACATTAGAAATACACAGGACACAGTTGAAATACACAGCACACAGTAGAAATACACAACACAGTAGAAATACACAATAGAAATACACAGCACACAGCAGAAACACACATCAGAAACAGTAGAAATACACATTAGAAATACACAACACACAGTTGAAATACACAGTAGAAATACACAACACAGTAGAAATACACAGTAGAAATAAACAGCACAGAGTAGAAATACACTGTAGAAATACATAGTACATAGTAGAAATACACTGTAGAAATACACAGCACAGAGGAGAAATACACATCGCACAGTAATACAGAGCACATAGTAGAAATATACAGTAGAAGTACACAGCACACAGTAGAAAAACAGTAGGAATGGACATCACACAGTCAAAATACACAGTAGAAATACACAGAAAAAATACACAGCACACAGTTGAAATACACAGTAGAAATACACAGTAGAAATAAACAGCACACAGCAGAAATACACATCAGAAACACACATCAGAGACACACAGAAGAAATACACAGCACACAGTTGAAATACACAGTAGAAATACACAACACAGTAGAAATACACAGTTGAAATGAACAGTAGAAATGCACAGCACACAGCAGAAATACACAGCAGAAACACAGTAGAAATACACAGCAGAAACACAGTAGAAATACACAGCAGAAACACACAGTAGAAATACACAGAATTACACAGTAGAAATAAACAGAACACAGTAGAAATAAACAGAACACAGTAGATATACACAACACACAGTAGAAATGTACAGCACACAGTCAAAATAAACAGTAGAAATAAACAGCACACAGTAGAAACACACAGTAGAAATACACAGTAGAAATACACAGTACACAGCAAAATCGTGAGTGTTAATTCAACTCACACAGTGTTAAATTTAACATTTTGAAATAAAGGAATAGCTGAATGTGGCTATCCTCTCTTGACTGTTGCCGGTTTGGGGAAACGAACCCACCATAGATGATCGTTCAGAATCATGAGGAGTCAGTAGTTCAGGTTTAATTAAAGTTCTTTATTGATGCTTGTGATTGAAAGCATAATAGATGTGTGGTTTCTATAAAGGATATAAACAAATAATGATTACCAAATTCAGGCTGGAAACTTCGACAGAAACTTCATAATTGTAAAAATATATTTCTCACTATAAACAAAGTGCTCGTTAAAAAACCACCGTGAATGCATCATAAGTGACAGTCAAACATAAATCATCAAACCCGTAGAGCACCCAGTGAACCAACATCCCAACATATGTGATCAAACACCAGCTCCCATAATGTGTACAAACCTATAGCAAATATCACAGAACACCAATTCATGACATTACTCACATAGATAAGTACGCACACCGTGCTGAGGGACAAAAGGACTGGCTGTGTGGTAAAGTGACTATGACCATATAGGGGATGACAGGTGTGCTAATTAGGTGCACTGCAGGTTTCACTGGCCCATCCCCCGGAATGTACCATTGCTGTGGGGGAGTGTGATTATCTTTTGTACACACTTTTTCCAAGTTTATATAATTCTCACGGATTCTGAGTCAAAATTACACTTTGAACAGTGATAATATTTTAACTCTATTAGTGTTAAATATTTGACACCCTTGGTGTTGTTTTATGACATCACATAAGTGCACTTTCAACTAGAAATTGTGTTATTTCCTTTCACTAGTGTGTTAATTAACATTCATTGTTTTGTTTTACGATACATTAAAAGTGTAATTGTGTGTTTACTAGCCTAACATACACCAAATCTGAAAATTCTTGTAGTCACCTGCAAGGCTACAGAAAGTTAACATACAAAACACACACTCTTTACTGTTACATCATTAGTTCAAATGTGTTGACCAGCAACAGTGATCAAGTAATAAAATCATTCAAACAAACATTTTATATTTTTTTTATTCAAAAAATTACTTACTTCCCAGCACCATAGGAATTAGCACAATAATAAGATCAGGTGCAACTTAAGCATTTACAAAGAAAATAATGGCACAATATATTGGCTCTCATCTCCACCATAAGCACTCTGTAAGTCGAAGGGCTTATAAATCACAAGACTGTCTGCTTTAACAACATCTTTGTCATTACTTTCAAATACTTTGTAAGCATGAAAATGTTCATTGAAATGGTCAACCACAAGCTTGTTCACAAGAAAGCAGATAACAGTGTCAACAACATTATTTTTTCTATTCTGCAAAACACAGGCATTTCATGTTCAATCTCACTGCAAATTATTAAAGGGGAATTGCCGTTTTTTACAACCTTGACCTTATTTCTAGCATAAAATACGATCATTTACTCACTCAGATAACTTTGGTGTCATTTGGAGTCGTTCGGATGAAATTAGATCCAGTGGAGCGCCGCGTATATCCATATAATGCGAGTGACTCAGAGGGGAACGGCAATTCCCCTTTAATCCTGCCCTGTACTCTGTCCCACTGATTGTAACCCAGTTAGTTGCATGGATGTCTTGCGATACAGACTCAACATGCAAAGCTTGAGCCAACACATCACTATAGTCCTCATTGTCCACATTAATAGATTTCATAGGTCCATACTTAATACATTTTGAATGTGATGTCTCCCAATGACATGCAATAGACATTTGATGTTTTTTTTGCAAGAGATTTTGTGATGTTTTTGAAGTTTTTAAGAGCGTTTTTGAAAATCCTGTGTTTTGCCTCAAATCTCATTCTCCACATATGTATTAGTGGTCCAATTTTTCGGATACAAGATGGATAGTGTATCATCAAGTGATGTTTCAGGATCAGGTTTCTATCGGGATACAGCTCTTTGAACAACTCATGATGTTCCATTATCAAATGCTTAAGAAGTACAGTCATGCCAAGTGTAACAGATGGAGAAAATATAATGTTAATTATCTGCAGTAAAAGCAGCAGCAAAAACCAGTTTCGGTTTCCTTCTGGCACAATGTCATCAAAAAGCAGAGCAATGTTTCTTACGAGACAAAGAGTCTAAATGGAATTGAGCCCTATATTATTGCCACTACTGTCCAAGTTAATCCTTGTAGGTCGATTTTTGCGCTCCACATACCCATAGTCAAATGCATAAATTCTAGACAACAGATCAGGTTTCAATAAAACATTTTCCAAGAGATATTCCAACAGTAACTTCAGCTCATACTGAGCCACCCCTTCATGAATGTCATGCATAATGTCCAAAGAAAAATTATGACATATAACATGAAAGAACTGTAGGCTGTTAAGAGTCGAGTTCTTTTTTAAACCAAACACTGATAACTTCTGTGGGTCTGACAGCAACTCATTGCAGTGCATTTCAAAAAGTTCCTTTCCACGCAAGATTATCTTGGGGTCATCCTCATTGTAAACATTCTGGGTATCATCTTTTTCTATCAAACATAAACGACAAAAATAACGTCCACTGAAAGATTCTGTAAATCCCAGAATTGCATGCATCCTAGAACAACTGGATTTGTGAAGAATTCTGGTGTTTAGAGAACAATGGATGTGTCTTAGAATAACTTCCATCACAAAAGTCTTCGTATCTGTCAGGTCTTGATTTACAAGTTTCCCCAAGCAGTTTAAAAAATATCAGCATTTCAGCACATTAATTTTATCATTTCTAAAATTGGTATGTAAACAAATGTATTGTTCACTGGGACTTGATCATAAGTACCTAATTGTTTATTTTTGCCTTGTATCAAATCAAATTCCTAGAATTTTTTCTACTGGCTCCACAACACCCCATTTCTTGTTGAAATAATTCAATCTTTTACTTTCAGTATTGAAGTTAACAAATGGGTTTTCAAAAGTCTCCAGAACTTTTTCCAATGTAGCTCTTACAGGATTATCTTTAGGCACAGCAGACAGTACTTGCTGCTTAACCTGAGTGTGCAGTCCACAAGCAAGTTCTTCCAAATCACCAACAACTGATGAAACAACACTATTTGCTATGCCACTTCCTTGTAGTTTAGCAATAATTGAAGCACAAATATTTTCTGTATTTTCTTCGTTCCTTTGACCTGATCCATTGTCCTCAAAACACTCGGACTCTGGGTTCTGCATGGCACTTGTTCCAGCAACTTCTGAGGTATCTTGGGGCATATGGAAATTAGTTTGAAATGACTCTGGCCTTGCTGCATCTCCACTTTGACGAGAATCCTTCTCATGAGAACAAATTAAATGTTTTTTTAAACCTGATTATGTTGAAAACTGACGCCTACAACGATCTTGTGCACAAACTAACTTAAACCTGGTGCTAGAATAAAAACTGTGATCAAGTCTTAGATGAGCGATCAAGGACTGACAGGGAACATGCACAGCTTGACAAATGAAACACTTAAACATTTAAGTACTTTAGTTGAAGACTTTAGCACGAAACTCACAAACTCTGGGAGACTCATTTGTTGTTATTACATCAATATTGAAAACTGTTGTTTGCACGAAGGTGAAGAGCCGGCCCAGGTACTCATTCGTACGACAGGTTGAACACGTAGTGGGATTTAAACAGTTCGTCAAATGCACCCAACGAGCTAGTGGCTTGGCAGGGGTTGAGCTGTTTGTCCACAACAATGTAGAAAGTGTCAATCCTGTTCCTGGTTCGACCAACAGCAAGGATGTATGGTTGTCTACCATCTCTTCTCCGAAGGTGTTCATCCAAGCTGCAGCATGACTAAAAACAGAACGGTAACATCAACACAATACACTATCAAGTTTTCAATTGCTCACTTGGGTCTGTACACCAGAAAAGTTGAGTTGTTAAACAAGCCATGACAAACTGTGTGTGTGTGTGTGTGTGTCTATGGAGAGAATTTTGTTCCTTTATTATTCAATCAAATAGAATAGATTTGAAACCAAAAAAGAGATTTGAGAGCAAAAGAGAGTAAGTGGCAATCAATTTTTTTTTTTTTGAGATCGAAACAGAACAGGTTGCAATTGAAAAAAAATATGAGAGAGCATATTTCTTCAACTTCAATCAAAACTAGTGTTTGTAAGTAAAAACATACAACCATTTTGCTTATAAATCAGTCCTATTTGCTTGCGAGCTATAAAGTTTTGTTTGCAAATCAATCCTCTTCCCTTGCAAGTTCTAAAGTTTTGCTTGCGAATTCAACTGCACTTGATGGCGGGGCCTACGCTGGTAGATGAGAGAAGAGTTTCTATTGGTTGGTTTGACCTGGCTCCAGCGCCAGCTATGCCTTCTGCATTACACCCACTTCTCCCTTGTGCTGTGCTGTTTCGAAGTAAGTTGATAGCCTGTTGCTCTTGAAACGTTTCCCATAAGTAATGAATTGCGCTATATATCGTTGGCTACAGCTTGCCGTACGTTCACAACAACAACAACACAAGTAATGAATTATAACGCCCTGCTGCTGCAAGCACACTGATTAGCAGCAACATGGTTGTCTCTGCTAGTCATGGCCTGAGTAATCTAATGAGTGAGTGAATTACAGGGAGGCGTATACAACGTAGGGCTGTGATTTAAACATTTAGTGTTGCATGGTACTCGCGGTGCCAAAACGTCACGGTTCCTACACAACAGTACTACCATGGATTACTAAACTACCGCTGAACGCGGTGCCAGTTTCCACTGTGGGCCTGCCATATGTTCACAACAACAACAACACAAGTAATGAATTATAACGCCCTGCTGCTGCAAGCACACTGATTAGCAGCAACATGGTTGTCTCTGCTAGTCATGGCCTGAGTAATCTAATGAGTGAGTGAATTACAGGGAGGCGTATACAACGTAGGGCTGTGATTTAAACATTTAGTGTTGCATGGTACTCGCGGTGCCAAAACGTCACGGTTCCTACACAAAAGTACTACCGTGGATTACTACACTACCGCTGAACGCGGTGCCAGTTTCCACTGTGTAGCGGGCTGCCGCTACTCCTCCCGGCTCCCGTTCTCACTACAGCTGTTCTAATTTTAACAAAGACACGTGGCGAATAATTTAACAAATCCATGCACATATTTCTAACCAGCCAGCATTACTGGTCTATACAGGAGCAGCTGCGTCAGACGGTCCGACTTAAATGACACTGAATGATGCTTTTGACCTCCGAGATGTAGAATGAGTAGGCTATAGAAGAGAAATGCAAATTTCAGCACCACTGATCTGTATAATCAGACCAAAAGACATGTCCTGTGATTTTAAGCCTCCTTTCATAATTAATAGAGGCCGTTATAATGTAGGCCTAATATATTTATTTATGTTATGTTATGATACAAAAAATTTAGATATTATGACCCCTCAATGATCATGCTTTACTTTATTTTCATGACAGAATGGATAACCAAACTGCAAGATCACAAGTCCAGGTAGGCTATGCATGCACATATATGTATTGTCATTGTGATGGGAATAGCTGTATTGTACAGCTTGTGCAGTACCGGAATCAACTGTTAAGACCTTATATATTGATTTTGAGTATCTGCATTTGGTGTGCACCCAGGAGTTGCAATTCATTCGAGCTGGGGCAGCTTATCTTGACGTCCCTGAGTCTGTGTTGGACCATGTACAACAGCTGTCTGAAGTTGTCAGGAATCATCTATCACACAGTACGGTAGGGCTGAACGATTTATCGTTTTCTGATCGAAATTGCGATTTCAGACAACGCGATCATGTGATCGCCAAAGCTGCGGTTTTTGCAGCGCTCCTGACTGACCCAGGATCTGTTGTGTCAACTATTTTACACATACATGCCGTCTCTTTACCATCCTGCCAAGCTCACCGATCAAAAGTGGCATGCTACTCGTGGACAGGTCACGCTAACCAATCAGTATTAACCTGCTCCTTAACGTGTTCTGAAATGGCTCCAGCTGGACCAGAAGCGGAGTTAGGGGATTTAATCCCCAAGAAAAACAGCACATTGGTCATTTGGGAGTATTTCGGGTTTGAGGCTGCAGACGTGCACCAGGTACTGTGCAAAACCTGTCGCGCTAAAGTTGCAATATCCAGCGGAAACACAACCAATTTATACCGGCATTTGCATGACGAGTGCATGACGAAAAAGTCTGGTGAAACGTCCGGTGAAAATGATACTCAGGCCCACTGTAGCAAACAGACTACAATTACAATTGCATCTTTTGCCAACTTGGGAACTTGGGGCAGGATCAAGAAATAAGACTCAATAGTGACACGACGGCCGTTGCGGCCGTTAGGGTAACTGCAGCCATCAGCCGTGCATGCTTCTTGTTAATAAATACATTTGGAAGCAATTTTTAACTTTAGTTTTCATCCTTGCATTAGAGTAATAGCATTTAATGTTTTAATGTTACTGTACATTGTGAATATTGCACTGAAGCTTGATTTGAAGGAAATCGTGAATCAAATCGAAATTGCAATATCTGCCAGAAAAATCGCAATTAGATCTTTTCCTAAAATCGTTCAGCCCTACAGTACAGCCCCTCCACTGTTTGATGATGTGGCTGTTGTTGAATGGAGTGGGAGTGTGGGGCGACCCCGCCTCAACATAGACAGACAAACGCTGCTGAATCTTCTTGTACAGAGTTACCACTGACATCTCTTGCGAATCTCCATGGGATTTCAAGATCTACCCTTTACAGACGAATGCAAGAGCATAACCTCTCTGTCAGAGAAGGGTATTCAGACATCCCTGATCATATTCTAGATTTAAAGGTTAGGTCAGTGAAAGCAAGATTGCCCCATGCTGGCTACAGGCTAGTCAAAGGATCCCTTAGATCAATGGGTTACCGGATTCCATGGAGAAGAGTAAAAAGTTCTTTGCAGCGTGTGAATGGTACAGGAGTAGTAGCTCGAATGGTCCAGCTGTCTTGCATTGCAAGACGGACGTACTCCATTCCTGCTCCTCTGTCACTTGTCCACATCGACACAAATCACAAGTTAATCCGGTGTGTTTTTGCCTACTGAACTTCTTCTAATCAATTGTGAATTGATGTCACTCACTTGTAATATCAGTGATGACTAATGTAGAGGCTAAACCTAGTGCTTAAAGCCACTGAGGGGCTGCATAGAGGGCTGAACTTAGGTTGACGCGTTTGCCGAACACTGCGAGACACAGACGACTTCGGAATCGGTTAATTTGCGATCATGGTTTATTTTTCTCACCAAAACATCTTCTAGTGTGAACAAAGTCCATGCACCATTACCGATGCGACTCGCCTGCCACAGCATGACAGAGCGATCGAAAACTGTGTGCTCTTCCCCTTTGCAGCACCTGACCCCGGACCCCGGAACAATAACTCCCACCTATGTAGACTCCCCTTTCGTGGTGCGCTGAGGACACCTACTGGCCCCATAAAGACACGCAGTCACACGGAAATGGCTCATACAACTAACCATCAACTTTTTGGTAGGTACAACATTGTGATTTATGGAGCAATTGATGGCTTCTCGAGGAAGGTAATCTTTTTTCACAACCTTGTTCACCATTTTTTGTTTTGAACCACTACATGAACCACTACACACACTTTGTTACAGATATTTTATCTGGACACAGCAGGAAACAACAAAGCAGAGACAGCTTTGCAATTCTTCATGGATGGAGTTCAGAAATGTGGATGGCCATCAAGGTAAGTGCAGTTGTTCAGAAGAAATGTGACAAGATTTTGTTGTCAACACACAATGTTAGCAGTAGTAAACTGAAAACTAATAATCCATGTTCCAAACAGCTGGAGTGACTGACTGATCACTATTCCTCATCAGTTCAATGTTATTTTACTCAGTGTCTAATTTAAGTCTATTTTTGAGGTACTTGTAGTTCTCGAGTGCATTTCCATTTTATGTTAATTTGTAGTTCTACTCCACCACATTACATATATGTAATACATAATATGTAATATTTTCTATCCCGCTACATTTGATGGTTAAATATGAAACCTTTCTGTCTCATGTATTCAGGGTTACATTTCTGATGTCTGAGTTGTTAACAGCTCCGCAAATGATTTTTCATTCTAAACTTCTTTCATGGTTTCATGTCAATAAATGTTTAAATAATCAAATATTTCACCTAAAGTCAAAGGTTAGAGAAAAAAAGTAATTCCTCTCCCATTAATCATCTCACCACCCCTCAAATTTCTCTGCTAGCCTTTTGGCGTGGCATGGGACTTAGGTTGTAAACAACTGGACTAAAATTAGTGCATATAAAGTGTTAACAATTTCCACCTCCAGTAGCTAAAACCTTAACATGCTGTTCCAAGACTAATGCTTCACTATTAAAAATCTAAATGTGTCATACATAATAATGTATCAGTCAGAGGGATCAAAACACTACTTTTACCACAATACAGTGAGCTGATAATAATTATGGACTTTAACTGTAGCATTTTTCTACAGAGAACTTCTACTTGAAATTCAGTATTTTTACACTGTTGTATTGGGAGTTTGGCTTAACAACATTATTTTTTTCTATTCTGCAAAACACAGGCATTTCATGTTCAATCTGACTGCGAATTATTAAAGGGGAATTGTCATTTTTTACAACCTGGACCTTATTTCAAGCATAAAATACGATCATTTACTCACCCAGATAACTTTGGTGTCATTTGGAGTCGTTCGGACGAAATTAGATCCAGTGGAGTGCCGCGTATATCCATATAATGCGAGTGATTGGGGCACCGAAGCGCAGCCTCTATGTAACGCATTATCTGCTGCGAAACTAGTTCATTTCACCAATATTTTGTTATGATACGCTAGCACTATTCCCCTCTGAGTCAGGGGTTGCCTGTTATCAACATCCGGGGTCTGTAGGTTGACCTACTAACCTCTTAAATAGATAGATCGATATATATTCCTCCACTCTCACTTTATGTCTCTGAACTCCCTGGCACAAGATGTGATGACTAACCTGTGACCGTCTGTGTAAAACTGGCTTTTCAATTCAAGCTTCGGGGACCAAACTACACCAGCTGCTTTCACACAACTGACTGCACTCCGTGTTCTTGCTCTGTCCTACATTTTTTCTTTTTGTACATATATGATGCATCTAGTCTGGCATGGTGTCCCACAATGTGCATGGGATCTTCTCAACCTATCATAATTAGTTGTTCTAGCTTAGTATCCAAAGCTAGATGTTTTACTCTTTATAGTAATCTGTGCTGTCCCAATGTGTTGTTTCCACCACAAATCCAGCAACCAGAACACCCACCAACATTGTGTGAGTATGATGTGGATTGTAACAGAAGTCAGTCAGGATAACTCAAATTGCATTGTGGCCATTTGTGCGTTTCTGTCTTCCTACACTGTTTTAGCTGATCCACTGAATAGTTACAAATATATCTTTGTTATTCTTTGTAGCTTGTTATATTTAAAATTAAATAGTAGCACTGCCAAAGCTCAGCCAAAAGGCAAAACAATAAACACATTTCCATTCCTGTTAAATTGACGCAATAAAAGCCTCCTGTTTATTTGTCAGCTGAAATATTTTAATATGAAAGAGAAGCAGCCAAGTAACTTTGATTTCTCATCCACATAAAAACAAATACAGATTTGAGTGGATACATCATCCACATTAACAAAAACATATTTCAGTGGAGGTAGACTTGAATGCTAAAATGGAACAACTTTTAGTATCCATAACATTGGTCACAGTACAGTATTAATTCAATTAAACAGTACCACTGAATCTCTTATGGTTCTTTAATTCGCAGTACAACTGAATGAGAAGCAACCAGGTAACTTCTATATGAGAAGTAGTTGGTTGCTTCTAATTCAGCTGTACTGCGAATTAAAGAGCAGTATGGAAAAAACAATAGTAGTACACAATCTAAAACAGTTACATAATGCAAAAACAGGCATTTGGGACAGAGACTGGATGATAGAGAGGGTACTGGGGGGGTGGGGGGGGTGGGGGTGTAGTTGCAGTTTGCAGTAGTGTTTTGAAGGACTCATAGTCTTTGATGTGGGCGACTGGAAATGTGATAGTGTCAGTGCAAGCACCGACAGTTGGAAAGCAAATACTATGAGTCGGCATGTCATTCATACATTCATGATTAAACTTCACAGTGATACTGAATTTCTGCCGCTCCGCTAAAAGCAGATGTCTGTGGGCTTGACCCGTCATCCACTGCATGACTGAGGATACAGTCAGGGTATCTTCTGTACGATCAGGGTGTGCATCTTGAAAAGACAAAAAGCTTAAGTCGTAAGAAATCTGTTCAGTCATTTTATATGCCAACAATTTGGTGAATTGCTCAGTGTTTTTCAGCAGCCTGGGTTGGTTTGCTGTAAATGCTCATGTAATTTTTTGTTAACAGCAGGCCTGGAGGAAAATTAGTGTGGTACTTGTGATTTTTCTTTATTCTAAACTGCACTACTAGTTAAAAAAGGTAAACATCTGTGAGCTATCTTCTCAGCAAAAAGCAGTTTGGCTAAGTAAATAGGTGCAAAAGTATGGGATGTTTAGAGGGTAAATCTTTCAAGAGTTCAGAAATGTAAGTGGGAGCTTGTCCATGAATGGCCTGACAGGTGATAACCAATATTTTAAAATGAATCCTGAAATAAACTGGAAGCCAGTGCAGAGAAAACAAGATGGGGGTGATATGGCATTCTACTACTTACTTTAAATTGAAGGTTGTGCATACCTTCAAGTTCAAGAAGGAAGTCCTGAAAGTACTCCAAGATTTTCCGTTCTTTCACATGCTTACTTGAACCACTTGAGCTGAAGTTCAGGGCCAGATGGGAAAGGATGTAATGTGAGTCCACCTAGATTAAAAAAAAAAAAAAAGGTAATCTGAGATTCCCTGATAATTACCCGCTTAAGAAGCAAGGGGTAAGCTAAGGAAATACCATGTAGTACAACTTGTAAAAACCTCGAAGCTATACTGTACAATAGCATACCAAATCATTGTCTCCAGCGATGAAGAGGCTGCGGCACACTTCCGGCCTTGTCTGTATCACTTTGATGAGGTTACACACTTTCAGGCCCTCACGTAGTTGTTGGAGTATGGGCATGCGTTTTGTCGTCACATGAAGTCAAATTGTCCTGAATACAGAAAAATTAACTTCACACTATTGCCTAGGTGTAGCACTGAAATGGTGGGAAGGTGCGAATACAGCAATGTAAAAACACTATTACAAGAAAAGATCCTGCACGAAAACTCCTACTACAGTAAAAGGAAATAAGTATTATCAGCTTTTTGTAGTTAAAGAATATAAAGTACAATATTAAATCATCATAAAAATGGAAATACTTAGGTGAAGTACAAGTACCTTCAAATTGTACTGAAGTGCACTACTTGATGAAAGGTAAATTTTAGTTACGTTCCACCACTGACATTATGGCAGCAAGCTCAAGAATAACGCCATGAAAAAGGCTTTGCTACTATATGCAGGCAATACTATTTCCTTGTATTCCTATATTAACACAAAACAAACTTTCAACATTTTAACAGGAGCAGAGTGCCTCAAGATCATTTGGCTTTACTCAAATGGTCAAAAAGATTTCACATTCAAGCCAAAGAGCACCTTGGAAAAGACTTTTGGAAAGCGCTTGCCATTATTCTCACATTTATTGAGGGGAAAGCAAACTACACATGGCAATCTGGGGTCACACTGCAATGTGTTACAAAAACAGTAGTATTTACCTCAGTAAGCTGTCTTTGTGCTCCATGTCTATTTTCCCTGTGTAGCCACAGTCCACGATGTCTTGGATGTGGGCTGTCATGTCATCTGCTTCTTCAATCTTAAATAATCACACCCAAAACATTAAATTATACATTTATTCTTTTCAGTATTAAGTAGTATGTGTGAAGCACTTTAAGACAATATTAAATAGGTACAATGTCTGAAAAAAAAGTCAACTTACCGCTTGTATCAGTGGTGAGTGAGTGGTATCATAGACATCATCAGCAGAAAGATTGCCAGAAACAAGGAAGTCGTAACACCATTTTTGCAAATACCGTGGTGCTGGTCCTCCTTGTGTTATGCTCACTGCAAAAATTTCCCCTGCAGCCCTACAAACAAGAACAGGAAGGTTTAAACAACGTAAGTACAAGGGGAAGTCTCAGTTCTGTTTCACAATCAGAATCATATGTATATATATATGCACCTGAAGAGCTCATCATCCAGGTCATTGAGCGAGGATTTGGGCATCTTTCCCTTTTCACCATCACCTTCAAAAAGTCTTTTTTCTATCCCAGCCACCATTGCTATAATCCAGAACAAAGCAAGTCAAATCTTGGAGACTGTCAAACAAGTACAGAGGAACGTGTCTGATTATTCCAGTCATGTGACTATTTAATTAACTGCTCTGTTATTCTGTGTAGGAGATACACTAATAATAAATGTAATTTATTAATCACTGGCGATTAATAAAACACTCATTCATGTGTTCCTACATCTGAAACAAAACACTCCGAGTTTCCCATCTCAGGCTGAATCAACTCAGAGTTGGTTTTGTCAAGCCTGTTTGTAGAAGGCACCTCAGTTCAGAAGTCAAAGAAAACAAAACAACAGAATCAACAAGACCACAAAGAAAAGATACACAAGCCACAAGTAATGATTCTTCATTTGATTTTTACCCTGTGACAAAATTACTTATGAATGTCCAGTACTTACCAGACAGAAATTCTTTTCTTAGGGCCCCTGTATCGAGCCCCGGCTCACCAAGGAATGTAACTTTCAAGGGATTAACTGGACTGCCATTTTTTTGACGTTTCCACATCTTAAGACCTCTTTCCACCACATTCTCCTGAGACACACATAAATCAAAGGTCTTGTCGGTGTCCACCTGAGATCTGACCCACATGATGACATCCTCCTCACTGTAAGAATATATCAAATCTCGATATAAGACAGATATTGGAACATATGTTTTTAAGCACATATAAAAGCATTATATTAAAAAAAAATAAATAAATAATAATAATAATAATAATAATAATAATAATAATACCATGAGATAAGATCCAAATCAGCCTGAAGTGTGTCTCCTTTACAGGCTCTGTCCTCAACAATAAAGGCAATCATTATTGATCTTCACAGATAATATGCTGTCAAAATTAGTGTACAAACCAGACATCTGGCCTTCTAAGTCTCAAAAAATAATAAATGCAACATTTCACATGACACATACAAACTTATAAATGAATGTACAGAGTAGGAAAAAAATGTCAGACGACCAAAAACAATGACCTGCATCCACAAAAACTTGCATGAACCTCTTGCAAATAGGGCATTGGACCTCATCTTCCTGCATGCAGGCATATGAATTAACAACCTGAGCAAAAAGCTACAGGCAAACTCTTATCATCAAAACAGTAAAACAGTGACAGTAGTACAGTAAAAAAAAAAAAAAAAAGTGCTCTACTTGTTGATGGCTGTGGTCTTCACAGGTTGATGAGGCAGATCCAGATGTAGACTGGTCAACCAAGATCAAATCTTCATCCTAGATGTAAAACAAAACAGATGCAATAACAGCTCTTTAATATTATGTCAGAGCTAAACTAGGGGTGTTAAAAACTTTCAACAGTAACTTTTAGCAGATTACTGTGCCACTGTCATTCAGTCTATTCAACAGACTTCATATTTGTTACAAGATAAGCTATATATGGTTCACAGCTTAAAGATGGCTCAAACAGTCAATATACACACACATTAAACTTGTACTAACTTTGATAATTAACAGTAAGACATTTCACCTGTGTTTCAGGGCTACACTGCACTACACAATCATTGTGTTGCAATCCTTGCAGCTAGCCTTTGGCATGAGGGCAAACTCAGGAGCACTAGCAGGGAGAGGTGTAAGGTCAAGTTCGTCCTGAAGAGGAACAATAAACAGGACAAACTTCCCTCCCCCTTTAGCACTTCTTAATACGGCCCCAGTGTAGCCCTCAGCCTCTAAAGGAAAAACTGAACGTTTCCTCCTTCCATTTCCACCTATTAAAATGACAAACAATATAAAGGACATAAACCATGATGTATTCATGTTTTTCTGCAGTATTAACACAGCAAACATAAAAGAAGTTGCATTTTAAGTACAGTAATTATGTACCTGCTGCTTTAGAAAGGAGCCACCTGTCCTGGAGCTGTGTCATCCTGGGGAATGTCTTCACCACCAAATATTTTTTGAGGTATATGAAGGCATTGCACAGAACCCTTGATGACACAGGCAATTAGGCAATGTACTTGCTTCAACATGCATAATACCTCAACATGTGATATGTCAGAATCTACTGACATAGTCCTCTTCCCCAGGCCAGCTTACATAAAAGTTAACTCCTCCCTGGGGTTTGGAGTTACTTCCACATTAGATCCAAGTAAAAAAAAGGAAACATCGAACGGCTTCCATATCTTCACAACCTTGGCTATAGGCATTTGACCTCTGGGGAGTGCTCTTTTCTTGCCTCGGAAGAATCCAGGGAAAGACCTGTGTGATTGTAGAAAAATAATGTTATTAGTTCCAACTTAAAGTAAGCCGACTGTCAAGCCACATGCACCACATCCAAGTACCAGAGAAAATAATACAGATAAACAAATTAAACCACACAACCTAAATCAGCAGCTCCATCATTGCGCTACCATCATGGCAAAGCCAGAGTAATGTAATTTATTTTACCTGAATAATCCCATACCATTAATGGTGAAATTGCAGGTACAGTATAATGTCTACAGTAGAAACAATGTAGAAAAAGTAGTAAAAATGTAGTGTTAAAAGCCTAACTTGGTCATGTTCTCTCCACATGAAGAGAAGAGACTGATCCTGATAAAATACATGTAACATGAAAATGTGCATTTACATGACACATTTAGGTGGTCAATTTACATGGGTGCAAAACTGTCTACCTGGCCATTTCAGTTTGGACTGAGAGTCGCCGTCTCTGTCCCTGTCCCTGACTTTCATTCGGCATCGCCCTTGAAATCAGAGACAGGAGGTGTCTGGCCGTCTCTGTGGCTTCACGTGCATCATACTGGAAAGGGATTTCACATGTATGGACATTGGTAAAAGGACATCAGTACATTACAGTACAATGCATTACTGTCACTTAGGCCGTACAGAAACAAATTAAGCAATGACTTACCCTAGCTTGTGACTGCTGTTGGTTTTCCATTCTGGCATTAAAAGAAAAACGGACGTATTATTTTGACAGTATTTATGTAACATTGCATAACAATAAAAGTCATGGTCAATAAAAAACAACAGCGAATGAAGATCAATGTAGTGTTCCCAATGAATCTGTAGATCCATTCCATAATATTACAGACACATAAATCTGAGTTTGGTAATGTGCGTGAATTTGTTAAATTATTCGCCACGTGTGTTTGTTGACATTAGAACAGCTGTAGTGAGAACGGGAGCCGGGAGGAGTAGCGGCAGCCCGCTACACAGTGGAAACTGGCACCGCGTTCAGCGGTAGTACTGTTGTGTAGGAACCGTGACGTTTTGGCACCGCAAGTACCATGCAACACTAAATATTTAAATCACAGCCCTACGTTGTATACGCCTCCCTGTAATTCACTCACTCATTAGGCTACTCTGCTCAGGCCGTGACTAGCAGAGACAACCATGTTGCTGCTAATCAGTGTGCTTGCAGCAGCAGGGCATTATAATTCAATACTTGTGTTGTTGTTGTTGTGAACGTACGGCAGGCTGTAGCCAATGATATATAGCGCAATTCATTACTTATGGGAAACGTTTCAAGAGCAACAGGCTATCAACTTACTTCCAAGCAGCACAGCACAAGGGAGAGGTGGGTGTAATGCGGAAGGCGTAGCTGGCGCTGGAGCCAGGTCAAACCAACCAATAGAAACTCTTCTCTCATCCACCAGCGTAGGCCCCGCCCATCAAGTGCAGTTGAATTCGCAAGCAAAACTTTAGAACTTGCAAGCAAAGAGGACTGATTTGCAAGCAAAGGTTTTTAACTTGAAAGCAAAGAGGACTGATTTATAAGCAAAATGGTCGTATGTTTTTACTTACAAACATTAGTTTTGATTGAAGTTGAAGAAATATGCTATCTCGTATTTTTTTTTCAATTGCAACCTGTTCTGTTTCGATCTCAAAAAATTTTTTTTGATTGCCACTTACTCTCTTTTGCTCTCAAATCTCTTTTTTGGTTTCAAATCTATTCTATTTGATTGAATAATAAAGGAACAAAATTCTCTCCATATGTGTCTGTCTGTGTGTGTGTGCATCTGTGTGTGTGTGTGTGTCCCAAAGAAGTCCTCGCTGTTGAGGAATTGTAGCCAACATGAAGACGTTCAGTTTAGTCCTTTTGTTTGACTATGCCTTTCCAAGTCATTTCAAATTGAGTTAATATATATAAAATACTAGCTAATTGGATAAAAAAAAAGACATGCATACCTTGTGAAAGTGCAACATTTTGTCCACTGCATCACTGGGGCTTATCTTGGTCCTCTTCTGTCCAGCTGTGGGTGGCAGGAGATGGAGAAGGAGCAGCAGAGAAGCCATGTCACTGTCCCAGGCTATCAGGAGGATAATGAGGTGAAACAAGCCATTAGTATCAAGTTGGAATGCACAAAGTAACCAGCACTTGCTGTTAGGAATAAAAATCCATCATGGTGATTAGCTTACTGGTGTCATCGTTCTCTGTCAGTTTCTCAGCAGTTTTTAGAAGTCGGCACACCTCAATTGACTGAGTCAGGTGTCTGGCCCCATTGATAACCATGGGCCTGAAAGTTGTGTCCCACTTCTCAAGCATCTTGGAGGCTATTTCAGCTCCAAACAGCAGAAGGAAGTCTTGATTCAGCTGTTGATCACATAAGCATATAACAGGGTTTCTGCAGGTTTGAACAAGTCAAATTTAAGACTTTAAGACCTTTTTGAACTAAATTTAAGACCTACACGAAGTACGAAACAGTAAGGAAAAATAAAGTCCCAGAATTACTTTAAAAAATAACTAAATTAATTGCCATTCACAGAGCAACTCAAACAATGAAGAATGGAGTGAGTGTGTGTCAAGGTTATTATAGTTTTTAAATTTCATTAGTTTTTATTTTAATTTGGTTTTTCAGTTTGCTTTTTATTTCAGTTGAGGGTCCTCTTGCAGAGCGTACACTACGCTTCAGATTCATTATTATGCGGCTTTTAACCAACTGAATTCTGGTTGTTCAAGCCAACACGCTAAACACTTTCCCATAGTGTAGCAGATTTCGCAGTCAAAGTCTTTCCGGAACTGGCGAAGTGTACGGCGATAAATTCCGACCGGACTGTTGGCAAAATGCCACTTACGTTCCTGGATACTGCAGAAAGAAGTACAACACACGAAGCTAACTGTGAATCTCACAACACGTTTCCCAAAAACAAAAAACAAAAAACAAAAAACAAGGTGATGACGGAAGCGGTAAATGAACGTTCATATTTAAGACCTAACTAAATGTAATTTAAGACCTATATGCAAAATATAGACGTATTTAAGACTAATTTTAGATACATGAATTTAAGACTTTTTATGGATGCGCGGACACCCTGATATAAATACACAAAATTTAAAAAAAAGGTCAGAGTATTGTACTTGTATTCAAGCAACAAAACAATGAAGTGTAAATAAATAAAATGGACAACTCACCAGCCCTTTGACCTCGAAAAACCGTGGAAATGACATCTGTGGTTCTCTGTGGGTCATGCACTAGGTCTTGGCGATATTGAAAGGTCATCTTCATCTTCTGAAACACACTTGCTTCATCATGAGAGTGAATGAGAAATGATATGGCTTCCCTGCAGGCATCTCCATCAAGCTGCTCAGGCAAAGTGGCTGCCAATCTTCGGCGCTTTGGTCCTTGTGCTTGAGCCATTGTAGCTGTCTTGGCTGGTCTTTTTACTGTATTCCTGGACATGGTCTTAAGGTGCCATGCTAAATATCCAGTGCCTTTCTCCGCATCATAGAAGTGCTCCTGTTAAGATATTTATAAAACATCATTACAAAAGTCTTATCATTCCTTGATTTTACAAAAAATGTGGTAACAGTATTAATGAAAGGATAATCACTTTAAAGTAGGTTTGCCATTTTCTAATTCATGTGTAGTATCCTATTGCCCGAATTCATTCCAATTGCAAGACGAGGCATTTTCACTCATTTGATGTCATTTTGCATCCTAATGACAATCTTTATGGCAGAGTTGAACTTTTTGTAGCATACTCAAGTTTAAAATATTTTGTTAGACTTAGGTGGTGTCAATTATTTTTTACAAATACAAGAATGTAGAAATGTCAACACTATTTTGATTAGTATCTGTGATGCATCAATCATTTTAACTAAAATCCCAAAAACTGTAAAACAGTAAAACTGGTGTGTTTTCTGGAAGTAATCATTTTTTAAACTTACATAGCCCATAGGAGAAAAAGGATCCTTCAGTGAAGGAAAGAGTGTTACAATTCCCCGGGCATACTTCTCCTTATGTTTACGGGAAGGCATCCTCCTTTAGAAACAACATTCCAAATCAGTTTATACTGCATCAAACCCCAATAGATGTTATCTGATGATACTGCTTGTAGGAACACATGTCTATCGCCTCTGTATGATGTTGAGGCCCTGTTCATCTGTAAGAAAACTATTCACAGGAAAGAGGCGACGGCCAGTCTGACCCCTTCTCAATAAAGCCTTCAGATGGCGACCCTTGTTAATTAATTTACAACTTAAAACCCATTTGTCCCTTCTTCCCCCTCAAAACAGATAAACTCCTCTCTCTGGTCAAGCTGAATGAGTTCAGCATGGATTTGTCTACTTTCTTCACATCAGGAGGGACAGAGAAACTGTTTCATGACAAGGATGTGTTAATATCAAATGTCTTTGCAATTGCAAATTAGGTATCTCACTCACTCACACTCACTCTCTCTCCACTCTCCAGAGTGAAAGGACTCTGGAAACCTCTTCCTTGTTGTTCTAATCCTCCTTTGTGATTTATGAAGCATCTGGTTTTCACTGTGTGATATTCCCATCTATAATGGTTTCTGCACTCATCCAGATTTCAAAACAGTTCTAATTAACCATTATACCAGGATCTCACCTTCTTAATTTTAACAAATTGGGAAACAGTAAAAGAAGTTCATATAACTGATTTTTTTAGCGTTTCTCTGCGATGAAGTTTGGCTGAGAACAAGTTTGTGTGTTTAATGTGCCTTGTGTTCAGTGGAACCACAGCACCTCCTGACGGTGAGTCCTGGTACAATTGGACAGGCTCTGAAAAATCTTTTGTTTAATATGTTTGTTTTTGGTTTTTTTTTAGTAAATGTCTCTGATATGTCTTTTTAAACAAGTATTAAGCTAGAACTAGAAGAAATATGTATAAGTGATCAATTCTATCAGTTCTACTGTATATTCAAGTGTGTTTTATGTTTTGATCCAGTTTTAATTCCTTTTGAATGTTCAGTGATTTTAATCATGTCAAATTATTTCATTGTTAGACAACGTCCACCTATTTAGCCATGGTTAAGTTCTGGGAAAAGTGAAGCACGATCTCGAAACATTAAAAACGATAGTTTAAGTTGAATTAAGTTTCGTGAGTTTAGACTTATAATATCGTCTAAAGTGTGAACGCTGTCAGCCCGCCCCTTAGTCCCGCCTGCCACTCGGGACAACAAAACTGAGAGACATCGCACTCTCTCGTTCTTCTCTTCTTTTAATTTTTCAACTCTTTACTTTACGACACGCTCCAAGGCAGCAATCTCCGCAGAATTGACCACGTGTTGATTTTTCTCATTTTTATAATTTGCGGTGTTGACTTACTTTCTTTAAGTGCTTTCACTTTTGTTAAGTGCTAACAGAACGAAGTTCTGCTTTGATTTTTTTTTTATATATATCGTTAAGTATCACAACCTGATTCAGAGGAAGTGAATTTAATTTAATTAATCTTGTATTGAGTAACAACGGAAGATCCGCCGGCCAGCGTTTCATCCTCTCATTATTTCATTCAAGAAAGTTGAATTAGTTTACGAATCAGACGCTTAAGAGCCACCACTCAAACCAAGAAGAAGAACATCTTTAATAGAGACCACCATCATTGGTAAAGACTTGCAGTAGCCTTCTGCTTCAACAAACCGTGCGAGCGGTTTCCAACAACAGAAAGACTTTGTGCCAAGCCGAGATCGGTCCTGCCTCCAACGCTCACAAGCGGTGCCATTCCGCTGGGCAGCGGACCGAGATCATCATCAGCTGAGTGCTGGACGAGTTGCGCTCTTCCTCCGACATCGGAACGAGGGCGTAACCCACTGTGAAATCGGACGAACCGCGACTTCCCTCTGGCTCTTGGACCAGCACTGCAAGCCCGCAGTCGAGCTACGAACTCCGGAGGAAAGACCGAAAGTTGTGGACGTCCCAACTCTCCGGACATAGTAGGCTAAGCACCTTGCACACTGCTGGATTCACATGCATGAAAGAGTTGGTGTCTTTTTGGCTTCTGATTCATATCTTTTAGCTTAAGAGGAATTCGGTTAGGGTCTCGTTAATATTAAAATTACTCTCGTAATATTTGAGTGCTTCCCCAACCCCGATTTCACCATCCGCCCATGTCCATATAATCCCATTACTTTAATCATCACAGTCTCCACATTTTCTGTTATCATTGTTGTTTGTTTAAATCACCATTTCATTTATTTACCCTGATTTATCTAGTTAATAAAACATATTTAACCGTATGTCGTTCTCTGTGCAGGTTTGTTTTTAATGTGGAGAACCGATGGAAACTGTGTAGAAATCACTGCTTCATTTATGAGATTTAATACATTGATTTAAAATTGATTAGAATTGTTCCAAGTTAACCTTGTCCAGTCGGATTTGATTAATTCCCTCCGGATTATTCAAATAGACAAAACATCGGAGGTGGTGCCCCATTTACGAGTGCTTTATTGATCGCCAGTGATTAATAAATTACATTTATTATTAGTGTATCTTCTACATGCTCATATAAACAGGTCAAGACCATATTCTTAAAATGCAAAAACATACAATTGAAAAATGCCCCACTTGCTATGTTAATTCAATGCAATGTATTTTGAAAATTCATGATAATCTTTTTTAATATAATGTTTACAATCTAACAATTCACTTAACACTTACCCATACCTCTCAGTCATATGGCTAGCCAATATGTTGACAAGCTGTCTCCGGGTGCGGTGAGTGAGTGACTTTTCTGCCTCGTATTCGTCGATGACATCCTCACCCCCAGGTTTGCAAAGCAAGGCATTTTTTACCATCTATTTGTGTAAAAGAAAATAAAGTTTTCAGTGTACAAATCAGTCTTTCAGGATAAAATCATTTTAACAATATACCACAAGATTAAGAGTAAAAGTTAAAATCACTGATTCAGGAGGGTTTCTCACACACAAAAATGGATCAGCAATTTCAGCAAAACAAATCTAACCAATTGTTTAACTGATTATGCAAGTGCAATATGATTTGTGATGAAACAATGTTGTTTCTTATCTGCCTTAGATTACTAAGTACAGAGCTATTAGCCAAACCCAATCATTCTAAATGTCACAAATACTCTGATGAAAAACTCATTTAGTTTGACACTTTATGATGGTCAACAATGTAATTTACATCTGCTGCCCTTGACTACCTCTTTTGCAGCCTCTGACTCAGAAACCTCTGTGGTAGGGCTGGGTATGACTTCAGAGCTGGACGTACGTCTGCCTATGGGAATCCCATATTCTATTCGACTGGAGTGGTCATTGTCACTTGAAGAAAGTGACGCTTCGTATCCGTGAGGGAGGATGGTGTTGAATGATCTAAAAGGAGAGAAGTCTAAAAGAAATAAAACGTAACTGTGACATGCCTGAAATGTAGCATTTGGTGGTTCCCCAGACACTGGTTAAAAATCACACCTGATCCCACATTTTCAAACTGTTTTTGCAATTAGATACAGATCTTTCTTTTAAATATATTTTTCTATAATCTACTTTGTTATAGTAGTCAAGGCAGAGACATGAGATCTCAACTGATATTTGTGAAGCAAAAAAACCCTGAACATTGATTACAACTGATTTTATAATGAGACATACCTTCCTCTGAAATGCCGTCTTGTGTTGTTGGACTTGGACCAGGATCGATCTGTATCTCAAGAATGATGTCTTCCTCCAGTGTCTGAGCTGGGTAGTTAATAGATTTCATGTGATCAGAATCAGGTTACAAAAAATAACTACACACTTTTTCAAATATAAGATGAAGCAAAGAATACAGTTAGATTATAAAGGATTACACTTAATTTTAAAACACAGCTATTGTCAAGAAATTAAATAGTATAATCATAGACTTATGCCAGCAGTTGTTTTCATACCCCATTGATTTGGCCAATTCTAAATGATGATTATATTCTAATGAATATCAAAGTAAATTACTACTCACTTTTCACTGATGGTGACTTAACCAATGTCGGATTTTTTTCACTTACTGTCAGGCATAAATCCGGACTGGCCTCTATCAGTTCAGAAAAGATGTCTTCCTCAACTACTTTGTTGGTTTCATCAAAAGCATCAAGTTCAGTAGCATCAGGAAGCCCAAACTTGTATTTGACTGTAGGAAGATAATCATGAAAACAGATTAAAAAATACATGATGCCGATCTTAAGGTGCAGTAAGTGATTTGCATTTGTGAATATAAGTGTTGAATAGCTCTACTTTCCGACAGCCGTCAGTGCTTTAGGGTGTTTGTCAGTAACATGGATCTCCCAGTATCTCTGCTCTGCAGTAAACAGAAAATAAGTTCCTACTAGTTCTCTCCGGATTGGCTGGAAAGAGGGTGTAGGATACCAGAAAATGTCTTTTCTGTTTACTGCAGAGTGGAGGACCCATGTTTCTGACAAAACACTCTGAGCTAGTGATGGCTGTCACAATGTAGACGACAATACTAACACTTTTGGGGGGGATAGATGCAATTACTTACACCACCTTTAAACTGCACTTTAAGGATGACTGATCAAACCTTTCTCTTTAAACATCTCTGAAACTACATAATGCTTTCACTTGTGCAGTAACCGCAGCGTCAGAATGTTGCATTTTGGTCATTACCAACACCAGTGTGTACACAGGGTCTTTGCCGTCTTCTCCTATTACCAACCGACGTGAGTGAAAAAGGCATCCAAACCGGATGTTGTGATTAACTCCGCCAGGAGTGAATGTAACTCAGTCACAGGTGTTAATGTTCAACTCGCTTGATTGACAACGCTCGCACAGCTATTTGATCACTACAAGTGTTGAAACCAGTAGGCGATTTGAGGGGGGATGCCGCCCCCCTTGCAGAGGTGTATAAAGTACTTGAAAAAAATAACTAAGTAAAATTACAAGTACCATAACTGAAAATGACTTTGGTAAAAGTTAGTCACCCATAAGAAAATTACTTGAGTAAAAGTCTTAAAGTAGCTCACATTAAATGTATTTAAGTATCAAAAGTATCTTGTGAAAAAATATACTCAAGTATCAAAAGTACAGTATTTTTATAGTATGCATAAAAAGAAGCAAAACAACAAAAAATGGTTCTCCCCTTGTTCTCTTTATTTCACTTTCAGGTGAATGAAATAGATGTGGTATGATAAAACAAAAATAAAAAAACACCTGAGCAAACATGTAGAGTGAGTGAATCAAGTGTCTCGTGTCTGCCTGAGAACACAACTATAAATAAAGTGTCTGTCTGCCTAAGAACACAAAAAAATGCCTCCTATCTGCCTCAGAGAACACAACTAAATAAGGTGCCTTGTGTCTGGTTAAGAATACAACTTAAAAAATACAACTTAAAAAATACATTCTCACTACACACAGCACCATCACTGCAGACTGGTTGCACATCACTTTTCTTTACAATGTCTTGCACAAACTGTATTGCAAAATTAAACTTAAGGACCACTTTTCCACTTTTAAACTATGTTGGGGGAATCCTCATGGGCTGAGGCATACTCACACCACACACACAAACTTTCTGGTTCAAGTGGTGATAGAGAAGTTGAACTCGCGGTTCATCCTCAGCAGAAGTTGATTTTCAAAGTGTTCGCAGCTAGCCGTGCTCTTTTTGGGCTGAAGATGAGACCTGCTATGCTGAACAGTCTTTCACAGGCTGCAGAAGCAGGCAGAGGTGTGTTGAGTTTGACAGACAACTTGAGAACCACAGGAAACGTCTTCAGTATCTTGATGTTGTCTGTTGAGTAGGTCGGGTACGAATCAAGCTGCTTGGTGGCGCTTGGTGTTTCGTGGGATCTTTTCAGGGCATGGAAGAAATCTCCCTCATCAGATGAGCCAGATCCAACATCTGCTGAAATGGAAGAATCCTCCAACTGCTCCCTGATGTAGTCCAACCCTGAAACACAGGGAGGGTGAAACTAGCATTAGTACAGCCAGGGTATGTGCACATTTTTATAGGACAAATTTAGTTACATTTATGACATTTTCCATAACTCTAAAGGAAAAAAATTAAATTACATTGACAAACAATACTATCAGAAACAAAAGGCCAAAATTAGCAAAAAATAAATAAAATAATAGAAAAAAAGTTGAGACAGGTTGTGAAAATAGCAGATCTACAAGCTCGCAACGCGAGGCAGTGTGAGCTTGCAGATTGGCTACTTTCACAATTTCTGTATCTGCCAAATTCAGGGAATAAACAAGGAGAGAAACACAAATTTAATGTCTTGACTCTAACAATTCCAGACATCTTGAGATATTTTCAGGCCCCGAACTTCAAAAACTAAATTTACAGTACCCTGATTACAGCTGAAATACTATCAACCTAATTCGAAATTAGACTGATGTATGAAATGAATAATAAAATAACAAATGTAGTAAGTGTACATTAAATTTGTAATTTAATGTATATTTGCTACATTTCCTTTATTTTAAAGATCTTCATGTTGTCTTACCAATTCTCAGTGTAGCATCATCTTTGATCCAGGCCGTTCTGAACTTTGGGATGAGAATCGCTGCAGCAATCAATTCAGGGTCTCTTAACATCTCGCCAAAACGGTTCTGGATGCCCACTTGAATGGCTTCAACCAACGGCTTGCAGTGCTTCAGTTCAATCTTTATTTTTTCCAGTTGGCTGCTCAGCAGGGAAATCGTCGGAAGAAGCCATCCCATCTGGACTTCCGCTTCTCCTTGGAGGATGTTGATGGACTGGGCGACAGGGCTCATGGTGGTGTAGTACTCTTTGAGGAAAGTGAGCTCAACTGGATGGAACCTGTTAGGGAGAAAACAAACCACTGTTTTACAATTATGCATGAATATTGTACCCAAAAATCAGTAACCTAGAAAACATACAAAGCAAGGTTTTACAGTACATTGTGTATTAACCAGTTCCGAGGTTGTCTACAGCTCCTTATAATGGTTTAGTTTACTTGAGAGATTGAATATTTTTATAACCACTAGAGTGCAGTAGTAGGTAGGTTGGTGAAAGCTGGATAGTGTATGTTCAACATATTACTGCATTCTAGTGTTGGTAAAAATATTTAATAGCTCCGGTAAACTAAACCACTAGGAAGGCAAACATAGTATGAAATGATGACTTTAATGGAGCATAGTACTTTCACCTCATGGATCATTTCTAAAGGGGTCAAGTGGTTTTTAAACGAGTCTCATTTAAATATGATACAAGTCAGGGACATTCACAGAAGCAATGGCAGGCAAAAAATAAATAAATAAAAAATACATAATTCCAACTTACATTGGAACCTTCAATTCTGCACAGATCTCTCTTAAAGCTGGCTCTCCCTTCTCTCTCAGAATCTTGAGTAGCCTTTCCACAGCCATAAACAGCGAGTTCCACCTGGTGGAATTTGGTCGTAGCAGCTGGAGGGAGCAGGCATCTTCCACAGCTTCAGCTGCTTGGCAGGATCTTCCACACTTATTCCACAGCCCATGACACTTGCTGAATGTTGAGTGTTGCAGTTTTTTTTTTGGGAAGCAAGACACGGGAACTTTCCTGGGTCCTGAGGAGCTGCAGCATTTACTCAGAGACAAACAGAAACCTAAACTGTACATTTACTACTACTAGACAACTTTACTGTTAATTTCTTCTCTTCTCCATCACCCACACCTGTCAGCTCTGAGCTCAGCCACCGTCTCTCTGTCTCCGGCTTCACCACTCGCTACGCTCTTAAAGGAGCCATGCTGCTCTTAAAACACCATGTTTCCATCCAAGCATGTTTATGCGGCATTTCTAACATTGGAGTAGAATTCCCTTGATTGTGGAATCTGACGATTATGCAAAATGATCGCGGTCAGCTCAAATAATCACTATCAGGCGATTATGTAATAATTGTGACAGGCCTAGAGGCAGTATTTTCTAACCATGTCAGGGGAGTTATTCTTATGCGTTTTAGAATAATGTCACTTGCCAGGTCATGTAAGGGGTAGACTACAGAATTTATTATACCTGTCAAAATGAAAATAGGAACTCCACTATGTCTTTACATTTATTTTGTCCCGTTGTCTGCTTCAGTTAAGAAAGAAATAGTTCGCCCGACACATCCAAAATTCTTAGAAAACATCAGATAACCTTCCGCAACGATTGCAGGCTCTTTAGTGGAGCTCTGCTTTGAATGAAGTTCCATCATGACAAATGAATGGACTACTTGTGGAGTGACACGAAGACATGAATCAGAGGCACAAAAACCGTTGACCGGATTTGCATGATTTACGAGAGCCTCATTTTCAGGTTGGAAAAGCCGGATTTCCAGATTTATCCGGAAGAATCACACCCCTGTTTTTGTATCCATCGTTGGCTGTAGACACTAAGTTGAGGAGATGACAAGCACATCGTTGATGTTTTGGAAAGCTCAAACTCAAAGCCATCATTCTCATCTAGGATCAAAGTCACCAAAACATCAAAGGTGTGGGAACCACTTAAGCTTAGTTTATGCTTCTGCGTCAGGTCGACGGCGTACCTACGCCGTAGCTACGCCGTCGACGCAGACCCCTACGGCGTAGCCTGACGTGCACCTCCAAAAAATCCTAACTACGCGTCGCGTTGACGCGGACCGCAAGCGCTGTGATTGGTCCGCTCAGAACGTAATTTCGGGCAGTTGCTTTTTCCGATCGTACAGACCACCTCCGCAAACGTCTTCTCTGTCGCCTGCGCTTTAACATTTACAATATAAGCATTTGCTCTTCAATATTGATCCAACTCCAAATACAGCTGCTCCACCTCGGTCGCCATTGTTTACTGTTGTTTACTGTGACCGGAAGAAAAAGCAAGGATTCGGCTATAACCCCTGAAACCACACAGCCACACAGCCACACCCCCCTGGCGGCATGGCGGTGAATTGCAGAGCAACGCGGACCCTCGACGCAGAACTTCGAATGCTCAACGACGGCGTCATGTCGACGGCGTAGGTACGGCGTCGACTTGACGCAGAAGCATAAACTAAGCTTTAGTTGTCTGCAAGCTAGGGCTGCTGATTGTCTAGTTAGGTCTGTAGGGTTGACACAGTGGGCAGTCACACCAAGGAAGCTCCTTCTCCTAACTGACCAGCAGTCTGTAGTGGTGGCGATGTGGTCCACTTTACTCATCTCCTCAGTTACCACGCTTTTCATAGTCTTTGCTAAATCTTCAATCCTTGATTGCAGGGAGACCCGTGTGATGACTTTGACAGTAGGAAGGAGATCTGCGAGAAGCTCTCTGAAGGCTTCATTTTCAACAGTTGACAATGGCTGGAGCCCATTGACAACATACTTAACAATGGCCCTGTCAACTGCACTCTGAGACATGGATCAGGTATCCAGCAAGGTGGTCTGTTTGAGGGTGGAGGTCCCAGCTTCCAAAGCCCTCTTTCTTTTCTGTGAAGTCAGCTGCTCATGTTTTTTCAGATGGTGTGGATGTGCTCTCTACATGAAAAATACATGAATAAAATAAATAATATTACTAGTTTAAATGATACTCAAGACATTATTCAACAGTTACCACAATGACAGGTCTGGATTGTTCTAACCACTTTCACCCTGGTGTCCCAATTGTGGGCATGTCCAATTGATAAAAATGTTGGTCAACTGTCAACTATATTTTATCTTTCAAAAATGCCAAATTGTTTAAAAAATAGCAGGTCTACAAGCTAAAACATCATGCAGCACACTGAGCTTGGACATCTGCTTTCCCCCTTTTTTTCTTTGTGGTTAACATAAATGTAGTTTTGGTTCCAACTTTTGCATATGTGCTCTGTATCTTGTAGTTATTACATGCACATACATGCACTCTTTTCATATCTGCTCTAGACCCAGACTGGCAATAGCTGTGCATTACAACAAATACAATTAAAAAACAAAAACAAAGCTATTTTATTAAACAGCGTGCCATTTCACTACAGCTCCTATGAACAAAAATGCAGATTTTCAATATTGCTTAACTTCAAGTTACAGATCTTGTGGGATCTGATTGTGTATTTTTCAATAAAAAAAGTGAAGCGCTTGATATTGAAAATTTATCATGCGGGAGGAAAACTGCCTCCTTCGAATAGGTTAAGATGCTAACCCTATTTTATCGACACTCCTGTAGAACAATTTGCGCAAGATATTATCTAGAATAAAGTGTAGCCTAATAAAATACTGTGGGTGTGTGTGTCGCGTAGGTTTATCCATACTTGTCCACGCCACCACGTGTGATACTAACTTTACTAGCAACGTTAGCTTGCACGTAATGTTGGCTAACGAAATATGTAGGCTAAAATGTTGGCTAAAACTATGTTTTATCAGGAAATTACATATTTATACTCCTGGCACATGAGATGACATTGGCAGCGATTAACTTTACTTAATTCACTTACCTCAATGTGTTTCTTAAGGTTGGACGGAGAGTTCTTAAAAACGCCTTTATCTCGTGGCACTTTGGCAGGCACGAGAGGCACTTCATTCTGTATGTTTTAGGATTTTCCCCCATCCCAAGGTAGCCAAACATTGTTGCCAGGTATGACCACGGCGGGTGACTGTCGTCTTCTACCGGAGGAGATGCTGTCAGTGTGGTAACGTCTTCCGTGTCTTCCTCATCAACGTTAACTGCAGAGGTAGCCATGTTGATCTCCGCCGCCCCGCCCATCCCGCCCTTACCTCTAATCTTCGCGACAGTACCGTTGTTCTTCTCGTCCTCTCGGACACGCCCATTCCAGATAATCCTTTGATGATTAACTATATTTCTATTTTAATTTGTAACGAGTAACAAGGTGGCAAACGTCAAAGTAACGAAGTAAAAGTATATTTTTTAACTTTTAAATGTAGTAGAGTCCTGATTAAAAAAAAAAACTCAAGTAAAGTACAGATCCTCAAAAAAACTAAGTAGTGTAACAAACTACATCTACTTCGTTACTATCCACCTCTGCCCCCTTGTTAGCAAAATTACCAAAAAGCATCCCCCTTGTTAACCTGCCATCACTCTCCATCCCCTAGTAGCAGAAAGTGTTACAAATCACAAGTGGCCGCGATCGACGGCGCACAGTGGAGTCAAGCCTTGCACGGCTGCTTTGCGTTCCGGTTCCGGCTGCCTGGTCGATTTTTGACGGAAACCGCAACAAGCTGCACAGAGCAGATCGTGCCGGCAGGAAGTCAGACACAGGAACGGCATAGAGCATCCGGTCAATTTTCAAAATAAAACACCCCGTGCAGACTCCTGATTGTATAAAAACGAAAAATGACCAGATCAACAAAATCTGAGCAAGTCAACAAAATCGGGCGGATAAAAGGCTCCGCTTCTGAAACGTTCCCGCTGGGTTCTCTTTATACATTCATGGTATGATGCCGTGCGGAGGGCGGAACAAAACCTGTAGCAGACGCGACGTCATAGAGCAGCTTCTGGTGGATTACCAGGGCGTCTCTCATGTAGAGGAGTACAACAAGTTTGCTTGTTCTAAAACTAAAATGTTACTTTTTGTAAGTGTTTTTAGTGTGCCTGTTCAGAACATAGTGGCTTATGTTATGTTGGTAATTGACATTTTTGTGCTGGTTTATAGTTTAACCATTAGTGAGGTAGCTGTCCTGACACCAGCTGTTTTATCCCCCGTTGAAGCGCACTCTGTCGGACAAGCTATGTCATTACACCAATTTTAAGTTAGCCCAAGCATGTTTTTCTGCATTATAGTTTCTAAATATAAGGTTTTCATATCGGTGCATATCGGACAATATATACACTGATACTGATATATCTGTGATAGGCTCATATCGGCCAATAAAATCGGCCAACCGATGAATCGGTCAGGCTCTACTATTTTGCACAATGTTCATTGTGTGTCCTTCAAGGAATTTAGATGGTAAAAAATTCCAAGGGGTCATGTAACTTAAAATGACCCTGCTTGTAGTGTATTGTGAGAAACATGAGAAAACCCTGCCTGAATAAACTCAGTCCACTGCATACAATTTAAAGGTGTATTTACTCATTACTTTAATACAGTTATAAAAAGACAATTGTAGTAGGGAGAGAAGGAAGATAACTGGATAAAATGGAATTGTAGAATTAGAAATGTCACAGTTATGGTTAAGGCGTCAACAATGTCCTTTGGGAGGTGTACATAGGTGTGTCGGGGCAGGGTGGTGCTCCCATTGAGCCAGCCCCCCTGTTAAAAATTAACAAATCAAGTACTGGTTGAAACAACACCAAAATCAACACCCACCAACTCAAGATTATTTACACTGAAAAACCAACACTACATATTTTGCTGTGTAGAAATACATAGCACACAGTAGAAATACACTATAGAAATACACATCACACGGTAGAAATAGACCGTAGAAATACAGAGCACACAGTAGAAATACATTGTAGAAGTACACATCACACAATAGAATTATCCAGTAGTAGTACACATCACACAGTGGAAATACCAAGTACACAGTAGAAATACACAGCACAAAGTAGAAATACACATCACACAGTAGAAATACACAGCACAATGTAGAAATGCACAGTAGAAATACAGAACACACAGTAGAAATACACAGTAGAAATACACATCACACAGTAGAAACACACTAAATACAGAGCACAAAGTAGAAATACACAATAGAAATACACAGCACACAGTAAAAATACACATCACAGTAGAAATACAGAAATACACAGCACACAGCATAATTACATTTCACACAGTAGAAATACACAGTAGAAGTACACATCACACAGTAGAAATACACTGTAGAAATTCAGAGCACACAGCAAAAATACACAGTAGAAATACACATCACAGTAGAAACACACAGTAAAAATACACAGTACATAATAGAAATACACTGTAGAAATAGACATCACACAGTAGAAATACAATGTAGAAATACACATCATACAGTAGAAATACACTGTAGAAAAACACAGTACAAATACAAGCGAACAGTAGAAATACACATCACACAGCAGAAATACACTGTAGAAATACACAGCACACAGTCGAAATACACAGTAGAAATACACATCACAGTAGAAATACACAATAGAAGTACACAGTACATAATAGAAATACAGAGTAAACAATCGAAATACACAGGAGGAATACACATCACAGTAGAAACAGACATCACGGTAGAAATACACAGTAGAAATACACAGCACACAGTAGAAACACAGCACAGTAGAAATACACATCACATGGTAGAGATACACAGCACAGAGTAGAAATACACAGTAAAAGTACACATCACACAGTAGAAATACACTGTAGAAATTCAGAGCACACAGCAGAAATACACATCACACAGCAGAAATACACAGTAGAAATACACATCACAGTAGAAACACACAGTAAAAATACACAGTACATAATAGAAATACACTGTAGAAATAGACATCACACAGTAGAAATACAATGTAGAAATACACATCATACAGTAGAAATACACTGTAGAAAAACACAGTACAAATACAAGCGAACAGTAGAAATACACATCACACAGCAGACATACACTGTAGAAATACACAGTAGAAATACACAGCACACAGTCGAAATACACAGTAGAAATACACATCACAGTAGAAATACACAATAGAAATACACAGTACATAATAGAAATACACTGTAGAAATACAGAGTAAACAATCGAAATACACAGGAGGAATACACATCACAGTAGAAACAGACATCACGGTAGAAATACACAGTAGAAATACACAGCACACAGTAGAAACACAGCACAGTAGAAATACACATCACACGGTATAAATACACATGACAGAGTAGAATTACACAGCTCATAGTAGAAATACACCGTAGCAATACACAGCACAGAGTCGAAATACACAGTAGAAATACAGAGCACACAATAGAAATACACCGTAGAAATACACAGCAAAAATACATAGCACACAGTCAAAATACACAGTAGAAATACAGAGCACACAATAGAAATATACAGTAGAAATACACTGTAGAAATACAGAGCACACAGTAGAAATACACATCACTCAGTAGAAATACACTGTAGAAATACAGAGCACACAGTAGACATACACATCACTCAGTAGAAATACACTGTAGAAATACAGAGTACACAGTAGAAATACACAGTAGAAATGTACAGCAAACAGTAGAAATACACAGTAGAAATACACATCACACAGTCGAAATACACAGTAGAAATACACTGTAGAAATACAAAGTTGCAATACACATCACACAATAGAAATACACTGTAGAACTACAAAGTTGCAATACACATCACACAGTAGAAATACACAATAGCAATACAAATCTACAGAGTAGAAATGAACAGCACAAAGTAAATATACACAGTAGAAATACAGAAATCACAGTAGAAATACACAGCACACAGTAGAAATACAGATTATACAGTAGAAATACACAGTAGAAATACAGAGCACACAATAGAAATACAGAGCGCACAATAGAAATACACAGCACACAATAGAAATACACATCAAACAATAGAAATACACAGTAGAAATACACACCACACAGTAGACATAGACAGCACACAGTAGAAATACACAGTAGAAATAGACAGCACACAGTAGAAATACACTGTAGAAATACAGAGCACACAGTAGAAATACACATTACACAGTAGAAATACACAACACAGCAGAAATACACATCACACAGTAGAAATACACAGTAGAAATATACAGCACACAGTAGGAATGCACAGCATAGATATACAGTACAGAATATAAATACACAGTACACAGTATAAATACACATAACAAGGTATAACATATAAGAGAACATATCAGAAATAACATAAATCAATTCATCCAAATTAAATATCCTTCTCGTGCCTTAGATTCATTTGAATTGTGTAATTGGTAAATGTACAGAAATGTAGGGTGAATGGGAATGTGTGTTTGTGTGTGTTTGCATGTGTGTGTGTGTGTGTGTGTGTGTGTGTGTTCAGTCCATGTGGTATTACTGGGACAGGAGGGGGAAGGGAGAGTCCAAACTGGGAGATTTGGTGATTTCCCAGGTTTATGAAAGGGTAAAGGGGTGTGGGCTAGTGGGGAGCAGTGATGAATTCAAGGAAGGCAGTCTCTGGGCAAAAAGGAAATACTAAGTGTCCAAATGAAGAGCAATGATCCACTGTTAAAAACTCACAGTCAGGAGCTGTAGTTCACACATGTATCAGCAGCAAAAAAAAGGTAAAACTTTTCCAAACCTACTCCGATGATAGTGGAACCTTGTTCCTGATACTTGGTCTCTCCTGTGTTTTTTTCCTCCAAACACTCCACTCCACACTCCCTTTCCAGACCCTCTTCCTCTGAATCTGTTCTCAGTCTCTGGCTTTCCTCACACACACACTTTCCTGCTGTTCTTTCACCCACAGGTGTGCACTTTCACAGCCCCTCCTCTCCCTCACAACAATCTCTGCTGTGAGGGAGAGGAAAGGAGCAGTCCAGTCTGCTACAAACACACAGCATACAATAGAATTACACAGTAGAAACACAGCACACAGTAGAAATACACGGTAGAAACATACAGCACACAGTAGAAATACACATTACACAGTATGAAAACACAGTACACAGTATAAATTCACTTTACAAAGTATAAATACACATTACACAGTCAGGGGTGGACTGGGACAAAAATTCAGCTCTGGCATTTTCTGTCCAGACCAGCCCACTACATTATCAGTGGACACCACGTAGAAGTCCACAAATCTCGTGGTGTCCTTTCTCACACATACTACAAAGGAGAGTCATATTCCTTGATAGCAGTTAACAAATAAAGCACGTAGCTATGAACTCAAGGACTAAAACTGACAGCTATAGCAATCAACCAATCAATCTTTGTTCATTATAGTGTCAAATCACAACAGAAGTTATGTCATGACCAGGGGTGGGACGAGACTAACGGGAAGAACCCAAAACCAGACTCGGGGTGGAGTTTTTCTCACATCATTACTTACATTTGCACAACAGTTGGTGCATTTCTCAAAACAATTAGTACAAACTGCAAAACCTTGTTGATAACCTGCAAAAGCATGTCACATGTTCAAAATAGAGGTCATTCCTCAAAACCAAGTATTCCTATCAATGAAAGTGTGTGTGTCATAAAAAAAAGTCCTGACACCATCATTTATGAACAAGATAGTCAAATGGCTTTGTCTTGTTTTCATTAGGACACTTTACTTAAAAAAGCCAGATCTTTGTGACCCGAAAATGCTCAAGACTATACACTAACACTATACACAGCCATTTGAAAACTACAGTAAAAGTAACACATTTACACACAAATTAAAGTTACACACAAATTATACCTATTAGATAGTTATGACCTCAGTAAACAATAAATTAATTGAAAGATTACAATAAATTCAATGGCAAATATTGCAAATTAAACTTATTATTTCCTATAGGTTTACTTGTGTTTTGTATCTCAGCTTGATTTTGCATCCATTTACAGCTCATCAGGCCACGTGAGTGTTTACTGTTGCTATGGCAACAAGAGACCGCTGACGTTAGCATCTGTTAGCTAGCTTAGCTAAATCATCTGAACAATAATAACCCATACTATCACAATTCGGCATATTTGAACAAAATCAACCACAGCTACCAACAGTCACAGCCCTTTAACTCTGGGCTAATATGCTGCCACATGTTAGATTGTCAAAGTTAGAACAATAACGGTTTCAGTCCCTGAGCAGCTGCGTTAGCATTAGCGGCAGCTGCGTTAGCATTAGCGGCAGCTACGTTAGCATTAGCGGCAGCTGCGTTAGCATTAGCGGCAGCTGCATTCATCAGTATGTTAGTGAGGTCACATCACATTGAATGTAAAAACGTCTTTTACTTTGTTTTGGACATGTCTCAAACATTTAGCCTAGCCAGCCCCAGGCTAACGTTACTCACCCTGTCTGCCTCCACTCGCTCATCATCATTAGGTCCTCCACCCTCGTCTCCCGGCGCAGCAGCACCTGTGGCTGCTGGCGGGTCGGTGTTACTGGTCCCGGCACCAAAAAGCTCCGTCAACTTCGCACATTTAGAAGCCTCCACCTCCAGAGACTTCGACTTTTTAATCGCTGTTTCTCAGCTGTTTCTTCCTCTTATCTATTTCAAGTAGCGGACACAGTTTGGAAGACGCTCACTACTACCACTCACTAACGTTACTACTGGCTCAGCAGCAGCCCATCCCGCCCATCGAGGTCCGCGCCACCCTGGTTCGTGTAGTGATTGACAGCACTGTCAGGGCTCTCTGAGCCTGTCAGCCCATGATTGATTGACAATGACAAACAATAGACCAATTATATGTGTCGATGCTGGGAACACACTGCTAGCCCTCTGTAGCCAATTGGAGGGAATTTAGAGAAGAAGAAAAAACTAAAAAAAAAAAAAAACATAGTGGACCGAACCGGACCAGCCCACATTGGGTCAACGGCCCACCGGGACGATGCCCGGTATGCCAGATGGCCAGTCCACCCCTGGGGTCCAGCCAGTGTGACTGTGCACCCAACAGAATGCAATGCAGCACAGATGAGACTGAGAAATATAGCAACCATGTTTTTATGATGTCAGGGAGTAAAAAGAAGGGATACGCATTTGATGATGGGGTGCAGGCTGAGGAATAAAGTGTAAATGTAGATGTGTTGATCAGTAGTCTGTGCAGGTGGATGACAAGCTGGATGACAGTAGAAATATAGCAACCTATAGGAGACACTTGATCACCTCTCAGTAGAACCTCTGGTGGGAAACAGAAAGCAGAAGCTTCAGGAAGACACAAAGACTAGTCAATGAGTTAATCCTTCATTGATAACAAATTTGAAGGTGTTTAAAGTTAAAGCAATACAACAGAAGTGTCAGGTTAGTTGAGTTCATTTATGTGTGTGGTCTCACATACGGTGCTCCATGTGTGTAGTGCAAACCCCAAACCTGGTCAGGAAGTCATTGGTGCCTGTAAAAAAAAAATAGCTAGATCAAATGATGGTAATAGAACTGGCAAAAATAATTACATAAACATCAATAACAGAAATGTATTCTTACAACATGCTATGTAGTCAGCCAAAACTCACATGTTCTTGAAGAACCATGACTTGTGTCTGGCCACTGCCTCCCTCTTGTCAGGTCTGGTGAACTGGGAGCAAAGTTTCCCTGGCACAAGGACTGTGTCCAGAAAGTCCTGGTATGGACCCAGGTCTTTCACCACATAGTGGAAGAGAAGCTCCATCAGTGTCTCAACGTAGCCTAAAGTGTACAGATAGAACAGGGTAGTAACACATTTCCCCACAAATCAATCATAATGCCACTCTTTGTCTAATAACAAATGACCTGAAGTAGGATGACTCCGCAGTGGTTGCACAGTGAAGTCCCCATGTTTATATTTTGGGTACACTATGGAATATCGTAGTTCTCCAGCTGCGGTGGATGCATGAGCTCTCTGTGCATTCTCATTATAGTGCATCGCTGTCAGCTGGAGTCTAGTAAGAAACACATTACATTTACATGGTCAGCACTTTATAAGCTATGACTAATGACTAAATGACTAAAAAACAAGAAAATGTTACCGGCACAATACTGTACAATACAATACAATACAATGTTCAATACCTGCACAACATCCCTGTGAAGGAGAACACCACATTTTTGGGGGCAAACTTCAGGATCAGACTGTGAAATGGTTCAATCCCTGAAGTGTGGTGTTGTGGGCTGATCTTCTCCATATCCTTCAACAGTCTGGGAGCCAACAGAACTGCTGTCAGCTGCTCACATGCTGCTGTACCTACACACAGGAATAATGTTATATAATTAAACCAATTTGAGGACAATGAATAATTGTAAAGATGATCATACATAAACCACCAAGACAAACTTACAGTCAGCAATCTCATAACACTTGGCTTTATCTTAAATCTGATGTGAATCAGGGCGTAGTGCTGCATCACTATGCCCTGCTAGTTTCCAAACTGTGCAGTTGACATTTTCACAACCAGCACCCATTTAGGGGTGACTGAATAGCATTATTATACTGTATATTGGTTAGTATAGCCTACTACTACACTTACTTGGCTTGAGCCACTGCCGTGCCTGCTCATCAACAAGAGACTGGTGGAGACAACTGGGGAAGAGTGGATTCTAGTGTGTGTGCACATTTTGCATATGGTTGGCAACTGAGGCCCATTTGGCCACAACCTTCTCCCCTGATGCAGAGGTGGACGCTGACCAGTAGAGATGGTTGACAACACTCTTCCTCCATGAGCCCACCTCCTGTGTTCTTCTTGTCTTAGCTATGGCATCATTTTTTTCCTAATCCCTGGGCAAAAGACATAAAGGGATGGGATGAGAAGTAAGAGATTGTGTTACATGTATATGAATGCACTTATGTTTGCACTTGTCTGTGCTATGCACTGTATGTCTATATTGTATTTATGCATTATTATATGGCAGCCTTCATTTCCAAGGCAAATTTCCCTTTGGATAAATAGAGTAATCTTGAATCTTGCAAACTGCTTTGTAAAAAAAAAAATTTAAAAATCACATATTTTTTTTATTATTTTGTTTCAATTCAAGCACTTACCCTCCCATATGCCAAGGGTCAAAGTAGTGGCTGATCCCAGGTCTTTGTTCCCGCAAGAACTTTTGTACCCCTGTATGTCAGTCGGTGACAATGCCTTTGACCACTATTCCTTTGCCTTCCAAGAATGACAGACTTCGCTCAAAGCCCTCCTTCTCCATCCGAACACTGTTTCCCACTTCGTTGCTCTGTTGATACAACACAAAGTAGACACATGCTCTGAAGAGATGGACTAATATGAATATGAATATGAATGAACAGTTTTTCAGTGTATCAGGCTTTTACCTGGACTAGCTGAATATCAATGACCTTGAGGTCCATCATTGTGTAGCTCCCGTACTTTGCAGAATGTCCTAAAATATTTGAAAAAAATATATATATATTTTTGAGTATGCCTTGGTTGACAATAATTGTCATAGTTACACAGTTACATACTCATCAAAGTAAATTTTCACCTGGCGAGTCAGCACGCATGTCACCACCCAGTATCACATCCCCACCAGCTATGGAGTCTCTGATGAGGTGTTCCTGGTTTTGGTTCCACTGCCAGTAGATAGTAGGGAAAAGGAGTTTTGCTTGAAGTTGTTTCCGAGATGCCCTGGATCTTGAAAGCATCCATAAACTAAAAGAAAAAAAAAACAATATGATGTGATGACATACTTGTAATTAAGTAATGTAAAAGTACCTGTCATTGCAAATTTGGTCCTGTCTTACCTTTGAAATTTGAACAAAAGATGAACCAGTGAACAGGATTGCTGCACACAACCAAAGATTCCCAGCTGGTATATTGTTCACCATTGGCTGGCTGGACCACTGGTGAACATACTCACAATGTGAACAGCTCTGCTTTACTTGCAGAAGTGTCCCAATGACATTCTTCATGATCTCACAGCTCCGGGTGCACACTGGACATTTTTTGAACAGCTCCATTAATTTGTCTTCATGAACAATTTACTTGGTCACTGCATGGGGTGCTATGTCATCAGAATTACTAAGTAGAAGAGAAAAAATATGAATGGTAAATTACATAATGTGAAAAAAGACTGTGTTATTGTTAGAGTAAATATTCACACAACGTTAACAAAACGCTGGTTAATTACACAACATGTGATCTAAAAGTATGAGTTATGTTGAGGAATAGCATGTACAGACTGTCTAAATTTTGCCTTGGGTTACTGTATTTCAGGCATTATTCAAAGGTAGGTATGAATGGAAAATATGTTGTATTATATGTTACTAAAAGCAAGTTCCGCATAGAAGTTTAATATTCATTGCAATAACTGTTGATGTAGTTGGACACAGTGCAATTCAATAACATGAAAATGAAAATATATTTGATGCAAACACCAGGAAACTTTATCCTCAGTTGTCTTGGCAATATACAAAACAGCATGTCAAGATCAAATGTGAAATTATACTGTAATTTTATATTACTCTGTTATATTAATATGGCAGAATTCTATATAATAGAAACAGCAGTAGTCTTGTGAACTAAATCCTTTACCTTGTACAGTTCATGGTGCTGTTGGTGACATCAAGCTGGTAGCTGGAGTCATCAGTTGACACCTCATAACTTGTCCTTTTGTGTGGAGTGGAGCTTGCCACTGGAACCTCAGTGATGGCTGCAGCCTCAGGATCAGCCACCAACATGCCTGTGTCACACAACACACTCCTGTTAGGAGGTTGGGCCTGAGTAGCTGTGCACAAAGAAATTATTCCACAATAAGGTTTATATCCACTGAGCAAAATGTAGAAGCAAAAGCTGACATTATACTAAAGTAGGTTTATTTGACAATGGAAATAACATATAGTTTATGCTGTATTGAGAGAGAGAGAGAGAGTCCTTATATGCTTACAGCTACTGCAACTGTTGTTTGTTGTGGTCAGAGCTAATCTGTCAGATCTTACAATGGGACATTTTTATCAACAATCCAGAGTCCCACGCAGCTGTGATATTATGACGTCAGTGAGAACGCAATCTCCTCGATGTGGTCATAAAACCTGCAACGAGTATTATGACTGTTTGTAGGACTGCATACCAGTAGTATAATTGGCTAACTAACACTAGACTAGGAAACGAAAGATCACAAGGTAGTGGCATCGAACGCCATAGACTTCCCATGAATCCTGTCCCACAGCCACCTAAGAGCATATACCACCAAAAGTGCAGTCCTTATTATGACTCACCTTTGCTTCTCCTCAGACGCTTTATGTCAGCCTGTCCAGCAGCATGTTTTGTGCTGACTGGTTCTGTTTGGCACCCCAACTCCCTGGTCTTTTTTGGCTGAAATATAACATAATTGTGTTTCACAATTCTAGTTTAGGCTAATGTTACAATTTTTTGGGGGAAAAATTGACTATTGCGCGCAACCACTGGCGCCTAATTTCTGGGTCAGCTGGAAACCGATGCAGCCCTGAGATGTTTTTGCAACCGGGAAAACTACACTGCCAACCCATTGTGGCTACTAGCTCACAAACACTGAAACAATTAAACTACAAGCTAAAGCTAACCTACACCCTAACGAACTGACTAACTAACAAACTAACTAACGAGTAACTACTAGAACACAAAAAAACTAAACAGGCTAACTATCTAAAATTGCTAAATAACTACTAAATACTATAAACTCACACCTGATAACTATAAAATCTCCAAAAAAAATCTATGCTGTGCTAACTACCTACTCAATACTCACTATACCTCTCTTTTCACAATTCTCTCAATCCAACCTACTCGCCACAGATTGCAGAGTCGACAAGTGCTAGTTTTATAGGAGGGGTGGGGCGAACAGTGGTGGTTCGTGATGAAAGCTGCCTCCAAAATGTCATCAGCCTCCATCTCAGCCATTTGCAAAATTTGATTGTAATTTTCAACCCATATAGGGCAGTCACTCTTACATTTTTACAACAAAATACGCCAAATTGAAATACTTTGACTAAAATGTCAAGAGTTGGACCAGAATCAATCAACAACACTACTTCATACCCAAATACATTTGTTTTCAGCAGAAAAAAGTGGTTTGGGGGTTTAGTTACTCTTTAAACTGTGTATTTATACTGTGTACTGTGTATGTATACTGTGTACTGTGTATTCCTACTGTGTATTTATATTGTGTACTGTGTATTAATACTGTGTAATGTGTATTTATACTGTTTAATATGTATTAATATTGTGTAATGTGAATTTATACTGTGTAATGTGAATTTATACTGTGTACTGTGTATTTATACTGTGTGCTGTGTATTATTACTGTGTAATGTGTATTTATACTTTGTACTGTGTTTCCATACTGTGTAATGTGTACATATACTGTATGATGTGTATTTCTACTGTGTGCTGTGTTTCTACTGTGTATTTCAACTGTGTGCTGTGTGTTCCTACTGTGTATTTCTACTGTGTGCTGTGTGTTTTTACTGTCTATTTCTACTGTGTGATGTGTATTTTTACTGTGTGCTGTGTTTCTACTGTCTATTTCTATTGTGTGATGTGTATTTTTACTGTGTGCTGTGTGTTTCTACTGTGTATTTCTGCTGTATGTTTCTTTTGTCTATTTCTACTGTGTGCTGTGGATTTCTACTGTGCATTTCTACTGTGTGCTGTGTATTTCTGCTGTGCATCTCTACTGTGTGCTGTGGATTTCTACTGTGCATTTCTACTGTGTGCTGTGTATTTCTGCTGTGCATCTCTACTGTGTGCTGTGTATTTCTACTGCGCATTTCTGCCGTTTATTTCTACTGTTTTTCTACTGTGTATTTGTACTGTGTGCTGTGTATTTCTACTGTGAAATGTGTATTTATACTCTGTACTGTCTACTGGGTATTCATACTGTGTACTATTTATGTATACTGGGTACTGTGTACTCCTACTGTGTATTTCTACTGTGTGCTGTGTATTGCTACTGTGTATTTCTACTGTGTAATGTGTATTTATACTCTGCATTGCGTACTGGGTATTCATATTGAGTACTGTGTATGTATACTGTATACTGTATATTTAAACTGTGTATTTATACTCTGTACAGTGTATTTATATTGTTTACTGTATCTATGCTGTATATTTATACTGTGTGCTCTGTATTTATACTGTGTAGTGTGTATTAATACTGTGTAATATGTATTTATACTGTTTAATATGTATTTATATTGTATAATGTGTATTCATACTGTGTAATGTGAATTTACACTGTGTACTGTGTATTTATACTGTGTACAGGGTATTTATACTGTGTAACGTGTACTTATACTGTGTGCTGTGTGTTTCTACCGTGTATTTCTACTGTGTGCTGTGTTTCTACTGTGTATTTCTATTGTGTGCTGTGTTCCTGCTGTGCATTTCTACTGTGTGCTGTGTGTTTCTACTGTGTATTTCTGCTGTGTGTTGTGTATTTCTACTGTCTATTTCTACTGTGTGATGTGTATTTCTGTTGTGTATTTCTACTGTGTTACGTGTATTTTGACTGTGTATTTCTACTGTGTGATGTGTATTTCGACTGTGTATTTCTACTGTGTGATGTCAATCAATCAATCAATCAATCAATCAATCAATCAAATAACTTTATTTATCCCCACAGGGCAATTCAAAACCACAAGATAAAAAAATAAAAATAAAAAAACAACACATACAGCATCCACTCTGTCAGTAATTTTGTTGTCATTTGGAGTCGTACGAAATTAGATCCATTGGAGCGCCGCGTATATCCATATAATGCGAGTGATTGGGGCACCGAAGCGCAGCCTCTATATAACGCATTATCTGCCGCGAAACTACTTAATTTCACCAATATTTTGTTATGATACGCTAGTGCTATTCCCCTCTGAGTCCGTGGTTGCCTGTTATCAACATCCGGGGTCTGTAGGTTGACCTCTCAATGCTTCCACTTAAGTATTCGGGTCCATTTTCAGCGCAACTAGCCAGAGCTTGAGTAAGTCCAGGTTGCGGAGAGGAAGCCTGTGGAAGCTGAACTTCGTCCAATTGGTCATTTTGTTCGGACAATTTGGAAACATGCAGTAACGAACCATAGCAGTGCCAAATTGCAGCTAAACGAGCCGACCGCCACCGAGTGGCTGTGCTGTGGCTGTGCTGTGCTGTGCTGTGGCTGTGTGCGGCGCTCAGAGATGACATCATCCAGGTCAGAGGTTAGTAGGTCAACCTACAGACCCCGGATGTTGATAACAGGCAACCACGGACTCAGAGGGGAATAGCACTAGCGTATCATAACAAAATATTGGTGAAATGAACTAGTTTCGTGGCAGATAATGCGTTATATAGAGGCTGCGCTTTGGTGCCCCAATCACTCGCATTATATGGATATACGCGGCGCTCCACTGGATCTAATTTCATCTGAACGACTCCAAATGACACCAAAGTTATCTGGGTGAGTAAATGATCATATTTTAGAAAGCTAAAGAAATTATTATTTTTCTAAGCTAGAAATAAGGTCCAGGTTGTAAAAAACAGCAATTCCCCTTTAAGTCTGTTAGCTGGACTCCAATGATCTTGGAACAGACTTCGATAATGCTGCTGAGACAGTTCTTCTCCTTCACAGATAGACCATAAAACCAACACATAAAAGAAAACATCAACAGACTTCGAATAAAAGAATGATAAAAGTTACATAAAATGCTCTTAGAAACATTAAAAGAATTCAGCTTCTGCAGTAGATGGATACGTTGTTGGCCCCGTTTAACAATAGACTCTGTGTTTTTGTCAAACTTGAGTCTGGAGTCAAACATTGTACCTAAATACTTGTACAGTACCTTGCAAAAGTATTCACCCCCCTTGGTATTTTTCGTGTTTTGTTGCCTCACGACCTGGAATTAACATGGATTGTTTGAGGATTTGCATCATTTAATTTACAGAACATGCCCACAACTTTGAAGATGTTTTTTTTTTTTTATTGTGAAGCAAACAACAAATAGGACAAAATAACAGAAAAAGTCAATATGCATAACTATTCACCCCCCTAAAGTCAATACTTTGTAGAGCCACCTTTTGCGGCAATCACAGCTCCGAGTCGCTTTGGATAAGTCTCTATGAACTTGCCACATCTTACCACTGGGATTTTTACCCATTCCTCCTTGCAAAACTGCTCCGGCTCCTTCAAGTTGGATGGTTTGCGCTTGTGAACAGCAATCTTTAAGTTTGTCTACAGATTTTCTATTGGATTGGATTTCTATCTGGGCTTTGACTAGGCCATTCCAACACATTTACATGTTTCCCCTTAAACCACTCAAGTGTTGCTTTAGCAGTGTGTTTGGGGTCATTGTCCTGCTGGAAGGTGAACCTCCGTCCTAGCCTCAAATCACGCAGTCTGCCAAATGTTGACCTCGGTATTTCAAAAATCCTGGCTACGGCCCTGCTCCTGGGGATCATCAAAGATTTGGATATTTTTTTATAACCTAACCTTGACTTGTACTTCTCAACAACATTGTCCCTTACTTGTTTGGAGAGTTCCTTGGTCTTCATGGCAGTGTTTGGTTAGTGGTGCCTTTTGCTTAGGTGTTGCAGCTTCTGGGGCCTTTCAAAAAAGGTGTGTATATGTACTGACAGATCATGTGACACCTAGATTGCACACAGGTGGACATAATTTCACTAATTATGTGACTTCTGAAGGTAATTGGTTGCACCAGAGCTTTTTATAGGCTTCATAACAAAGGGGGTGAATACATATGCACATGCCAATTTTCAGTTTTTTATTTCTAAAAAATAGTTTTATGTATATATTTTTCTCATTTCACTTCACCAACTTAGACTATTGTGTTCTGATCCATCACATAACATTCAGATTAAAAAAACATTGAACTAAAGGCTGTAATGTAACAAAATAGGTAAAAAGCCAAGGGGGGGGGGGGGGGGGGGGGTGAATACTTTTGTAAGGCACTGTATGTCTCCACAATTTCTACATTTCCTCCATGAATAGTGCATGCAGCAGGATCAGAACGGTTCCTCCTAAAATCAATGATTAACTCCTTGGTTTTTGTCACGTTTAAGTCCAGGTAGTTATCATCGCACCATTCCACAAATGAAGGTAATGCACAGCCATGATCTGATTGGGCCCCCTGGAGGAGTGACAGTAGGGCCGTGTCATCAGAAAATTTAACAAGATTGCTGCCCACTTGGGAAGACCTACAGCTGTCAGTATACATAATAAATAACAAAGGAGAAAGGACACAGCCCTGTGGAGAGCATGTGTTTGAAGTGATGGAGGTGGACATACGACCATTCACAAATACTCGCTGAATTCTGTCTGTTAAAAAATTTAAGAGCAACAATAAAATCTGATCAGGTACACTCTAAAAAATAATTCTGCATAGTACTTAATTCAATTGGTGAAACATTTTTACACTTAAAAATATTGAGTTGATTTGAAAGCTCTCAAATCTGTTAAAACAAAACATGAGTATTGAGTAAATCTATTAATGAGTAATGAGTAATGAGTAAGTAATATTTTCAATTACATCTGAATGATTTGACTTGGCACAAACACCACATAAATTGAGTAAATGTAACTGAAATACTGTGTAAACCATATAGAAAACGTGAGTAGAAAGCACTAAAAAAACTGAGTAAATATAATTGAAAACATTTGTAGGAGATAATTGCAAATTTTCTAATGACTTACTAAAAAAATTTGTTGTACTGATTGATTTTTTAAACTTGCTGTATTTGATTTGAGGATATTCAGTACTATATACATACTACTACTATATACATATACAAATATGACCAAGATCTCACAAAACATTAAACTTTATTTTAAAACATTTTTCCCACAGAAAATTAAATTTTTTTCCAGTATATGCATATACCTAATACATAAAAGTGCATTTCAATAAGGAATTTTTAAAATACTTAGCATTGCAACTTCTCCCTAAGAACTGGAGCTAGATCACATATCGCAACTTGTCCGTCTGTCTTACCACTCAAGTTATGTGGACACAACCTACAGCAGCACATTCGAAGCTGTTACAAGAAAGGCAATTCAGGATACCCAAGATCAAACGCCTCTGAACTAAAATGCTTCTTGCCAAATGGCCATGAAAAAAAAGATACATATTAAAGATGCATATTAATGCAAGGGGTAATCTTCACACTAAACACATTGATGACTAGTAACTGGGCCCATCACATCTGTGACACAAGGGCAAAATCATCTCCACAGCATATTTGGCTTCACATTTAGATATGACAATACATTGGTCATCTCTTATGCTTTTTTAAACACCTGCATTTCTCACAATTACAGATACTCCAAACTGGAAATACAAAAACTACTTCCTCCTTTAGAAGTACAACATTTAAGTCACTTCTTGACTCGAAACTCAAAAATTGGATGCCTCACGCCTCACAGGAATGATTGAAGAAAAAAATCAAACGCATATTAATGCAAAATGTAAATGTACAATCAAAAAAACATCAACAATCAGTCAGACAACACCTGGAGGTGGTTTGACGAAATGAAGCCATAGATTGTCCAAATTTCTGTCCAGAAGAACCTCACTAATTACTGAGTGTACAGTCTGTTTTTTGCCTTACACACATGGTTCAGTTGTATGAGTCTCATCTGTGCTCATCTACCCCACAGACAACTATATCATTACATTGTTTTTCAGTCGTTGCACCTTTGTTGACAGGTTTCCAGCATCCACTTCAACGAGCATCTTTTGAAATACTTCAAAAATGTATTTAAGAGTTTTGGGGTATTTGAGGTCCAAGGCATAAGTTAGTCCAAGCAAGTAGCAGCAGGCTCTGCTGAGATCCCCAAGGTGGTTGAGTACGGTGGAACCCTCAATGACGATCCCTACATCCCTGACTTGTCCATCTTCATCACGCACAAGGTACAGAGCCATCGTCTCTGCTGCCAGCTCTTCTTCCACATTGACCGCTGAATCACCAAAATTCTGTAGACATTGTAAAGGAAACTGGTTATAGCAGGCAGTATGTCACCAAAATAAAAAAAGACCAAACTAACTACATAAATCAGCTACATCACGTTGTAAGTTGTCCATTATTTTAACTAGCCTATATGACAAATTTGAATGATGTGAACAGACACATGCAAATAACAATAATAATTCTGACTTCACCACTAATGAAGGTATCTGTGCATTAGGGCTGCCCGATAAATCGAATTTTCATCGTCATCGCGATATGAACATGTGCGATAAACACATCGCAAAAGACTGCCTGACACGCGATGAATATGAAAAATCATTTTGTTTACATGCGCCATGCATGCACCGTGAGCATGCCAACATTTAGCCTATCAGACAGAGCCCTGGATACAAGGGCCAATCAGATGAAGCCCCAGGTAGCCGTTAGCTACCCTGACAAAATTAATCGGCATCAGTTTGGTGGTGATTGCCAGGTTATGATGGCTGAGGGAGGAGAAAAAAGCGATGAAAATGGTCGACGAAGGCCTTGTGGTGAAAAGAAACAGCACTTCTGCTATATGAACTTATTTTGGATTCAGGAGAGACGACGTTGTAACGTGGGCTGGTGAAGGGGAAGGTGATGGTCCACTTTAGTGCGGTTGCTCTGGTTACTCAAGAGACGGCAGGCAACATGTGGGGGTTTCCGCACGGCACTTTTATTCATAACACTGACCATACCATGCCAGGTCTCTACGGCACTAATGTTACAGGCATACATGCAAATGAACACAGGCCGAGGTTCTTCTACCAACACTTCACAAAATAAAGACAAAATAAAAAGGGAAGTCTTCGCTCTGTTAGCGGTATCCTTTCTCATGAGGAGCGGAAGTACACCTGCTCTTCTTCATCATACAGGTTACATTACCCACTAAACAAAAGGAGGCGCCACCTAGTGCCACTACATTAAATAACTGACTGTTACAACGTGTTACAATGACAGGTACTGTGTGAGCACATCAGCACATCTGGGAATGTGGTAACAACCTAACAAAGTTAACATGCTGGTTTTCTTGGCCAAGAACTTGTGTTAAGGGAATAACTAAGGTTGTAACTTGCCCTAACGGGTAGATATTTTTTCCTGATTTTATTTTCTCTTGATTTAGTGGGCTGGCCCTACTCTATTTCAGTTTTGTCCCTCATACTATAGATCTCTGCACCTTGTTAGGCAGAGTCAAGGGCCTTGATGATTGTGATGAGAGACATTACAGTTAATTTAAAGTGCCATGTTTAATTTATATTTATTTAATTATTTAAGTTGTTTCCCCCTGGATGTTTTATTTATTTCAACTCTGCATGGTAAGAGATGTTTTGGTTGAGTTTGCAAGAAAATAGTTTAAAGGGAGCAGGGGAAATTAAACTTTAATTTCATATAGGTATAATGTCTTATTTAAATTAATGTTCTGCTTAATTGGTTGGGTATTCATGTTCGAAATAATTTATTTCATTCTTTATTCAGTGGACATTGGCTATTCAATGTTTGGGGTCTATGTTAGCAGTGTACCTATTAATGCGGAAACACTATTATTAACTGTATAGTTAATAATATGCAAACTTCAATATTTGTTTACTTATCGCAAGTTATATCATCATCGCAATATTGAACAGTGTTATCGCACATCGCAGATTTTCCTCATATCGTGCAGGCCTACTGTGCATATTTTCATTCATCTACTAGACTTAGCGATATGTCTGTTGGTGCCATAATGTAGTGGGGGGCCATAAACTAGGTGGGGCATTATGATAGCAAACAGCATACAGGTAAGACACAGGTGATGACCAGCAGGTGTATGAGAGGGGAAGCAAATAGTTTTTTGACCATGTCAGTGTGGCAGTGTTTTTAAACCAATAGAAACTATTGAAATGAAACATAATCTGTGAAGATAAATCCTCTCTGGAGATTACATCTGTTGTTAAGTGGCACTATATAAATAAAATAGATTTGAACTGAGCGTCACGCCAATATGGAATTACTTTAAATTTAGATAATATTTTATGTATTAGGTGTGCAGAATCCAAACTGATTTGGATATAAGCTACAAGACTAATGTTGTACTCTTTCCAATAGACACAAAAAGTCAAAGTGCCAATTGTTACAGCTGACTATGTATTCAGCGGAAACACAAATTTACAGATTACTGTAGGGAGAATGCTGAAAGTCATCTATTGCACTCACCTCAAACTCCTTGATTAAGGCACCCACATCTTCACCCAGGTGATCAATGAGACATCGGATGACAACTTCTCTGGTTTTCTCTATGGGAATTCCACTCTGTTAAGGAGAAAATGTATTTAAACAGCTGACAAGATTCAGCAGTCACTCTCCTCAGTGCAGATTTTGGCCCTTTTACTTTAAATATTATAACAGATTTGACTACACTAAAAAAATCAAACAAAATTTAGTGAAGCAATTGGTAAAACATTGCAATTTCTATTAAAATTCATTATATCATTCAGCCCTTATCTGGAGTGATCGCCGCAACCTTGAAGTCATGTTTGCCATGTGATATATTCCTTAAAAGTCTACTCAGAATATACTCACACTGAAACAGAGGAAAAAGGAATGAAAGATAAAACAGTGTGGTAGGCAGAGTGGTAGAGGAGCAATAATGTGAAGAGTGTATGTTGCATATGAAGAAGACAGACAGAGGAGATTGAGAAACACTGTGGTGGAATAAAGGCTGCATGAGGCATATGACCTTGTGTTGAATGCAAGAGTACAGAAGAGTCAGTTATTAGAGAAGTAAATTAGGTTTAGAAGAGACACAACAGGTGAGGGAAAGAAGTATCTCAACAGAGGAGTAAACTGAAATACCTGGAGTAGAATATTCATTTCTGTACGATGTCTCTCTCCAGCAGCACCTTTCTTGGCTTGGAAGATGGCAAGCAGTTTAGGGGTGTAATGGTCTAACATGAACATGAATTTGGCCTCAAGATTTAAGGTGGTAATTCGATGGAACTCAGCGTTGACCTGAAAAAAAGAAAAAGAAAAAGACAAAAAAGGACAGGGCCCAATTTACAAACTTAGATTTAAACAATACAATTTCTGAATTTCAGCCTCTTCTGCCCAAGGTATATGTGTTAAACTGTGTTGGAGAAATTAAATTTTCTCACCTGTGACACATCGAACAAGGCAGGCCACCTTTCCTTGATCTCTTTGATGCTCAGTTGAAGACTAACAACATCCTGTCTTCGATGAGCAAAAGTGTTGGACATCAATCCATTGATGGTTGCCCTCTCTCTCTTCTTTAATTCAGACAGAATTTTGAGCCGCTGTTGCTCTTGGTGTTCACTGCTTTCTCCTGAAGGATAATGTGGGAGATACATCACTTCCCCTTTGCGTGCTTTTTTAACATTTTGGGCTGGTTTCCTCTCACCAGGACGCTTGTTTTTGAGAGAATTGCACGTAACTTCAGGAAATCCAAGATTTCTTAACTTGGACCTATAATTCCCCATCTTGTATTTTAGGCTGTACATCCATCCAATCCATCCGTTGCGACTTCCAGGTTCTGTTAGACATGGGTGTTTTTGGACTAAGGCTTCTGCAACCTGTCCGACCTGAAGGCCTGTGGGATAGGCAGTGTAACTGTACATGTAATCTGCCAGCCTTTCCAGTATTTCAGACTTGACCCAGGGGTTGTTGAGGACAGTTCCATTTTTCAAAAATTGTTCATTCGCATTCCTCAGTACTGCCTCTGTTGCAACTGAAAAACGTGGAATTTCAATTTCACTTGGCCACAATACCCTTTCGGGGCTTAGTAAGACAGTGCCTTGTGATGACACTGATGATGTGCCATCTGACTGGTAGTCAGCAGAACTAGAGGATGACTGTGAAGACAGTGTTTTTGAAGTCAAACTGGAGGTGTCACTCACATTGTCTGCATCTGCCACATTTTCAGTCTCCAGTGTTGCTAATGAGAGCACTATGGATGGAATAATGACCACCTTGATTGTCCCCTTATGTTTAACCTCGTTAGTAGAATGAATTGTGAAGAAATCCCCAAAGTCCTCGTCAAAGTAGTGGAGGGTGAATTCCTCATGGATCTGGAAAGTGTCCTTCACAGTCTTATGCAATTGCTCCACTGTGTCTGGCATCCCTGATGACAGTGTGAGCTTCTCACTATGATGATCTATAATCACCTTCACAACAACAGGGTCCATCTGTATGAAAACAATTCACAACTGGAAATCAGAGTAGGATTGCTGTACCGTTGATGCTTTTAGCTTTTTCACCTACTACTGGACAATAATGTGTCTTTTTAAACTGACCATGCGTTTCCCTCCCACACAGTATGCTGCCAAGGGGTATGTATCACTAAGTTGCTGTATGTGCAGCAGAGTCACCTTCCCAGAGTGCTCCAAAACAAATCCCCTAAAATGTTCATAATACCAACTGTTAAGCAACTTAACAATGAAATTAAGATCACTGCCTACAATCACAATTTGTGAAATTTCCACAAAATCGGGTAGACCACCGGTAGCACCATGAGGCAAAATCATCCCAACTGCATATCTGGTTCCATGATATGACAGTGCATTTGTCAGCTCCACTGTGGTTTGTGTTGGATATACTTTTTTAAAAGACTCCTGTATTTCCTCATGCAGCAATGCCAATGGAATACTAGTTACTTTACTCACACGTAATGCAGGTTTCAAAGCATCAGCATGTAAATGATATGACATCATCATTTGGTGCTTTGTGGCGAGACTGAGTAGAATGTTTCTGAAACTGTTTGTGTGTCTAACAATACGCTTGAAAAAACTATGCTTTGCCTCAAAGCGCATAGTCCAGACACAAACCAAAGGTCCAAAGCATTTTATCATGTCTGGATAATGTTCCAAGAAATGGAACTTAGGAGTTAACTTAAAGTCAGGAAAAACTTCCAGCAGTCTATGGCGATGTTCAGATATCAATGCATCAAGATAACTTATACTGTCCTCGGTATGAATCGGGGATACCACGAGTTCAGTAATATCTTTTAATATCATGCGGGATCACTGAATGGCACCTTTGCACCAATTATAAATGGTAATAATCTTAGTAGTGTCCAATTCTCGTGTGTGTTTCCACCGATAGATCTGCGAGAAGAAAGATTTAGTGGGATGGGTTGGGGGCGGTCAGTTTTATCGGTCCAATTATACGGAAACTCGGTAATCAAATCGTTCAGTTGTAAAAGAGTGAAATACTGCTTTTTTACAAACACATTAAAACATAGTGCCAACTCCAAAGGTATTATTCCTTCCAAGAGGTCGTGGAGCACATCTGGTGGGTACCCTGTCACAAAATGGAAATGCTTCAATTTCTCTGTTAAGGGACACACCTTCTTTACACCGTAACAATGTACCAGATCAGGGTTTTCCTTTACAGATTGAACATGTAAAGTATAATTCTCCTTTGTTCTTGGTGGAAAAAACCCAGAATGCACCTCTTTTTGCTGGTAGTCTGAATGGTCCCCAATACAAAATCTACATATGTAATGCCCAGTAGAACTTTCCACCAGGCCACTCAAGGAATGAGCACCTAGATTATCCGCTGAAACACAAAAAACTGTTCCTCTGATATTTTTGCCACTGGCAGGAAAAAAAATGCCTTCTTCCTCTAATGTAATAAGGTCCTTCAAGAGAGGCTCCAGGACAGTTTCATAGCCAAATTTCTTAACATCATTAGCTTTGCAAAGAAGTGCCAAATTAATTGATGTTAATTGGGATCTCAATTCTGATGGCACATCTGCAAGTACCCAATACACGGCTGTCACTTTGTGATTTTTCCGTGAGGTTCCAAGTGGATTACATATTTCAAAATCATCCACCTAAAGTATAAGTGAAATTCTTAGTTCCCCATCCATGTGAAACTCATTTAACTTAAAATATTTGCCATCTCGAAAGGATGAAAGCTGTGATGCATTGCCTGAATGTCTTGTCAGTATTTTACTTACAACGTCTTTATTGTTTAACAGTTGCTGTAAGGATTGTAGGATGGGTACATATTGAAAAGAACAACTGTCCAGTGGATCAAATATATATTCAACTGGCTCGATAAAATAGAAGTTTTCTTTAAAGTATTTCTCCCTCTTATACTTAGAATGAAAAGGACCATCAGGACCAAACGCTTTAGTTAGAGGATTACAGAGTTGTAATTTTTCAACTAACTCACTGATAAGATTTTCATCAACAGTGCAGTTATTCTGTGTCAAAATGTCTCTCACTAAATTTGGAATGTACTGCGATGATGATGTGCAAATAAACTGGAGCTGTTCCACCAAGTCATCTAAACATTTACCTGTGACATGATAAATGCTTTCTAACTTCAACAAGAGAGAACCAATTACTTCCACAAATGCACTTGTATGTCCTTCGCAATCCAAATCTACAGAAGTATCCAATTCCACATCATCAGTTGATTCCACTGATGAAAAATGGCTTTCTTTCTGTTGAACACTGGTAGAAATAGGAAGTTTTACAATCACATCAGTCTTTAAGTCATCACATGAGTAAGATTGGTGCTTTCAACTTTTGTGAGTAGCATAAGTGCCATATATGTTTGTTTTGAACTCACAACCATCAAACACACACTCTATTGTTTCTAGTCTTTTCAGATGAGAGTTAATGTGTTGAAAATAATCTTTTGTATTTGGAAAGCACGAGTCACAAATTTTACATTTAAAAGCTATCACATCTCGTTGATTTTCAGTTTCCTCTGATTTGTGAGCTCTATACAAGTGTGTACGCAAGCCACCCCAAGTTTTAAAGGAACACGAACAGTTCAAATGAATACAAGGCAGAAAATGTCCACGACCAAAATGTCCATGTTTCAGTCGATAGTGTTTAAGAAGTCCCCCCTTCGATGATGCCACAAATGTGCAGAGCTTACACTGCCATTCCATACACTTTTACCTTACTGTGGGTTAAATGGGGTGCACCAGTGGCTCACAGGATGGAGATTATGCCGTGAGGCTCTCTTTTTCCCTTGATGATCTGGGTTCAAGTGAGGCTTGCTGCCCTTTGCTGCTCGTCCTCCCTATATCTTTCTCCTTCACACGTGCATTCCTGTGGCTCCCACACTCATTCTGTAACATAGGGACAAAATTTTCAAAACAAGAGCACAATAAAAACCTCTGTTGCCACAGCAAGTTAAGAAACTAAAGTCAATATTCCCACAATAAATTTGGAATAAATGTAGGGTATGCTTTGCTAATATTAAACAGAAACAACTTACCTCCCCTCTTTTCTTGATCAGTTGTTTCCCATGCTGAAAAGCAAATTTTGAAAATATATTGAATGCATGATAAAACCATCAATCTTATGGTATTTCCTTCCATAACAACCTAACACACAAGTCACTATGAATTACATGCTTTTATATCTCGCTGAATACAAACCAGTCTTGGCTTTAATAATTAATTCTTTAGTTTTTTCCTGTGAACTTTTAAAATAAGGCTACTAGAGATACACGCACTCTGTCGCTCCAGTGAGTGAGACGAGAGACCTGCACTGGAAATTAAGACAGAGCCCAGCCTGAGACGTTCAGGTACATGGCAACTTATTTTTGCCATTTCCTTGCTCGTGCTTAATCTCAATCACTTACAACTCAATTTTTATCGTATTCTTTACACCTTAGAAATATTGTTTACCTTCCATGCATGCCGATAAAGCTTATGACATTAAAAACAGAAAGAGACGAGACGCCTCACAGCAGTCGGAGGGAGGTCGTGTTCACGCCACATAAGCTGTGTCCAAATTCAGGGGCTGCATCCTTCGAAGGACCCAGCCTTTGTGGACTCCGAAGGCCGGGTCCTTCGGAGAGTCCTTCGACGGCCGCGTCAACTGTTGTTAAATTGGACGGTCTAGCCTTCGGAGTATTTCCTGGTTGCGTCACCAGATGTTCCCGCCCTTACCCTTACGTCACGATTTCTGCAGCCCAGGCCCGCGAAAGACAGATAATTTGACAGACAGAAGAGTTGGAGACGAAGATGTTGCCTTTAGATGTTTTAATCTTTGTAATCTTCCTCATGCTGGAGGAAGAGGTGATGCGGGTCCGTCGGCTCCGTCGGCGCCGCCGGCGGCTGGTGTATCTCCGGCTGAGAGAGGAACGTGGAGAGGTAAACCTGTTATTTGAACCCATAGTAATGTTATTATTATCATTATTAGCTAGCTAACAGTTTGGGGTCATTAACATACCAATACATTACGTTAATGCTAGACATATAAACTGTGAAATACTTGACAATTGATTAATAGTTAAAGAACCCTGAGCTTAATTTAATATTAAATATTTTGTCATGAATCATCAAAACCAGATTGAGAAGATAGACTGATAAGTGGATTGATAAACAGATTTAGTATTATCTACCAAAGCTCTAAAATGAACTAGAATTATCTTATTAACTAAAATTATGTAGCTATTGTCTAATTAACCATTTTTCTTCTCCTGTTCTGCCTCTCCCTTCCCAATCCAGACCAGACCCCTGTACTGCAGGGTCAACCTGGCTGTTCCCGTCCTCGACAGGTTTTTCGAGGACGGGGACACCAGGCAGGATTTCCGGCTGAGCAGAGAGTCCCTGGCAGTGCTGCTGAACCTTCTCCAGCAGGATCGGAGACACGGATGGGGTGCCACAATAGAGACCTTGGTGTTCCTCTTCTGGCTGGCGAGTGGGGCGTCATACAGGGTGGTCTCAAGGGTGTTTGGGATGCCTCGCTCCACCGTCCACTGGATCGTCCACCGAGTTACTGGGGAGGTGGTGGCCATTCGCCACAAGGTCATCCACCTCCCAAAGACAGCTGAAGACCTGGCTGCAGTAACTCGGGGGTTTGCAGGGCTGGCAAGACATAGAGCTTTTTTAAAAGCTGCTGGAGCGATCGACGGCTGCCATGTGAGGATCAAGCCACCAAGCGGCCCTGATGGTCACTGCTACAAGAACAGAAAACTGTTCTCCTCCATCATCCTGCAGGCAGTATGTGACCATCAGGGCCGCTTCGTAGACACGTACGTGGGCTGGCCGGGGTCGGTGCACGACTCCAGAGTACTCCGGCACAGCCCACTGTACAGGCAGGCTATCTACCCTCCTCCAGGGCACTTCATCCTCGCAGACGGCGGGTACCCGTGCCTCCAACATCCCCTCCCCCTCATCACTCCCTACAAGCGGCCTGTACAAGGTGTGGGACCCCAGCGCTTTAATGTCCATCATTCCAGGGCACGCTCTATCATTGAGCGTGCCTTTGGAATGATGAAGACCAGGTTCAGGTCCATCTTCCTGCAAGCGCTGGAGGTGCACCACACCTTTGTGCCTCAGGTACGTCATAACACAACAGGAGTCTTTTTTTGTTTCTTTGAGTACTGAAGCAGAGTAAATGAAAATTAATGAATATTTTTTTTCATTTCAGGTCATAACAGCTTGTGCGGTCCTGCACAACATCTGCCTGGGGGCAGGTGACATCATGCCCCCAGAGGATGAGCTGCAGGACGTCATGCCGGAGGATGAGGGGGAGGGGATGTTGGAGGCAGCCAGTGGTGCTCCATGGCGGGACCAGCTGTCTGCGGAGGTGTCTGCCCTGGAGGAGGTGATCCCTGACCACGACTATCTTTAGTTGGCAAGTAAAATAATCTTAAAGGCATATTCCAATTTAAAGTGTTTGGTTGATAGATTTGTTTGTTGTAAGTCTTTATTATTATTATGCTCACATTATGAAATCATAATTCTTTCCTCTTTCTTAAAAAATTCTTAGTGACATGGCAGCCGTCGATCGAGTCAGCCCTGCAAACCCTGTTGATGGATGATGCGGTGGACAGTGGAGACTACACCCCCCAAACACCCTGAATACCACCCCAGATGATGTCCCACTGACACCAGGGTCTTTATTGTGGCATCCCATCCAACCCAGCAGCACTGCCAGGGACTCCTGCTCAGTGAGGAGATTTTGTTGGAAGTGTGCCTGTGTGTGCCTGTGTGTGAGATATTTGTTGGCCAGTGCCGATTAATGTTTAATGTTTTTATGTTTGTTGCATTAAAGTCTGTTTTGTTTCGAATCTATCGTGTACATTCATTTCTGTATCAACATTACAAAATAAACATTAACCCATTGGCGAATAACAACTATATTTAGTATGCTGAAGGTGCAATATGGGACAGAAAGTGAAAGAAAGGTTTGATGTTTTAAAAACCTTGTGAATACTAAATGGAATAGACAACGTGTGAAAAATGACAATATTTAATTAATAAAATAAATAACAAACAATTAGAACATTGAACAATTAGAACAAATGAACAGAATAAAAAATCAAAGAAAAGAAAAAATCAGCGCTCAGCCAAGCGCTCAAGGAGCGAGAGCAACCGGTCCATCCTGGCACTACTCCTCTCTTCTGCCTCCCTCTGCAGCCTCATGTCCTCCCTTACTAGGGTTAAGAGGTCATCCTCCCTCCTCCTCTTTCTGCGTTGCCCAGGCTGACTCTCCTCCTCATCTTCATCCTCCTCCTGCTCAACCACTCCACTTGGCCCTGGTGTGTCCTCAGGCAACGAGGCAATCAGGACGGGGGGGGCAATGGACGGCCTCTGTCCCAACACTTCGTCCATGAGGACAAACCAGGGCCAAGTGGCAGCGGTTGGCTTCCCGCCGACCCCCTCTCCACTCGCTGGATATTTGCAATCCTAAGGCAGTGGAAATCAATCACGTCAGCAATTTTCAGCAAAGTATTTATTAAATTGTATGGTAAAACAAATAAAATGTAGTTTCCACATCATCATTCACACCTGCACCTACCTTATATTTTTTCTTTAAATTATCCCATTTCTTTTTTGCCTGCAGGGGCTCGACCTTCCCCTGCAGGCCCATTTTTTCTATAATTATTCTAAACACAGAGAGAAGCAAGAGAAAAGGTCAACACATGATCACATTAACACAGGGATGCAAAGATTTACAAAAAAGTGACATCAGGACACTGACAAATGGGCAATTTATTATTGCCTTACCTCCACCCAACAGCAGCGGAGTGCTTCGCCCCTGTAAAAAGGTGGTCGTTCTGACTTCTGAGCCGAATGAATTCCTCTGTTTGCTCCTTGCTCCCTAAAACAAAATGACATGTAAAACACGTGTTGTGTTATGTCAACAGACAAAAGGGTTCTGATACAGCAAAAATATAATAATAATTATTATTATAATTGATGATGATGATGATCCTAAACTTAGCTCTTCATTCAATCCAAACGTTTAACTAGACTTTACAGTTTTACAGTTTGGAAATAAAGCAGGGATCACAGCCTAATCTAAATTTGTTCATCTTGGTCCATTTATGTACACGAAGTAAAAATAAAATCTCGTCACAATAAGATATTAATAATAAGTCAACCTGAACGTCTAACATTTTGAAAGTGAAGGCTTTTAAGGCCTTACTTCTGCCGGCCTTACTTATGCCGTATGCTAATGCATTACCAGCGTCACGTATTTTAACTGAAAGTTAAAATTTGGAGGTTTTAAGTTACATCTGAAGTTTAACATATCTGGCGTTGGATGTTCAAATGAGTAAAAACCGAGTATAAACCCATTACTTACATTTATATATCATGTCCGTGCCACTTGATGTCGCCATTGTTCTCTTTTCCCGGGACTGAGCAGCGGCGCGCAAAGGATCTTGGGATATGGGAGGCCGCGAAGGATAGTAGCGGTGCGTCCTCCAGAAAGAGGGAAAAGAAGGCTGCATTTGTGGGCTGCATTTGGAGGAGCCTTCGAATTTGGACAGCCTTCGCGCAGCGTTGTGACGTAACTGGCCTTCGAATGCGCCCTTCGAAGGATGCAGCCCCTGAATTTGGACACAGCTATAGTCCGCTGAGTCCGCACTAGCTGCGATAATTCATACATTGTTTCACATTTCGGATAGTTTGCGTTTACAAAGCCAAGCCACCAAAACAGGCAAGGAAGCGGCGTGCCTTCTTCGACCGAGACCACCTCGTCCAGGTGGACTAGAGTCCAGTTGCTGGCTGAGGACTCGGTCGGCGTTTAGCGCCAAGAGACAGCCAGCCCGTGCAGAGCCAGCCTGAAACCACTGAAATGATAACTTTAAATTACATGTGTCCTCCAGCTATATCCTGTTTAGGTTTTAACGCGGTCTAAAGTTATCAACGGGCCTGCAAATTAAAACCCGACCCGACCCGCGGGTGCTAAAGCCCGGAGCGGTCGCGGTCTGACTCTCTAGCACTCACTGACAGCCCGCACGCGGCCAAAAACAAAACAAAACAACGCGGTGCAACAGCGCCCTGTGAGCTTTTATGTACATCCGTGATTTTCGGTGCCAGTCGACACGGCACCTTTTGAGAGGTGGGGCGGGGGTGCTACTCCGAGCCCTCAGCCCCGACTCTAACCCGCGGGTCGGTTCGAGTTGGGTCGGGCTCGCCAGGCGCCTTCAGTACGCTAACGCGGTCTGAAACCTGCACAGCTAGTCTGTGATGCATCTTCGATACGGTTATAAATGGGTGCTCTGGTTAACTTGGCAGGGCGAAAAGTTTTAGGTTTTATTCCCAAACCTGCCTCAACAACATGTTGCAGTTACACACATTAAATGTTGGAGCTACACGAAAGAAGCCTTTGACTAACTTCACAGTGCAACGAGTTGTTCAGACGCTAACAAGACAAGTTAACTAGCTAAGCTAGCTGTAACGTCGAATGGCGCGATAGTAATGTTTGTCAACTGATATTTCATGCTCATGTCTGTCTTCTGTAACTAAGGAGGCTTATGAGAAATTATACATTTGTTTAAAATTACTTACCGTCGAGTCAGGTTTAATTCAATCCGCCGTGCCCGCCAAGCCTGCTGCCATCAACCTGTTCAGATCTGTCCCAGAACCGTTAGAATGACGTCACTTAGTCAGTTCCGCTCTGTTTACTGGATTTTTTAAGTTGTTAAGTTACGTCTCAAATAAAATTGAGTTGAGTTCTATAATAATTGCACTTATTGAAACTAATTGCTTTTCGTAGTGTATTCTCAAAAATGTTGTTGAAACATACAGTGATTATTACAAATATTTAAACCATGTAATCTGTCAGTCAAATAATTGTTTATTTCAAAGAAATAAACTTGATTTACATGTGTATATTTCACACAAAGGTTCCTCTTTGAGTTCTACTAATGGATTTTGATGTAGTCAAATCAAATACTCATCATAATGATATTCAGCAGTTTTATCAAGCATACATACCTATATATTACTGTCACATTTACTGGGTCCTTGAATTATTTTTTAGAGTGTAGATAAAAGTAAGAAGCAAGATGTTCAATTAAAATATGAGGCTGCATCTTATCAAAAGCTGAGGAAAAATCAGCAAATAAAAGCCCTGCATGTGCACTGGGTTTTTCAAGATGCTTATATAACCTGTCTAGGATAAAAATCTTAGCATCATCCACACCTTTCCCAGACTGATATGCAAATTGTAGTGAATCAAGTTTGCCATTTATAAGGGAGTCAATTTCATCCTTCAACATTTTCTCAAGAACCTTCATCACAAGAGAAGTTAGAGCGACTGGCCTGAATTCATTGAGTTCTCTTGGATTACTAGCTTTAGGAACAGGAATTATGGTGGCTGTCTTCCACATAGTCGGTATCTGGCCACTCTCAACATACATCTTGAACAATAGTGTGAACACTTCACTAAGTTGGTCAGCACAGTGTCGCAAAGTGTGACCACAGATGGAGTCAGGGCCAGCAGCCTTATGTATATTTACCCTATCACAATATCATTCTGTGGGGACAGAGATTCCGGCAACATGGAAATATTATTCATAAAATCAGACCTTTCAAACCGAGAGAAATATGAATTAAAACAGTTTGTCAAGTTGTTATCATCCTCACCATTTACTCGGATGAGCTGCCTGGTCTCACAAGATGACTGATTTATTGACGCCATAGATTTTATTCCTTTTCCAGGCAGCTCTAAGATCTCCACTAAAATACTGACTTTCAATTTTATTCCTATACTTTATTTTGGACTTCCTTATTTGCTCCTTAACTTCTTTAGAGACTGCTTTTTTCTCCAGGAGGTCACCTGAATAGAAAATTATTTTCTTCTTGTTGATCACAACTTTAAGTTCTTTAGTCACCCAGGGCTTATTATTGAGGTAAGTGATCACTTTTTTAGTGGGAATTATCAAGTCCACACAGAATGTGATGTATGATGAGATAGTGCCTGAGAGTTCATTTACATCATCACACACATCATAAAAGCAGTTCCAGTCTGTACACTCAAAGCATGCCTGGAGGGAGGAAATGTTGTCCTCTGACCAGACTTTCACTGTTCTCTCCTCCTGCTCCAGACGTCTGAAGGCTGGCTTGTATACAGACATGAGATACACACTGCTGTGGTAAGAAGCACCAAAGGGAGGTAAAGGCTGGGATTTGTAAGCCCCACTAACTGATCATAGCAAAGATCCAGTATGGTGTTCCTCTGTATGGTGGGACAAGTAACATACTGATCATATGTCCTCAAAGTCTTTTTAAATTACAATGATTAAAATCTCCTAAGACAAACTTTGGTGTGCTGGGAAACAGCTGACGCGTTGGCTCGCGGGTGAATGTACACTAATGTAAAAAAGAGTTCTTGAAATTCATGAGGCAGGTAAAAGGGGCGGAGAGAAATAGACAGTAATTCCACATCAGTGGTGCATATCCTCTCTCTGATCACCACGGTGTTACAGTACCTCTGGTTCACGTAGAAGCAGACTCCTCTACCTCGACTTTTGCCAGTGATCTCCGGTGACCGGTCCATGCGAATTGGGCTGCCAAACCCAGTTAAAATCAGGTCTGAGTCTTGACCCGTATCACCGAGCCATGTCTCGGTGAAGGCATGTGTATTCCTACTGTCAGTAGGTGATTTGTTAATTTTTAACAGGGGGGATGGCACAATCGGAGCACCACCCTGCCCCGACAGACCTATGTACACCTCCCAAAGGACATTGTTGCAGGACGCCTTAACCATAACTGTGACATTTCTAATTCTACAATTCCATTTTATCCAGTTATCTTCCTTCTCTCCCTACTACAATTGTCTTTTTATAACTGTATTAAGGTAATGAGTAAATACACCTTTAAATTTTATGCAGTGGACTGAGTTTATTCAGGCAGGGTTTTCTCATGTTTCTCACAATACACTACAAGCAGGGTCATTTTAAGTTACATGACCCACATGACCCCTTGGAATTTTTTACCATCTAAATTCCTTGAAGGACACACAATGAACATTGTGCAAAATAGTAGAGCCTGACCTATTTATCAGCCAATATGAGCCTCTTACAGATATATCGGTTTCAGCGTATATATTGTCCGATATGCACCGATATGAAAACCTTATATTTAAAAACTATAATGGAGAAAAACATGCTTGGGGTATTATAAAATTCAGTGGGCTTCAATGGGGGATAAAACAGCTGGTGTCAGGAAATGTAACAGCTACCTCACTAATGGTTACACTAACCAGTACAAAAATGACAATTACCAACATAACATAGGCCACCATGTTCTGAACAGGCACACTAAAAACTACGGAAGCCCTAAAGGGCCATGCATTCATACATTTTATTTCCTCCATTTTCCCGTGATAACGAGTTAATTTTATTTGTTTTCTCAAGATCTCAAGTTATTATCTTGAAATAACAACTGCCGTTTTCCCGAGATAACGAGATAATTTTCTCGAGATCTCGAGATAACGAAACTTTGTTTTCCCGAGATAACGATATAATTAATTCGAGATCTCCTCATTAACTACATAGCTGGTCAGCTATGTAGTTAACGATGACATCAGGCTCACTTAGATTGCGCCGCCGATATAGCTGAAGCCTTGCTAACCGTCTTTTTAGATTATGCACACTAATGTGTATGTTATCTGTAATAGCAAGGCATAATGCTATTTCAGCCTGTGTCAGGCCTTGATTGAAAACATATGTGACGTGGTGATCGATATGCTCCTGCTCCTCTGACATTGCTACACTGAATGATGTTTCCTGCAATGATTTAATATACTACACTATCGTTTCGTTATCTCAAGATCTCGAGAAAATTATCTCGTTATCTCTGGAAAACGGCAGTTGTTATTTCGAGATAATAACTCAAGATCTCGAGAAAACAAATGAAATTAACTTGTTATCACGGGAAAAAGGAGGAAATAAAATGTATGAATGCATGGCCCTTTAGGGCTTCTGTAAAAAACACTTACAGAAAGTAACATTTTAGTATTAAAACAAGCAAACTTGTTGTGCTCCTCCTCTACACAGAGGCGGGCCGTACTATTAGGCAAACCAGGCATTTGCCTGGAGCCCTGGGCCCCATACAAGGCCCTTTTGGGCCCCCAAAATGCCCCTCTATATATTTTGTCTCCATATTTATTTGGTTTTATAAAAATCTCTTCACAATAGTAGCAATGTCTAATTTGATCAATTACTCATGTTTTGACGGTCTTTCTGCCAACCGTGTGTGATACTCACAAAATAAGTGTTTTGATGAGATAGTAGTATTGTTTTATTTCCTCTGAGAGTCACTTCCTAGTTTACTGCTATGGTATTATTTTATTATAGTCTGTCTAATTAAGAATGAGAAGTCACACAGAGAAACACACAATGACGTGCTGTTGCGTGAAATGGACACTGGGTGGCAGCACGTAGTGACAGCGTCACGGGGACTCTTTCCAATGCATCGCGGAAGCGGGGCTCATAATCCAGATGAATGGAGAATGAGCAACAGTTGTCCTGCTTCGCTGATTTCTGTGTGTTATATTTCCAGGTTAGTAACTCACCTTTTCTGTGACTTCAGATGGTTATAAGTTAATATGAAGACCCAGTGATGTTTGGTCCATAAGCTAAAAGGTCGTTAAGTGTGTAAATAAAGTAAAGTGTCACAGTACGTGATGATTGTAGTGGAGAAAATGGCGTCCAGCGCCATAACCAAATGTTTACTTTCATTTGTTTCTTTCGGCTCCTGGGCATTTGTGGGTTATTATTGTATGTGTGAAAATCTGTTGTGTGTGTGTAGTGCATTGCTCAAAATGTTGAAGCTAATGCTAATGTGCAGTTTAAGATCAGCAACGGCTGTAGCCTTGGTGGAGGACACACACATAAATTGCCAACAATGCTAGGGTTCAAGTTAACGGGTTAAAGCGGCAAGTTATAAGCCAGCCATGCTTATTATTTCAGTTTGTGTTCATATAGTGTAAACGTGGAATAGTTAAACTGCAAGGGAGATTTATTCTGTTATATTAAGTGAGCACTTAATGTACTTAACGTACTTTATGTACAGTTATATAAAGAAAAGACTCTTTCTATGAGAGGATGAAGATGATGTGTGTAAGGCCGAAGTGCATACATGATTGATGAAAGACAGGTGACATGATTAAAAGGGAAAATGTTGATCTTTGGTTTAATACAAATTTTGACAAGTTTATTTCTTGAAAATAGGTAAAAATTGACATTTAATGTGAATGTTATCTAGAGATGGTTAATACCAGTGCTTGAATGCAGACAAAATAACAGAAATAATTCATGGTTGCAGTGTAAAGGTTAAAATGAATGTGAGAATAAAAATAATCCAGATGAATGGAGAATGAGCAACAGTTGTCCTGCTTCGCTGATTTCTGTGTGTTATATTTCCAGGCTCCTGTCAGAGGATTATCTATATATCTGTCAGTGGGGACCAAGCCGGGACCCGCTACAGATTCTTGGGGGCTCGTCCGGGATTCTTCGGTGCCATCTATTGGATTGGAAGCCGAGTGACGTCGATGACACCGCTGATCAGCAACTAGGAGGGAGGGCCGTATCATCCGGAGCCGACTGTGCCATCATCGAGCTGTGCTGCCAGCCGTGAGGGAAACGAGGAGCCATCATGTCGAAGGGTGGAAGGAAGAGCCTGGTGTGGGACATCAGGAAGGGCCTACTCACCTTGTCAGCTGAAGAGCTCTTTCGGGTTGCCAGAGCGGTGGATCCAGCGTTGGATGTGGACCAGTCAGAACTTATGGAGGGAGAACAGGAGGTATATTACGACCACATCAACTCGTTCATGTATAGTAAGCAGCTACTTGAAATAGAGGACGAGGGAATGGTCCAGTTGCTGATGTTAAAAGACGCTATTGATGATGTAGTGAAATGTCGTGATGAGGGTATGTCACTGCTAAATGTAAAGGGTGATTCTGAGTTAAGTACTGTGCAGAGTGGTGAAAGGCTTGTTGACCTTGTTGGTTTGTCTGATGGTTCCGTCATTATCCAAACACCTCCTGAAATCACCACAGGCGCTCACATTCAGAGTCATCGCACACCCATTTCAGTCAGTACTGCATCACCTAGTGATATTGCTGCACCAGATTTAGGCTTAGTTAAAACTGCAATGTTAAATGCACCTGACACAGCGAATGCTGATTTGCTTAAAGCGCTCGCTAGCTATGAAGAGCTGAGCAAGAAACTCATACAGTATATACCAGCCCATGTTACACCACCACAGACACATATGCCCCCGCCCTCTATCCTACCCAGTCAGCCGAGCAGCAGTGCACCGGGTGAGCCTGTCTCTCAGTCAGCTCACGAGGGGATGGTGTCCTTGAGGGAACTCAGCTACCTACCTAGGAGAGAGTTCAAAGTGCAAGGTGGTCAGGTGGGTGATCAATCCTCGGACATCAGTTACAATAATGTATGCAAGCAAATCGATGATGGAATCAGGGAGGGATTTTCCGACTCAGAGATTGTTCGTGGGGTGCTCAAAATTATAAGACCAGGCATCTTCAAAGAGATGTTGATCAACAAAGATGACATAACGGTGACTGAACTCAAGGGGTTTCTCCAAACCCACCTAAGAGAAAAAAACAGCACAGAGTTATTCCAAGAGTTGATGTGCACAAAACAGGATGAGAACGAGACACCACAACAATTCCTCTACCGGGTGATAGGTTTAAAACAACGCATCCTATTCACATCAAAACTGGCTGACACTGACATTAAGTACTCTGCAGCTACAGTACAAGATGTTTTTCTGCATACAGTATACCAAGGCTTTGGACACAAACACACTGACATACGCAGAGAACTCAAACCTTTGCTGTCAAACAGTGAGGTCACTGATGAAATGATCCTTCGTCATGTGATGAAAATCACCAGTGAAGAGAACGAGAGAATGAAAAGACTTGGATCCTCCCGCCGACAAACTGCAACAAATGCACACAGCGCGCAGCTTGAGCCTGCTGGAGTAAAGAGACCTAGCCCAAAGTCAGAGAGTGTAGAGTCCAACTCAAATCAGACAAAACCAGATCCCCTGAGAGACCTCACGACCAAAGTAGAAGAACTCACCAGACTGGTTATGACCATGCAAAAACAAAACCAACAACAGCTAACTCACAATGGGCGCCAATACAGTCAAAGGAGGACACAATCTAACCGTGGAAAACCCTATGGTTGCCCCAGCTGTGTGGAACAAGACAGACAAGACTGTAAACATTGTTTCATATGTGGGGATGAGGGACATCGTGCAGCAGGCTGTCTACAACGGCCAAAGGGACGGGGAAACTTCAACCGGCCACTGGAGGGGGACATCTAGTGACCGAGTCTGGAAGTAAGTCCCAACCGTTAAGTGAGGCCAAAGATGACAAAATATGCCCCTCCTCACCCTCTACCCCAGTAATGACAAGCACACAAAGTTGCCGCACCCAAGTAGCTCAGGCCCTTCCTCAACTACCACGTGTAGCTAAAGCTAGAGCTGTCGCTAGCCTGATTGGGAAAAAGGCCCTAGTACAGAGCTACCTAAATGGCTTAGCAGTCACCTCATTGCTCGACTCAGGGTCACAAGTCAGTATAATCAGCCGTGCCTGGAAAGATGAATACCTACCTGACCTTAGCATCCACCCAGTTTCTGAGATTTTAGGGGAGGAGGAACTTAGGGTCATTGCAGCAAATGGCGGTCTCATTCCATATGATGGGTGGGTAGCTATTACAGTGAACTTGCCAGGGAATTTGGACCCCAATCTGTCCATTAGTGTCCCATTCCTCATCAGCAGCTATTCCATGGATAGACCCTTGATTGGCTTTAATGTTTTGGAAGTGTTAATTTGTGGCCAACCAGAGAAGCTAATGCCAGTACTTGCTAGCCTTCTTAGCAATGCCATATCTGTCCCCAATGAAACAGCTGAGGCTCTTGTCAACTTTATTCAGACATCAAAGTTAGTCATACAGCAGGGACGTGTGAGAACAGGGGCCAAGGACATCATACTCCCAGCGGGTCAAGTGTCATGGGTGAAGTGTCAGGTCCCGTCAAACATGGATGCCTCTACTCGATTAGTGTTGTTTGAAGCAGATGAAGACAATCTGTCGTCTGGACAGTGGAATGTAGGGCCAGGTTTGTTACAAATTCAGAACCCAACCAAGCCCCACGTCACCATTCCAATTGGTAATAACACCAATCATGACATCACGATACCACGCAAAACAGCTCTAGGGATCCTGCAGCATGTTGAAAATGTGGTGGAGGCAGAGATTCTGGACAAATCACAGCCTGCAGCGATGGTCAGCGAGGTCACCACCACTCATGTCAGCAGCTCAGATTCACCTCTGTGGCACCCACCGGTAAATCTTGACCACCTGGAGGAAGAACAGCAGGAGGCTGCTAGAAAGATGCTGCATGAGGAGTCAAACGCCTTTGCGAGGGATGGAGATGACATTGGCTGTATCCCAAATCTGCAGATGGTGATCAACCTCAAAGACGATGTCCCTGTGCAGAGAGCTTATACTTCCATCCCCAAACCACTGTTTAAAGAGGTAAAGGAGTATATTCAAGATATTATTGTAAAGGGATGGATAACGAAATCCAAGTCTTCTTATTCTGCCCCAGTGGTCTGTGTGCGGAAGAAGGATGGCACTCTGCGCCTCTGTATAGATTATCGCCTCCTAAATCAAAAAACTGTACCTGACAGACATCCCCTTCCGCGAATACAGGATCTGACAGACACGCTGGGGGGGTATTCGATGTTCAGCATACTTGACCAAGGTAAAGCTTACCACCAGGGGTTTATAGCAGAAGGGTCACGCCATCTCACCGCCTTCATCACTCCCTGGGGGCTGTACGAGTGGAAAAGAATTCCATTTGGACTTTCTAATGCACCTGCAGCTTTTCAGAGGAGCATGGAGGAGATGTTGGGGTCCCTGAGAGACGAGTGCTGCATCCCGTACCTGGATGACCTACTGTGCTACTCCAGATCCTTCAGTGACCACGTGGAAGTGATCCGCAAGGTTCTCCAAGCACTGCAGCACCATGGGGTGAAGCTACGGCCGGAGAAGTGCGAGATGTTCCAGAAGGAGGTTCGCTATGTTGGCCGCTTGGTATCAGCTCAGGGAGTTCGAGTTGACCCCAAAGACCTCGACGCGGTGCTGGCTTTAAAAACCAAACCACCCCAAACAGTTGGTGACCTCCGACAGGTTCTTGGCTTCCTGAGCTATTACCGTTCCTATGTACAGGACTTTGCTAAAATAGCGAAACCACTGTATGAGCTGCTCCAAGTTAAGTCCTCCATGCCACAACTTCCTCCACGACACTGTAAGCCCAAGGGTCCCCAACTCCCATCCAAAACACCCATTGAGTGGAAGGCGGACCACCAAAGCACCTTGGAAAGGCTAGTCAATATGCTGACCAACCCCCCAGTCCTCGCATACCCCAACTTCGAGGAACCATTCGTCCTACACACCGATGCATCGGAGAAAGGACTTGGCGCAATCCTCTACCAGCAACAGGGTGGGAAAATGCGAGTGATCGGTTATGGATCACGAACTCTGACACCAGCAGAACGGAACTACAGACTTCACAGTGGAAAACTCGAGTTCCTGGCTCTGAAGTGGGCCGTGTGTGAGAAGTTCAGGGACTATCTCTTTTACGCTCCACATTTCACTATCTACACTGATAACAATCCACTTACCTACGTCATGAGCACCGCAAAACTCAATGCGGTTGGACACCGCTGGGTTGGGGAATTGTCAGAGTTCCGCTTCAATATCAAATACAGACCTGGAAAAAACAATATCGACGCCGATACTCTCTCACGCATCCCACTCGATATCGACAACTATGTGGCAATATGCACCGAGGAGCTGTCTCAGGATGTGCTACATGCAACCTGGGAAGGAGGTAGAGCAGCTCAGAAGAAAGATGTAGCATGGATAGCTGTACTTTACACCTCCTCTGCTGATGTAATGCCACAGCCTCGTTCATTTCTGCCTGAAATAAGCCTCGAAGAGTTGGCAAAAGCCCAACGAGATGACCCTGGAATAGGGGAAATAATAAAGCTGAAAGAGACCAATAAGGCTCTTACTGATGAGGTCAGAAGGTCAGTGGGGGGGCTCACTCGTAAGCTCCTTCATGAGTGGAGTCAACTACATTTGGAGAATGGAGTCCTGTACCGCTGGACGGTAGAAAGAAAACAGTTAGTCCTACCTGTCAAGTACCGGTCAGTTGCCCTAAAACACCTCCATGACAACATGGGACACGTTGGCATAGAACGTGTGCTCCACCTCGCCAGAGAGCGTTTCTATTGGCCGTACATGAAGAGATATATAGAGGACTATGTCACAAGAAAATGCAGCTGCATAAAACAAAAGAAACCCTCCACACATGTCCGTGCACCAATGGGGGGCCTGACTTCTGCTTCCCCTCTCGATCTGGTCTGCATCGACTACCTACATCTGGAGAAGAGCAAAGGAGGCTTTGAGTACATTCTGGTAGTAATCGACCATTTTACCAGATTTGCTCAGGCTTACCCAACTAAAAACAAATCAGGACAGACTGCAGCTGAACGAATATACAACGACTACATACCTCGTTTCGGTTATCCAAATCGTCTCCACCATGACCAAGGGCGCGAGTTCGAGAACAACCTTTTCCGCACCCTTGGACGGCTGTCAGGGGTGGGACACTCACGAACATCTCCGTACCACCCGCAATGTAACCCCGCGGAGCGGTTCAACCGCACACTGTTGCAGATGTTACGGACACTGACAGACAGAGAAAAGGAGAGATGGAAGGAACATCTACCACAAATGATACATGCATATAATTGCACTCGTCACGAGTCCACTGGGTACTCACCTCATTACCTGCTGTATGGACAACACCCCCGTCTCCCTGTGGATCTCCTGTTCGGACTATTGGAAAACAACGGATCAGTGACACACAAGGGTTACGTGGAGAAATGGTCTAAGAGGATGACAGAAGCGTACAAGATCGCAAACAAAACCAGCTTGTCGTCAAGTGCAAAGAACAAGTCATATTATGATCAAAAGGCGAGGGGAGTGGTCCTCAAACCACGAGATCGAGTACTGGTTCGGAACATGGGTGAGCGAGGTGGACCTGGTAAACTTCGATCATACTGGGAGAAGAAGATTTATGTGGTGAAGGAGCAAATCTCTGACAACCCGGTATATGTCATTCATCCTGAGGGAGAACCAGAGGCGAGAAACAGAATTATACACAGGAACTTGCTACTTTTAGTCAATGACTTACCTGTTGAGGGCCCAACACAGTCAGCTGACATGGTCGTAACACCCCTTCAAAGACAAAAACAACTTCAACAGAGGGCAAGCTCTGCCGACAATGATGGGATACCAGACACTGATGAGGAAGATGAATGGACAGGAGGGTATTGGTTGAGAACACCTGTAGTCAGAACGGAAAAGGATCAATCTGGACGTGGCAGACAAACAGCCTCAGAGGGAGGGCAAAGGTCGGTGTCAAAGCAGTTTCCTCCTGCAACAGTGCCTGTTCAGACTCCAAAGAAACTGACCGTGATCCATAAAGAACATTCTAAGACATTACTAAGAAGAGGAACCAAACCTATGGAGACAAACTTACCTGAAAGAGAGGATACACACACGGATGAGACAAACTTACCTGAAAGAGATGATACACACTCGGATGAGACAAACTTACCTGAAAGAGAGGATACACACACGGATGAGACGAACTTACCTGAAAGAAATGATACACACTTGGATGAGACAAACTTACCTGAAGGAGAGCACAAACAAAACATCCCTGTAAAGGAAAAAGAAGTGGAATTAGGGGAGGATGGATCAGAGACAAATGAACAACATGATGTCGTATATCTACCTCAGCCTGAAGAGGATGAACAAAATGACCAAACGGAACAAGTACAGATGGAAAGACTGAGTTCTCCCCTTCTAATGACTTTGCCTGCAGAAGATGAACACAGAGAGGTTAGGAGGTCAGCCAGAGAGAGGAGACAGAGGCCAGTGTTCACTTATGAGTCCCTGGGCCAGCCTTCAATACGAACTCATGTAGGTTACATCTCCTCACAGACTACACCAGCCCCCCGGTCTTTCATGCCACACATGACCAGACAGTTCATCTTACCTGCTTCTTACACGCCACAAATGTACATGCCTTACACATACTACATGCCAGTCACAACACAAGTTTATTAAAAATATTTTTTTTTGGGGTTGTAACAAATGTCGGGAGCCATTTTTGTTTGTCGGGGTGGATGTGATACTCACAAAATAAGTGTTTTGATGAGATAGTAGTATTGTTTTATTTCCTCTGAGAGTCACTTCCTAGTTTACTGCTATGGTATTATTTTATTATAGTCTGTCTAATTAAGAATGAGAAGTCACACAGAGAAACACACAATGACGTGCTGTTGCGTGAAATGGACACTGGGTGGCAGCACGTAGTGACAGCGTCACGGGGACTCTTTCCAATGCATCGCGGAAGCGGGGATCATAATCCAGATGAATGGAGAATGAGCAACAGTTGTCCTGCTTCGCTGATTTCTGTGTGTTATATTTCCAGGTTAGTAACTCACCTTTTCTGTGACTTCAGATGGTTATAAGTTAATATGAAGACCCAGTGATGTTTGGTCCATAAGCTAAAAGGTCGTTAAGTGTGTAAATAAAGTAAAGTGTCACAGTACGTGATGATTGTAGTGGAGAAAATGGCGTCCAGCGCCATAACCAAATGTTTACTTTCATTTGTTTCTTTCGGCTCCTGGGCATTTGTGGGTTATTATTGTATGTGTGAAAATCTGTTGTGTGTGTGTAGTGCATTGCTCAAAATGTTGAAGCTAATGCTAATGTGCAGTTTAAGATCAGCAACGGCTGTAGCCTTGGTGGAGGACACACACATAAATTGCCAACAATGCTAGGGTTCAAGTTAACGGGTTAAAGCGGCAAGTTATAAGCCAGCCATGCTTATTATTTCAGTTTGTGTTCATATAGTGTAAACGTGGAATAGTTAAACTGCAAGGGAGATTTATTCTGTTATATTAAGTGAGCACTTAATGTACTTAACGTACTTTATGTACAGTTATATAAAGAAAAGACTCTTTCTATGAGAGGATGAAGATGATGTGTGTAAGGCCGAAGTGCATACATGATTGATGAAAGACAGGTGACATGATTAAAAGGGAAAATGTTGATCTTTGGTTTAATACAAATTTTGACAAGTTTATTTCTTGAAAATAGGTAAAAATTGACATTTAATGTGAATGTTATCTAGAGATGGTTAATACCAGTGCTTGAATGCAGACAAAATAACAGAAATAATTCATGGTTGCAGTGTAAAGGTTAAAATGAATGTGAGAATAAAAATAATCCAGATGAATGGAGAATGAGCAACAGTTGTCCTGCTTCGCTGATTTCTGTGTGTTATATTTCCAGGCTCCTGTCAGAGGATTATCTATATATCTGTCAGTGGGGACCAAGCCGGGACCCGCTACACGTGCACCCCCCTTCAGTCTGCACTACATGGACTATTCCATGTTGCATCACACTCATCACACTCAATGATTATGGCGTAAAATCCAAAACAGTAAATAGCGGTTAGAGAGAGAGAAGAGATAAATCGAGAGAAATAAAGCGAATATACGAAAGCGGGTCACAGAAAAAGAAGACGAGGGACCAATGGCAGGAGTTTATTTCAAAGCTGACAAAGCTATCAAGCTTTTTTACAGGAACTGCGGTGGCAGTGGGACCGTCGGCGGAACAAGAGCAGCCGTCTACACCGTTTGCTCCCAGTATATAGCGCTATACCACCAGATAAATCAGTCTGCAAGGTATAAACTGCAAGTAACGAGACAGTTCTTGTGTCTTTCAATCTTTTTTTCTTTTTTTAAATAAATCTTTATTTAACCCTGGAATAACAAATGTCTTTACTAATATTGTATAACCAAGGTCATACGAATCTTTGTTAAGAGTTGAAAAGTTAAGATTATCTTGTCAGTGAGAACATGCATTAGTCAGGGGCTGAAGAAGATCAGGAAAACTAAAGTTGAAACAAATTCAAATCTATTTGCACACATCCATGTCTTAGGACAATATGAAAGTTTGCAATATCGATAGAAAAGGATGTTTAATCCAATATGCATTACACTGGCCGAGTATGATGGAAGAAAGGAAGGATAGTGACCTTTGTTCTCATCCCTTGTATGGAGTATCTCATTATGCGATATAAGGTACATTAGACCGGTAGATGCAGGGGCCCCCAAATGACTGTTCGCCTGGAGCCCCCAAATGGCTAAGTTCGCCACCGCCTCTACACGAGAGACGCGCTGGGAATCCACCGGATGCTGTTCTATGACGTCGTGTCTGCTCCAGGTTTTGTACCGCCCTCCGCACGGCATCATACCATGAATGTATAAAGAGAACCCAGCGGGAACGTTTCAGAAGCCGAACCTTTGGCCTGCCCGATTTTGTTGACTTGCTCAGATTTTGTTGATCTGGTCATTTTTCGTTTTTATACAGTCGGTAGTCTGCACAGGGTATTTTATTTTGAAAATTGACCGGATGCTCTATGTTGTTCCTGTGTCTCTGACTTCCTGCTGGCGTGATCTGCTCTGTGCAGCTTGTTGCGGCTTCCGTCAAAAATTGACCAGGCAGCCGAACGCAAAGCAGCCGTGCACGGCTTGACCCCACTGTGCGCCGGAGCTGATCGCAGCCGCTTGTGATTTGTAACACACTTTCTGCTACTAGGGGATGGAGAGTGATGGCAGGTTAACAAGGGGGATGCTTTTTGGTAATTTTGCTAGCAATGGGGACGGTATCCCCCCTCATATCGCCTACTGACTGTAACCATGCATTAAGATATGTAAACAAACAGACAGTGTTGCGTTGATGTGCGTCATAGACATTTACTTGCTGATAGGGCTGTCGCGGTAACCGCAAAAATGAAAAACCGCGATATTAAGAAGCCCACCGCGGTGCATGATGGGCCACCGCCATCACCGCATGTGACCTGATCTCACCATAACACACATTGAGAAGGAGACAATGGCAGTTGCACTGGTATCAAAACCAAATGTTACTTCGCCCCTTTGGGAGCATTTCGGCTTTCAGCCAAATGAAAAGGGGGAGCCAGCCAATTTAAATGTGGCAATCTGTAAAATCCGTTCACCTAGCAAGCTACCATCCAGCTATTGAGGCGCGGCTGCCGCGGCCTCCTGCCACACAGAGTCGGGGAGCAGCTCATGTCGGTGCCAGCCGACAGCTTGGAGTCGGCGAAGCCTTTGCTCGAGTCGGCAAGTACAGCAGAGACAGTGACAGACATAAACGCCTAACAAGCGCTGTTACATGGTATCTGGTTGAGGAGATGGTGCCGTTTTCCACTGTGGAGAAACCTGCATTCAAGTCGCTGCTCCAGAAATTTGACAAGCAATATGAGTTGCCAGGGAAAACCTACTTCTCAGAAACTGCTGTGCCGAAAATGTACAATACAGTTAGAGCATCGGTTCAGAGTGAGCTCAAAAGTGTGGACTTTTTCTCTGCCACCACTGACATGTGGTCAAGTGTGAATATGACTCCTTACATGAGTCTAACTGTACATTACCTGACCACAGACTGGACTCTTAAATCACGCTACCTTGAAACAGTGTTTATGCCCCAGAATCACACATCTGACAACATCGCAGAGGCTCTACGCAGCGCATTTGATGAGTGGTCCCTGGATGAGAAGAAGCTGGCGTGCATAACGACGGACAACGGGGCAAACATCGCCGCAGCAGTGAGAAAATTGAGCTGGACGTAAGTACATGTGTATTTGCGCAACAAGCGCACCATCCGAGAGGGTTTTCAGTGTCGCTGGAAATGTTATCACCCCTCTCAGATCCTCTCTCAAACCGCATAAGGTTAACATGCTGGTTTTCCTTGTGTGTAAAAAGGACATGACCGAGCTATAAATCATCGTCCTTTTTGTGTGTGTGTGTGTGTGTGTGTGTGTGAATGTGAAATTGTAGTGCCTGGTACAGCTCATTTTGTATACTTAATTTAAAAAAAACAAAAAACGGGCACTTGTTTTTTATTTCAGTAAGATGCTGCAGCCAAATTTGCATTTAAAAGTTCAGCCTTTAAAGTCTCCTGCATTTGTTTTTGTTAAGTTCAATCAGTAGGACAAACAATGTGCATCAGGCATCTGTGCCGTTACCGCCCTTTGATCTGCATTCAATAAAATAAAGTGTTATAAAATTGCCATGTCTTTTTTTTATAACCTTTTTTAAATGTGTAAGCGCCATGTTTCAGAGGAAATATTGCAATGAGTTTAGTAATTTAGTAATTAACAAACGAATTTGCTGAATAGATAGATAAAAAAAGAAAAGAAAAAAAAGATGGTGCAATAATATCGCATACCGCGATATTGAGCCGCCCTGACTCACCGCAGGGGGAATTCCTTAACCGTGACAGCCCTACTTGCTGATAATGTTGTCTTTGTTTGCAATAATAAAGCCTTCATGTGTTTTGGAACTGATAAGCAGAACCTCAATCTAGAATTATTCACGGGTATGCAATTCTTAGAATTTTGGATTTTGTGAGTGATGAGATTTCAACCGCAGATACAACATCAGCTGTCTTTAATGTGTAATGTCAGCTGGTCTATATGTTTGTTTTACCAACAGCTTGTCTGTTTTTATGTTGTTACCTGTATTTGGAGAACCCAAGACAAATTTCCACGCTGGTGGACAATAAAAATGTATTCTATTCTATTCAGAAATTTCAGTTCCCAACCCTAGTTTTGTGACATTCCAATATAAAAAATTTGCAATAAAAGTCGTGTGCATGAACCAATAACTTCTGTATTTGTTAGAAATTTCAAGTCCAGATATGACAGCATACTACCCAGTACGATCTCCCTGAAGAAACAAACTATATCACCCCCACAGAAAAACTTTTGTTTGGTACAACCATTAGTTGCTAATAGATGGTGTTTTTGTTTTCAGGTGTTTCAAGGCAACTGACCTTGACCTCAGCACTATGACCTTGTTATATTGGAATAGGCAATTAACTCAATATCCAAAAACATAAATTTTGGTAGCAAGATAATCAATAGACCCATTACTAGCCACAATCCGATTTTTATTGGTTTTTGGTCCTACATGATCCTGATATTGACCTTGATCATGTGACCTTGACCTTGAATTGCTTAAGTCACCCCAGGAAACTTAAAATTTGAAAGCAAAATTATCAAAATTGACCCATTTGATGTTGAGATATGCTTCTATTTGTTTTTAATGGGTATGAATGGCAGCCATCTTGAAAATATGCAAATAAAAAAAATGTCATTGCCCAAATTTGATGTTATCATCCAGAAATGTTGACTAGGTGTCCTAATGGCGCCAAAAATGCAAAAAAAAGAGGAAATGACCCAGACTAAATATGACCGATTCAATCACACATTACAATGACTGACGTAGTAGGGAGCTGTCAGGGTAAAATCTGTCCAACTGATGTGGACGTTTGCATCCAACATGCGTCTAGATAGGTTCAGGTTGCAGTGTATGTGTTCAAAGCTTTGAGCTGGTGTAAGTTAACAAGACTGCAGTGTTTTGGCCATCAGCTGTACCTTGTGATTGGTGAGTTTTTGTCTCCCCTTTCTGGGGAAAATAGTACAAATTTTTATTATCAGCAATATTATAACACCCGACTGGTAAACTTAACACTGAGATAGCATTTAGTCGTTTCATGCGCTTGCCAGCACGTGTATTATGTATTCATCAATATTTCATAAAGCATATATTGCAAGAAGACTAGTTGAAGTGTATTCAAACCTGATTTCTAAAAGATTGAAGACTTCAAAATATTGTGATATTATTTTTGGCCATATCATCCAGCCCTCCTACTTTAAACTATAGTATGTGAGATATTTGGTTCATAAAGGTGATACAGGTGGACTGGATCATTTCCTCAGACACCATAATTTATTTGGCTTCATTTTAAAAACAGGGGAAAATGACAGTCAATCCCAGACTAAGATGTCTAAATAAATACAAAACTGCAAAGGACCAAAGATCATTTTTAAATGTTCCTGTTTTACACTTGAATAAACTGTAACACCAGTGTTGCTCCTTTTGATGAAACCTCTACTTTTAACTTTTGAACAATACTAAAATAAAGGATCATTGGCCAGCTAAATATGAACACAAACTAAAATCAGTGAAAATAATCACATTGAATGATGAAACGGCTTTCTTCAGGAAATGTGGCACCAAAACACTGAAGGCTGCATAGTGTCACTGGTGTGCTAACTATTGTTGCTGCCTCCATTCTCTACAATCTTGCTCTTCTTCTTGTCTGTTGAGGATTTGAAGACAGTGGCTCTGTAGTACTGCAGCTCTTTAATGCTCTCCCAGATGTCGTCCAAGGCTCTGAAAGAGAAAACCAGAATTTTAATCATATTTCCTGTACTATGCATATTCCTTTGAACTTGAGCACAGACCAATCTTCAAAATCTGGAATTATTTCAACTCGGATTTAATTTTCACAGCTTTTGGCATCAGTTCTTTTGGTTACGTCAATAGTGTACTTACCAAGGTATTTACTAAGCTCAGAGAGCATGTCAATATGACAGAAAAATCAGATGAGAGCCGGTGACCAGCAGGTTTTAAACAACGACCCAGTTATTACTTATTTTGAAGTGAAAACAAATCTGAAAAAGTATTTCACAAATGTAAGCATCGGGTTACAGACCCACTTGTTGCCTTAACTTTGACCCCCATACCTTTCTCTAGCTGAGAACTTCTCCTGTACAATGAGGGATTATAAGCAACATTTTTGCTGCGCTCACTTTCAGTTTGATCTCCAACTAAATTGGTTTAGATAATCTAGATAAACTGTTTTCATCTTCATGATTGGCCGAAGAAGAGGAGGTTTACAGTGAGATAATGGTGGACAGCAATGTAAAGAAAGTTACGTTAAGACATGCCCCAGCCACGTTCGATAGGACAAACAAACAAAATCGACAACAACTATGCAATATGCAAGAAATGTCTGGTAAAAGTACATTGGCAACACCAGGAACATACAAAGCCACTTGCAACAGCACCACCCTGATCTCCTCATTGAGAAAGCTGCTCACGAAATGCTAAAGTTGTAAGTCAACCTGCAGTGGTGAATGCAATGTATATAAAGCAAAGCTTCATTTCTCGTCCCCGAGGGCTGCCAGTATTACCATCGCTGGGTTTATTGGCATGACCTCCGCTGGTACAGCGTGGTCGAAAATGAAGGAACTGTAACCTGCACTGTACATTAACTGCCACTAGACAATTTCACTGCTAACTTTTCCCTCTGCTCTGAGCACAGCCACTGTCTCTCTCTTGCTCAATGGCTCACTTGGTCTAGTTTTTTTTTTCTCTTTTACCTGTGGGTTGCTTTCTTATGAGGCGCCATCTTGTATTCTCCTGGAAACCACCGTCTGAAAGTGTAGAAATTGAGAATATCTTTGATTTTTTTTCTGAATTGCTCTGCTAAGTAGAATTACTTTAAGCACTGAGTTACAAAACCTTCTCAGCAATGCAATATTAAAATAGGGCCTTTGAAATACAAACTGGAAGAATGGATCATTAGTGGGGCTTGTATTATTAACAAGGCTTTCATGAGATGAGCAAGGAAGGTGTGTATACGGCAAGCTCACGAGAGAAGGAAAAAAAAACAATATGTTGTGTTTAGGGGTTTTCCATATCCATATTGGTTTTCCATATCCATATTGAATCATCAACTCTGGCGCCGCTCAAGGTGGCAGCCTGTAGCCGCAGCTCCCGTCGTGTTTTTTAAACTTTTGTTTATTTGTTGGTTAATTCTTTTCGTTTGTCTTTCGGATCAATCACAACCCGTTCATAAAAGTTGTGACAATGGCTAGACTAAGTTTTGCTGCCCTTCTCCGCGTTCTTCTGTTACTTTTTCTACTCTTTGTAACAGAGAACTTTGCCGATAATAGTGGGGGCATTGTTTACACGCGCGAACAGCTGATTGCGCTGTGTGAGCCTGTGCTGCTGCCCGGAGACAGACCTGTGGTCCCAGGGGAGTTAAAGAGGAGATGCCGGGGTTGCAGGTCTGGAGCTTTACGGAAGAGGAAAAGGAGAAGACATAAGCCAGCGGTCCCAGCCATTATAAACGTGAGGTCTTTGGGGAATAAGACGGACGAACTCGCAGCGCTGGTGAAGACCCAGAGGGAATACCGTGAGTGCAGCATATTTTGCTTCAGTGAAACTTGGCTGCACTCGCACATCCCGGACAACAGCGTTGAGGTTCCAGGCTACGGTTTGGTACGAGGAGACAGAGACTGTTCAAAGAGTGGGAAGAAGAAGGGTGCGGGATTGTACTGTATGTGAGTGAGAGGTGGTGCAATCCCGGACATGTCACTGTGAAGCAACGGCTCGGTACCCCGGACATTGAACTGCTGGCTGTGGGAATGCGTCCATATTATTTACCGAGGGAATTCATGTCGATCATTGTTATGGCCGTTTACATCCCTCCGTCAGCTGATGCAGCGGTGGCCTGTGACGTCATCAGCTCCGCCGCTGCTAAACTACAGACTGAACACGCGGATGCATTCATGGTGATTACAGGTGATTTTAATCATGCCTCACTGGACAAAACTTTAAATAACTATCACCAATATGTTGAATGCCCCACCAGAGGCAATAAAACACTGGACCTCCTCTATGCTAATGCCATGGATGCATATGACGCCACAGCCCTTCCCCCCCTTGGCAGATCAGACCACAACTTGGTCATGATGACTCCCAGGTATGTCCCTCTTGTTAGATGGCAGCCCGTGCACACCAGGATGGTGAGGAGGTGGACACAGCAGGCCGCTGAGACACTGCAGGACTGCTTCGGGTCAACAGACTGGGATGTACTCTGTGAGCCACATGGGGAAGACATTGACAAGATGACTGACTGCATCACAGATTACATCAGATTCTGTGAGGACACCACCATACCAGCCCGCACTGTGCACTGCTTCTCCAACAACAAGCCCTGGATTAACAGTGACCTGATGGCACTTCTTAACAAGAAGAAGAGGGCTTTCATGTCTGGAGACAGAGAGGAGCAGAGGAGACTGCAGCATGAACTCCGAGAGATGCTGAGGACGTGCAAGGACAACTACAGGAGAAAGCTGGAGGCCAAACTCCAACAGAACAGTGTGAGGGATGTGTGGACAGGAATAAGGCTGAACGATTTATCGTTTTCTGATCGAAATTGCGATTTCAGACAACGCGATCATGTGATCGCCAAAGCTGCGGTTTTTGCAGCGCTCCTGACTGACCCAGGATCTGTTGTGTCAACTATTTTACACATACATGCCGTCTCTTTACCATCCTGCCAAGCTCACCGATCAGAAGCGGCATGCTTCTCGTGGACAGGTCACACTAACCAATCAGTATTAACGTGCTCCTTAACATGTTCTGAAATGGCTCCAGCTGGACCAGAAGCGGAGTTAGGTGATTTAATCCCCAAGAAAAACAGCACGTTGGTCATTTGGGAGTATTTCGGGTTTGAGCCTGCAGACGTGCACCAGGTACTGTGCAAAACCTGTCGCGCTAAAGTTGCAACATCCAGCGGAAACACAACCAATTTATACCGGCACTTGAAAAATCACCACAGGCATTTGCATGACGAGTGCAGAACGAAAAGGTCTGGTGAAAAGTCCGGTGAAAATGATACTCAGGCCCACTGTAGCAAACAGACTACAATTACAGCATCTTTTGCCAACTTGGGAACTTGGGGCAGGATCAAGAAATAAGACTCAATAGTGACACGACGGCCGTTGCGGCCGTTAGGGTAACTGCAGCCATCAGCCGTGCATGCTTCTTGTTAATAAATACATTTGGAAGCAATTTTTAACTTTAGTTTTCATCCTTGCATTAGAGTAATAGCATTTAATGTTTTAATGTTACTGTACATTGGGAATATTGCACTGAAGCTTGATTTGAAGGAAATCGTGAATCAAATCGAAATCGCAATATCTGCCAGAAAAATCGCAATTAGATCTTTTTCTAAAATCGTTTAGCCCTAGACAGGAATGAAGCACATCACGGGGATGAAGGGGAAAGACAGACAGACATCAGGGAGCCTGGATAGAGCAAACCAGTTGAACCAGTTTTTTTAACAGGTTTAGCTCACCTCCTGCCACCCCTCCGACACCCCCTGCCCCCCACACACCCACACTGTCCCAAATGGCTCGTCCCACCCCCCAGCTTTCTCCTGTACAGCACCTCTCCATCTGCCCCCCCCTCCTTGTCCCCCACATCCTCCTCCTCCACCTCCACTGAAGACATCTGCACCAACCCCCACCCAACGGTGACTACAGGCCAGGTAAAGAGGCAGCTGGAAAGACTACACCAGCGAAAGGCTGCAGGCCCTGATGGCATTATACCCAGGATCCTGAAGACCTGTGCCAGCCAGCTGTCTCCTGTACTGGGACATCTGTAAAACCTGAGCCTGAGTCTGGAGAAAGTCCCAATGCTGTGGAAGACATCCTGCTTGGTTCCAGTCCCCAAGAAGTCGAGACCATCCGACCCGGCAGACTACAGACCAGTCGCCCTCACATCTCATGTGATGAAGGTACTGGAGAGACTGGTCTTAGCTCAGCTGAGGCCACAGGTGAGGACGTTTCTGGACCCTTTGCAATTTGCCTATCAGCCCCATTTAGGAGTCGATGATGCTGTCATCTACCTGCTGCAACGAGCCCATATGCATCTGGATGGTGGAGGAGGCACTGTGAGGATCACATTCTTTGATTTCTCCAGTGCTTTCAACACCATTCAACCTCTGCTACTGGGTGAGAAGCTGCAGGTGATGGGTGTTGATGACACATGGATCTCCTGGATTACTGACTACTTGGCAGGCTGGCCACAGTTTGTCCGTCTGGGCAGTGTCCTGTCTGATGTGGTGGTCAGTGATACAGGAGCTCCACAGGGAACTGTGCTTTCTCCCTTCCTCTTCACCTTATACACCACTGACTTTCAGTTCAACTCTGAGTCGTGTTATCTGCAGAAGTTTTCTGATGACTCAGCTGTTGTCAGGTGTGTAAGAGAGGGAGAGGAGGGGGAGTACAGGACACTGGTAGACAACTTTGTTGAGTGGTCCGAACAGAATCACCTGAGGCTGAATTTCAACAAGACCAGAGAGATGGTGATTGACTTCAGGAGGAAGAAGATGCCTTAACAGCCACTACGGATCAGGGGGGAGGCGGTGGAAGAGGTGGATGACTACAAGTACCTGGGAGTGGTGATTGACAACAGACTGGACTGGAAAACTAATACTGAGGCTGTGTACAAGAAGGGGATGAGCAGACTCTATTTCCTGAGGAAGCTGAGAGCCTTCAACGTGTGCAGCAAGATGTTGGAGATCTTCTACCAGTCTTGTTGCCAGAGCAATTTTCTTTGCTGCTGTGTGTTGGGGCAGCAGCATCAGAGCCAGTGACACTAACAGACTTGATAAAATCATCAAGAAGGCTGGCTCCATACTTGGTCTCAGGTTGGACTCTTTTGAGACCGTGGTGGAGAGGAGAACGCTGAAGAAACTTTTCTCCATCATGGACAATGATCAGCACCCTCTCCATCACACAGTAGACAGAGAGCGGAGTACCTTCTCTCACAGGCTGCTTCAGCTCCGCTGTCGAAGGGACAGATACAGGAAATCTTTCCTGCCACATGCTATCACACTGTATAATAACAGCTAAAACTCTGGTCATAACATACAGTTCTACGCAATTTATATGTTTTTACACTGTTCTGCACCTCATCTGTTCACTGCACCTTATATTTTATTTTGCACTAAAATTAATACTGCTTGTGTATACATCAACACTGCTCATTTATACATTTTTATACATATTTTTTGTATATATACATTTTTTATATTACATTTTATACTGCTATGTTAATATGTCTAGGTTGTTCTTTTTATTTCACTGTGTTGTCATTCGTCTCTGTGTGTAATGCTGCTGCTACACCTTAATTTCCCAGCTTGGGATCAATAAAGTATATCTATTCTATTCTATTCTATATTCTATCATGGCTCTACCTCCAGTGTACAGAGGAAATGCAAGAGACGTGGAAATTTGAACATTTTCTGATACTGATTTCATCCTAAGAAAACACAGGCCTTGCAGAAAAAGGCCTCATTACACAGAATGTCAAGGCTGAGAAAGTTTCCACAACTTTGCACAACAGCACACAAAGTCTCAGACACTCCACAGTAATACCAACACTAGCCTGCAAAGCTCCTTGATGGTGCTGACATCAATGATTCTGTAGTGAAGATGGTACATAAACTGTGGCATGAACTTGTCCAGAAATCTCTTGTCCGCATGCACAGAGTTACCTGTAGAAAGAGGAATCAAAGCACATGAATAGAGATCCATTGTTTTATCACAGTTCTGCTACTGGGCCTAAAAATTAACTCACCAGCAAGGGGACACTGTCCAGGTGGGGTGTGCTGTCTGACGAAGGACAGGAACTCATACTCCGCTTGTTCCAGGGTTATTTTACTGTCCCGTACAGCCTGGGTCAGTCCTGACTGAGACAAAATGACACTGGCTAAATATATCTCTAAACTCTTTGAATTGACACTTGAATTTGCCAAGCGAAGACCTAAGATCAATAACACTTTAATGTCTGTGCAGTATGTCAAAGATCCTCTTGTAAAAGTGAGTAAGTGTTACACAATAAAATAGACTGTGTGCATCCTTGAAGGCTAACAAATATTTAATACATTTCCTTCCTCATAACATTGGAAGGCTGACTTGAATGTATATTTTAAATCTGGCATTATTTACATACATACATACATACAAGTATTGTCCCTCTCTGCCTTTGCTGGCAGACTACAGTATAGCTTGGCACTTTACCTCCACCTGTAGATAAGTAGATTAGTGTGAAACCATTTGTAGGAATGTGTATTACATCTGCATGCATGGACTTTTTTGTGCCTATGCATGACATACAGAAAACAGGATATCACCCCTGATTTCCATCGGGCGCATGTCTATGACGTTACATGTGCAACGCTTTTTTGCTCCATTCTCAACGTGACAGCATATCTCACCAAGAGCATTAGAAGCAGTGCGTGCTGCCAGCTGATACAGTAGACCTCCTGAGATTTTGCTAATTTCGTCACATTCTCCTTGATTTTTGTGCTTCTACCATGGGTGAGTAGGCTACATACTTAAATGTAAATGTACTTAAATGTTCAATGTAGTGAAGTGTAACATGATCGCCAAACAGAACAGGGGTTTTTATCTTGAAAATTGACCGGATGCACTATGCTGTTCCTGTGTGTGACTGCCTGCTTGGCACGATCTTCTATGTTCAGCTTGACGGGACTGCAGTCCGTCTCCGTTAAAAATATACTCGCCGCGTATTCTCCGCGGACCAGAGCAGAGAGCCGCTTCTGGGACGCTGCTGAGACCTGGTGGAAACATGAGCATTGACAAGAATGGCCGCTCCGGCAACCGCAACGTGGCCATGACAGTCCCCGGTGGAATCTAGGGGTCACTCATAGACAAACAGATCCATAGTGATACAAGAGGTCAAAAACTACACAGGGAACATTTACATATTAAATTGGAGCCAGACAATTAGTATAGCATCTGACCTGGAAGCAGGGCAGGGGGAAACAACTAAGCTGCTCATGTCCAAAATCAAAAATTACAACTACCTACTTGATACATACTGGGGAGAGAGAGAGAGAGACTTTTTAACCTCCTTTATTACAACAGGTCTACTCAGTACGTATTACAGCGCTATACAACACACTGCACATCACATCACATCCCCCCCCAACCCAGTATGTAAAGCCCCTCAAAGCATCCCACCCTCATCTTCCCCCAGAGAGCAAAGACATCCAACGATGACATTCAACAAACACATAGTGTACAGAATCAGGCACATTAAAGAACACACGGCCCTCCCCCCCTTTATGATCCACTTTAGACAGAAACATATTTGTTGCCAGGGCCCCATGTAACACCCTCAACTGCAGATCCCCACACCTTTTAGGAAGAGGGAGCTCATGCAGCACTCTCCACCTAAAATCTGCCATCGTCTGTCCCTCAAGGTAGCGCTGCCACTGATGCTCCCTGACCTCCTTCAATGCTGCAATTTTCTTGACCTTCACTAACACTGCATACAAAGCCAACAGGCTGCTGGTGCAGCATGGCTCCTGCCTGCCCCATCTGTTTACATGGAGCTTGCCTTTGATAATTATCAATAAATATGATGATGTGAGTTTTCCTTTACCCTGCTGAAAGAGCGAAAGAACAGGACAGAGAGAGAAAGTAAAAAAGACTGCACAGAAAAAGTTCCGCCCCTCACCTGTTGTGTGTATTCTAGCAAAGTCAGTGAACAAGATAAACACTTGAAAAACTAAGTGGACAGCTAGTTTACACTAAGCCTGCAGCTGCACTTCCAGACACTTATCCTGTGTGCGGGAAAAAAAGAGAAGCGACTGGTACAAAGGGAATTCATTCCAACTGTGTCAGAGAAGTTTCAGAGATTCTTTATTGCAGGGCTTATCAAAGTCCAGACTTTGGCCTGCATCCAGACCGAACTGCAAGTCATTTCTATTGATTAATAAATTGTTAGTGAGGTTGAACACACAGTATAATTCCAGATCATTTACCGCCATCCTGTCCAAGGATGAATGTGCTTTTTAAAAAACTTTTCTCAGCATCTCTGCTGTGTGTAGCTGAACAGGGTTGGGGAGAAATATCTGACATACTGGACATTTATTGAAGTGATCTTACAACAAGGGATCTTGTGTGATTGTATCCCTTTCAGAAGCTTTGAGTTACTAGCCACGTTTCACTGTTAACGGTCCATGATGACGACCAATCAGAGGCTGTGTTTCTGACTGTGTGACAGCCCTGATCTTGAACGCACTGTGTTTAGGCAGGGGTTAGCAGCGTTCAGGAAGGCAAACTCTTAAATGGGATGGACAAACATTCTTGCATAATTCACATTAGCCTGAGCACACTGTAGCCTCCAAATATCCAAACATTATAAGAGTAACACTACACATTAATATTCACTGCACAAATAAACTCCTACCTCAGATTTTGATAAACACAATCCTCAAGGTTGACACCTCTCTCACCAATTGTCACCAAATGGTGACCAGTTTGCAGGTATGCAAAATGGAAACTATAAGATGCTGTGGTTGTTTCAAGGATAGGGAAAAAGCAACACACTGCAAAATGAACAATCCTGTGTCGTCCGTTCTTTCAGCTTCCCTTGTGGGGACCAGTGATTCCCCTTTATGCATCCAGCAGTGCACATCCGCTGCTGAAATTTGACCGCTGTTTATGAATTTAAATTTTTTTCACGAGAGGAGAAGGAGGAGAGGGGAAGAGATGAGCGGAGTGGAGAGGGCTGCGTTTTATTACAGGCTTGTTACGGACGCTTCATATAGCTACAGGACAATCTACACACCTTCGATTAGAGGACGCCCTCTTATAGCAACTATCTTCAGCAACTAACGTTACATCATTTTGCGCTTTCACACACTTGTCAGTAAAGCTTAGAAACAGAGAGGACTCTGTCATATACTGTAACTCTAGAAACTAAAGTTGTATTTTTTTCTTGCTGCTGCCGCTTCATATCCGGACCAATTCACACACATGAGTAAACCATTAAGCATATAAACGAGGAACTTTGCGCTTACCTGAATATTTCAGCACGATTATAACAACAAGCATTAGGTAGATGTTACCGCTGACAAAAGCAAAGCTGAACACAGATCAGGATCATCATTCTCTCAGAAGGGAAAAAAAACTTAACAGTTACAGTGGCTTGCAAAAGTATTCATACCCCTTGAACTTTTCCACATTTTGTCACGTTACAATCACAAACGTAAATGTATTTTATTGGGATTTTATGTGATAGACCAACACAAAGTGGCGCATAATTGTGAAGTGGAAGGAAAATAATACATGGTTTTCAAATTTTTTTACAAATAAAAAACAGAAAAGTGTGGCGTGCAAAAGTATTCAGTCCCCCTAAGTCAATACTTTGTAGAACCACCTTTTGCTGCAATGACAGCTGCAGGTCTTTTGGGGTATGTCTCTACCAGCTTTGCACATCTAGAGACTGAAATTTTTGCCCATTCTTCCTTGCACTATAGGTCAATCTTGGTCAGATTGGATGGAGAGCATCTGTAAACAGCAATTTTCAAGTCTTGCCAGAGATTCTCAATTGGATTTAGGTCTGGACTTTGACTGGGCCATTCTAACACATGAATATGCTTTGATCTAAACTATTCCATTGTAGCTCTGGCTGTATGTTTAGGGTTGTTGTCCTGCTGGAAGGTGAACCTCCGCCCATGTCTCAAGTCTTTTGCAGACTCTAACAGGTTTTCTTCCAAGATTGCCTTGTATTTGGCTCCATGCATCTTCCCATCAACTCTGACCAGCTTCCCTGTCCCTGCTGAAGAAAAGCATCCCCACAGCATGATGCTGCCACCACCATGTTTCACGGTGGGGATGGTGTGTTCAGGGTGATGTGCAGTGTTAGTTTTCCGCCACACATTTTGCATTTAGGCCAAAAACTTCAATTTTGGTCTCATCTGACCAGAGCACCTTCCTCCACATGTTTGCTGTGTCCCCACATGGTTTATGGCAAACTGCAAACGGGACTTCTTATGGCTTTGTTTCAACAATGGCTTTCTTCTTGCCACTCTTCCATAAAGACCCGATTTGTGGAGTGCACGACTATTAGTTGTCCCGTGGACAGATTCTCCCACCTGAGCTGTGGATCTCTGCAGCTCCTCCAGAGTTACCATGGGCCTCTTGGCTGCTTCTCTGATCAATGCTTTCCTTGCCCAGCCTGTCAGTTTAGGTGGACAGCCATGTCTTGGTAGGTTTGCAGTTGTGCCATACTCTTTCCATTTTCGGATGATGGATTGAACAGTGCTCCGTGAAATGTTCAAAGCTTGGGATATTTTTTCACAACCTAACCCTGCTTTAAACTTCTCCACAACTTTATCCCTGACCTGTCTGGTGTGTTCCTTGGGCTTCATGATGCTGTTTGTTCACTAATGTTCTCTAACAAACCTCTGAGGCCTTCACAGAACAGCTGTATTTATATTGAGATTAGATTACACACAGGTAGACTCCATTTACTTATTAGGTGACTTCTGAAGGCAATTGGTTGCACTGGATTGTATTTAGATGTATCAGAGTAAAGGGGGCTGAATACTTTTGCATGCCACACTTTTCAGTTTTTTATTTGTAAAAAAATTTGAAAACCATGTATCATTTTCCTTCTACTCCACAATTATGCACCACTTTGTGTTGGTCTATCACATAAAATCCCAATAAAATACATTTACGTTTGTGGTTGTAATGTGACAAAATGTGGAAAAGTTCAAGGGGTATGAATACTTTTGCAAGCCACTGTACATCACACTGTTACGTTACAGCCAATGCAGTCATGTGTTGGGAATATGTGAATAAACTGTAAAAAAATAAACCGGCCTACTGCCTGCAAGGGGCACCGTAACACGACAGCTGTCATTTAAAGATAGTTGACAGATTCCCTCAGTGATATTAATGATTAATGATTGCCATAAATGGAAGTTATCTTATCACTGAAATTATTGTTATAGTCACGTAGATTAACACTGTTTGATAATACAACACTAATGATGCAAGTCATTCTAGTTAAGAATGATTCATTTAAGAATAATTGACAGCTAGCTCGCCACACCCAGCGGATGTAAATAATCATATAGTGGGCGATAGGCGTCACACATAAAATAATAGCTGATCTGTCAAATCACATAGGCTTAAGTCCCCGGGGGGTATGACCCCCCCCCATCCTGGGAAAAATATGATTAGTGTGTGTGTGACACCTCTGCTGATACAACTCCTTCCTAGGGGTAACACTGGGGGACTATGTATTAGCTCTGCAAAACAAAATGGACTGTTGCACTGCTCTTTGCAGTCATAGTAAGTGTTTCCCATCAGTTGTCCCTGGCAGAATACTTCATCATCATCATTGACTGGGGTGTGGCCAGAATTGCAGGATGGTTGATTTGCAACTCATAGAGAACTGTGCAAAATTTTTCAGCCCCATGTGTTTTTCTACCTGTTCTACTTAGACTACTTACCTTTCCATGGTGTTCTTTACACCACTCTGACATCCCTTCCAGCAGCTCATCTGGCTGGTTAATTATCAAGTTGGGGCCCTGTGGACCAAGAACAAATGAGTTTAATTTACAAGACAGATGACAGACAAAAGGCAGTCCAAGAGTGTTGATATTACCTCAGCCAAAACATTCAGGTCAGAGTCTGTGATAATGCACGCCATTTCGATGATCTGATCCTTCTCAATGTCCAGACCTGTCATCTAAAAAACAGAGATTTAGGCACCTGTTATTAGCATCCATCAGTAACCAATATTGATTACGGTTTACTGCTTTTGTAAAATTTGACATGTTCACCATCAATAAAAAAAAAGTAGTTTGTATCACAGTCATCGACATGGAAAGTAGACAGAGTGTAATCCATTATGCCTGCCAGTGTTGCTTCTTGTTTGGCGGAGGACGTCAGTTTAGTGGTGGCCCTTCAATGTGTCCTGGGACACATGTAAGGACACAGTTCTAAAAGAATGTGGTCACATGCAGCCCAGACCACCTCTGAAAAGACTTAGACAGATTTTATTTTTATTTAATATTTTAGAGGCAAAATCCTAAAATGGAGGAATCGAATCAACGTCAGCTTTCCGTCAGGGTTTAATTTCAAACCAGAAAACATTTGGTTAGTGCTTATCCTTCATAAATCCAACTATACAACTTCAAATCACACAAAATCTGAGCAAAACAAACAGATTAATCATAAGCGTTTGTATTTTAAAAGCTCTTACTACAAATAAATCTGGAGAAACAGTTTCACTTCTCTAGAAAACAGAGAAGTCTGACATGAGTTCAGGTTTAAATTTGTTTTGCGCTGTTGTGGCCGATACTTTTATTTTTAATACGTTAAAGCCAGGCAAAATATTTTGCCTCTAAAATAACACAATAAGGGTGGGAATCACAGGGTAACTCATGATCCTGTTCACGATAACTATGACTCCAGAAATTCTACAGCAATCAATACATTACTAGGTAGTCATCAATGATACATCACTATATCTAACTGAAGAATATGAAGTACCCTTCAAAAGGCAAAGTGCAGGAATTATGTATTTATTAACTGCATTGTGTTGTCAGTTTCACAGAATTTGACATGAACTGATATGAAACAATGTATAAAGAAAGTGCATAGTCTTAGCTTAGTGCCTGTTCATCACACACACTGATTGCAACCTGTCATTGTTCATGTGCCATCACGCCAATGGAAAACAGTCACAAGATGCCAGACAGTAGTCACCTGTTATGCAGTTTCTACCAACCGCTGTCACACACTAGTGTCACATAATGTGACATTTAGACTGTTCACTGCAGAGTGAACAGCTGATGTAACATGTGTCAGCATTCTGCTGCCCTCTTCACATATTATTGCAGTAGTATCCTATGAATTTTAATCTGGGTGTATTTACAAGCTAATTTGACAAATTTGGCGGCCTGTCTGCGGTGCTGGCTCTGCTCTTGCGTTGTCCTCGCCAGGCATCATTGTGTTCATCTGTTTATGAGAACACCAAACCCGGTGCAGCTGAGCGAGCTCAGCCCGTGGATTCATGTAGAAACCGTCAGCTTCATACAGTTTGTAAGAATGGCACAATGTCCGTTTGCCCTTTCAATACTAGTTACAGGGTGGGTTAGCTCATGAGTCTGCACTCTGCACGTCTCTTAAAGTGGCCAGAGAATGTAAGCGTGACCTTGGCTGGCTCCAGTCCCCAGTCCCCAAGGATTTACACTTGACGTATACATTTATACATGTATACATTTTACAAATATGGCAGTTATTTAACGTTATACCGTCAGTCGCACATTTCCATCATCCACCACCATTTCGTCCAAAGTATGTTAGCTTAGCTACCTCTGGGTAACTTGATGAACCGTTAGCTCACGTTAACAAAAACCCTTTAACTTGCCTCCAGGTCTACCCAGACCATTCTCTGGGACATCGCAGGGGACGACATGCTGACCTTTCTGGATACCTGACCGTGAAAAATGGAACCAAATCTGAAAGTAATATCGGGACACGTTCCTGCTGCGGTAAACGGTATTATTTCACGGCTAAACTTTGCCTTTTTCGGCAGTACTCTAATGCGGTGAGAATAACAGGCTGCCTGGCTGGACCGCTGGACGAGCCGTTGGCTCCTGCAAAGTAACTCCAAGGGTACGTTCACGAGAGCCGCTACTGAGGTACGAAGACACACCGGCATCCTGAGAACCACTTCTTCTTCTTCCTTTATGTTGCCGGCACACTAGACGCAGCCAAGGCGAGTTGCTGCCTTCCACAGGTCATAAACAGAAGTTATTTTCAGATCCTTACATACTGCCCAGTGCCATGGAGATATTTTAATAGCTGTTGTTGTTTCACAGTGCTCCCTGCTGATATTTGATTTCAGTGACTGGTCCCAGACTCCAGTTTCTGCCAGTTCTGCTCGCATGAGGATTCTCTCTGTGTGATAGTTGATTAATGCAGTCAAAGCATGAATCACTGCCTCTGCCTCTCCACATGTGCATCTTCCATCAGGGTACTTACCAACATTGCCAGCACATGATTGACACATGATTGACTCAGCCTAGTGATTACCACACTGTCCCACTGCCCATTCTTATACTTGATGCATATTTAATTGTTGGCTGTATTGAAAAATAAAACCTGCCTTTGTTTCTCTTTTTGCCACATCCTTGACTTGTGTCTGTAAATAAATTAATCAAGGAGTATGGTTTAGACCTGCTCAATTTGGAAAGTGTCATGAGATGACTTTTGTTGTGAATTGGCGTTATAGAAATAAATATTGATATAAATATTGATTGATTGAGAGGAGGGATTGTGCCTGATCCATGATAGGAATAATGTTAGAATCAGCTTTATTGGCCAAGTATGTGTACACAAACAAGTAATTCGACTCCAGTTAAGTTTGCTTTTAATGTACAGGGAATAGTTTTCAAACATTAAATCTAAAAAATGTAATAATTGAAAAATTAAGACAAGAAAAACAAAAAAAACAGTGCAATTGTAAGGAATGCAACATTTTCAGCAGCAGACTGAACAGGAACCATGTTTTACTCCATCCAAGTCCAGGTACAGCTTCACATGGTGTGGAACCATAATGACAATTTAGCCTGATGAATTTTAAAATGATTTGAATCCTAAAGTTAAGAATTTTTGCAGAAACAGGATACTTTCAGAAGTGTTTGGAGTTACAAACGTGACAACAAAAGAATACCAGCCCACATCTGCTCAGGTCTTAGATTCAGTCTGGGCAAATGAAAAACACATGACTAACATGAAAGTATCTTAAGAATCAGATGTCTATTGAGAAAATTAAATAATAATGAAAAAAAAAAGTGTTTCTTATTTACAATAACTGAACAGTGTCACATTCCAAATTTGATTCATTTCATCAAAGGTACAGAAGAGTATGGCAGAGGTTTGCTCTTTTGTATCTTCCTGTGTTTGGGCTGATTTGGAAATCTGAAAGGCTAGATCAGCTGTTCTTTGTCCACTCTGTCCTGTCCTGTCATTTTGTGCAGATGGCACAAAACAGCACTGGTCATCTTCAGAAGAAAACTGTCTCTGTATGAGTGCAATAAAGGTTTGGATGGAGGGGGGGGTGGAGAGGGGCATGATCAACTGGATTAAAACTGTCTGGGATGGCCAGGTGCCCTTTTAAAGACAAAGGCGATGTTGGTGATAGATGTATTCAGAGGTCATTTACACACCTCGGTGCACCAACAGGTGAAGGCTTTGAAAACAGATGTGGACATCATTCCCGGTGGGATGACTGGGATTTTGCAGTCTCTGGACATCGGAGTGAACAAGCCTTTTAAAGACTAGGTGAGACAGATATTGGGTGTACTGGCTTTCAGATGATTGCTCAGTGGGCTTTACAAATCTGTACAGTGGCACCCACTGTCCTTAGACCCTCGATTCGAGTTAGGAAAAACTTGCCATATTGAGAAAAAGAGGGGGGAAGATGGACGAAACTTCAGAAAGAGCCCGAGGAGGAATCCCTCTCCCAGGATGGACAGACATGCAATAGATGTCAAATGTACAGAACAGAAGAACAAAATTACAGTTTAAAATTTGCATTGACAGAATATCTGATACAAATAATAATCTATGTAAAATGTATGGAACCAGGAGGATGACTGAGCAGGCCGAGACATTGCCAAGTGGTGCCGGAGCCACACGACCTCCTGTCCACCATGGTGACCTGAAAGAGGGCAGGCCACACAAGATAATTAGCAGTAAAACAGAAAAGATCAGAATGAGAAGGCATCAAATTGGACAGAAATACAGATATAAGGAGATAGTAAAACAGCAATGATCTAGCGGTGTTCCCAGGGGCCCAGGGTCCATCAGAAGGGAGCCTGAATGAGAAGAGAGGAGGAGGAGAAAGCTATAGAGAGTGGACAGTGACAGAGTGACACAGCTTGGGTGCTCATGACTGACAGTTGCCACCAAAAATTAGGTAGAAGAAAAAATATTAAATTATTAACCCACCATAATTAATATGATATTTGATTCAAAATATAGTCATAAAACTAACAGTCTCTTTATCTTAACTTGTTTTTGGCAAAAAGTAAACATCCACATTGACCACCCCCCTGTATCTGCATAAAATGGTACAGTCCTGTCTTTTCCTTTTTGGAAATCTGGTTTCCAAAAAGGATGTCACCCAGTTATGTCACCCAGTTTTTCTCGAAGAAAGCTGGGTATAGTCTGTTAGCCTGTAATAAGCTACAGTTCACAGTTACATTTCACACCTTTCTAACCTACATTTAATCAGTGCAGGTAAGGGTTTAGCAAGCTAACGATACGTAATCAGTTGTCCCTGCCCCTCCTACTAGTCCGGAAGATATGCGAAAAAATCGTTCACTTTTTCAAAAAAGCATTAAACTTGTAATAGTTTATGATGTTGCATATGGTATCATTGTAATCCTTGACCATCTAAATATAGGGATAGACATCACCTTTTCTGTGTCATCATGTTTGGTTGAGGAGATATGATGCAAAATACATGATTCAGTTATGGCGGAAAGTAAAATGTCCGCCATGGCCGCCACGTGGTGTTTTTTAAGATGGTTCCATCTCTGAAAATGTTCAGGACCCCAAACTGTACAAGTGTACCAAATTTCATGCTTTTATGAAAAAGTGAACGATTTTGCCTCAAATTTGTTGCGGATCATCTGGACTATACCAGACTTAACAACAGATTCGTCAGCAGCCCTGTCTCCCCATACCCCTCCCCAACCCAATGAACCATCTAAAGACAGTGAGCAACATTATGCTGAATGACGTGTCAGTTAGCATCATTGCAGGGGTATGTGGGAATTTATCTCTTTTTTTTACTATTATGAAAAAAAGAAAACTAGATCTTTTTCCACATATTGGTAATTATATGACCAAACTGCTGGACAGTTTGAAGCATTGAGTGACTCAGTCTTAAAGCTAGAGCCAATACTAAAATAACACCTTCAAGTCAGATGCTTTGATGCAGACCTAATTAAGGCCATTACATGACATCTACAGATATAGACTTTATTAATCCCACGAGGGGCAATTTGTTTGAGTAGCTTGTTGAACACAAAACAAAAACTAGCTGTTATTTGAGAGAAAAGAAAGTGTTTTCAGGAGTCTTTTGTTCTTATTCATACTAAGTTACCCTACTTATTAATTTGATGTTACTGATACCTCTTGTTTTATTTTTTGTTTGTTTGTTATGGTTTCATGTATGCTACCATGTTTTCACACAGTAATGACCATATTTTAAACCTAATTATTCATTCAATAATTTTACAACAAAAAAGACTGTAAAAGATGCCCTTTAGCACATTGTTATAGAACGTTTTAGACCTGCATCAAATAGTGAATTCCACTGTATGCAGACTGTTGCATGTATGTCTGCACAGTGTTATATTTTCACAGCTCACTGGCAGTAAACATCATACTGTAAGAATTAGACTGCAGGAGACAAGACGGGGTGTGTATTTTCACATTGGGCTCCATCACCACAGGCCACGCGGACCCTCGTGGCTGTGGTGCCCGATGTGATATTTTTTCATGGGGCCCAAATCCCTGGTGGCACCACTGGTTGGGACAGAGCATTAGAGCTGCCCAAACAACACTAGGTGGCAGTGTGCTACTTGTGTGAGGCTTTTGAAATGGCTTGATGAAGACTGATGACTACAAATGAACTGAGAATAATATTTATTCATAGTGTATAATGATGCAGAGGTATAATTCAAAACTTATGATTAACAAAAGTGCTCAAAAAACATTGTTTTGTGTGAGAAGAATCAAACTAAATAGCTTAATTCATATTCACATGATCACATAATAATTTTTTCACTGACAAATAATAGGTACAGCCTAGGTATAAGAGAAAGTTCAATGTTGGGCAGCACAGGATTACTATTGAGTGCCAAGTTGAGAGTCATTCAATTCCCCATTTTTAAAGGGTTTATGTCTGTCAACTAAAAACAACTAACTAATGGAAAAGTAAGAATTTATTTACCATCATTTAGATAAACACTGGCACTGTCAAACGGTGATTGATTAACAATTTCCTGGTGAGTTCTTAATGCTCGTCAAGAGTGAAGAGGACATCAGCAGATTCAGTGTTGAGTCCTCTCAGAAAAAAACAACCTACAGTGATTTTGCAATTCTGGTGTTTGGTTTAAATTTAATCCCTCAGTACATACATTTGTTCCTGTACAGAGGAACAAATGTACACATTAGGTCAGGGTTACGGCAAGTAGGGGAATCAACATGTGGGTGTCGTCTGTACATGGCATTGCAATTTCATTGCTGACTCATCTGAAGTTCTCCGGTCCTCATCCCACCTCTTTTCTTCTCAAATACAGATCGATGGGATAGCAGACAACTTGTGCTTTTCACACACAGACACAAACACACACACACACACACACGCACACACACACGCACACACATTCATACTTACACACTGTGTGAACATGTGACAGCCCTCAGACTCTATCTCAGCCTCCCACATTTAAGTTAATCTGACAAGACAGGTCATGAAAGGGAAGGCAAAAAGCCTCTGCTAACCCAATTTCAAAGTGAGGGAAAGGATCTAGAGATGGATAGACACTCTTTTGACCTGGACTGTGTGCATCCATGCTGTGATGTGAAAACTTCACAAGTGGCCGCTTCCTAACCCCTGATGTGAAGCCAAGCTGTCAGTGAAATCTTTGTTAGCTATGTTTTTTTTTATATAATAATAGTAAAAATTTTATTTATAGAGCACTTTTAAAAACAGAGTTTACAAAGTGCTTTGACAGACAAAATAAAAGCAGGACACTCTAGAAGATAGTATAACAGGATGCTTAACAGTCAAGCCAACAAGTTGAAAACAAGAATGGCAAAAAAAGAAAGCACAAATACATACATACAGAAAATGGTGAATGTGGTGAATAAGAAAATAAACAAATTGTAAAACTTGATGGTGATATGCTTATGATTAATATCTTTATTGTCACATTGCCTTTGGTGACCATCCGCATGTTGAAACCGACTGTGGGAATCATGTCTTCAATGAACTGGCCTGATGCAATCACATTGACAAATGTGTTTTTTCCTGAGTACTGAAGTCCCACTAATCCATCTTCTTCTTTCAAAAGAGGGACCTGAACCAGTCCAAAAGCCTTTTTATAAGGGCCAGCATCTTGGATGGTAGTCACAGTCACTGTGTCTGTCTTCACTACAGTGTGAAACTCCAGTGATGTTGTGATGTATCAGATCAGTCTGATCCGCTGCAATCCAGTTATCTAAGACACCCCTAGTTTGTGCTTTCACAGTACTGCAAGTGTCATTTAACTTAAGCTATGGTTTAGTATACTAACTTTAAGCAGAGTATTTATGAATATTTTCCTGGATGTGATTAATGACATTATGCAGTAAAAATAGGGACAAATGTATTGTAGCTGTGTATCACCATATCTAAATGTGTAAAAACATTTTGTATGAATACATTCTGTGTGAATTGTAAAAAAACGTTTTGATCAAATGAATTAAAATGTTTAAAAGTGTAAATAAAATAAAATAATAAATGAACAAATAGATGCTATTTTTAATCCAGAAGGAGGTCTGCAGCTGCACATCACCTTTTTTGAACAAATACAAATATTTGTACAAACAATGTACAATGTCTAGTGCATAAAGAAGGTTAGCAGTTACACATCAAAGGTGTACAGTTACAAAATACAAAACAAAGATTGAACGGAGGCGAGCAATGCACCATTTGAGAAAAATAATGTGTTTTTTGAAAATTCAAGTATGTAAACCTATTCTACTAGGACCCCATAATAAAAGTATGAACCTGAAAATTGGCATAATATGACATCTTTAAAGCATTACAGAAAAACAACCCTCATTGTATTTCCATTGTTCTCACCTTACCTAACAGGAAAATGTCATTTACAACAATATTAGGCCAATTTTGCACTCACAGTTGAATTCAGTTAACCTGGTTTAGCTAGTGTTAGCTAACAAGTGCTCGAAGTACAAAAACAGTCTGCAATGTAGTGGTCCATCCTGCCATTTACCATAAATGTGCATGGAAACACATATTTGCCTTAAAACAACCCAGTTTTGGTGGAGGCAAGACATGGTGGAGAGCAATTTGATGTGACATCATGTGGTCACGTGAAAATACAATTTAAGTTAAAGTGTTGCTTTTAATTTTGTCTGTGGGGGGGCACTGTTTGCTTTTAGGCCAACTGAAAAAAAAACAGGTTTAAGAAGGAAACCATGATTTTCATTTAGACTAACAAAAAAAATGTACTTTACATGAATGACATGGTCATTGCACTTTTTTCAGTGTACAATATAGAGATTAAAAAAAAGATTTCCAATAGGTATGTAGACAAGGTAAAAAAATATCAGCTACAAAAAAATGGGGTCCCTTACAGAAAAAACTTCAAGTCATAATTTAAATTCATTCCATGAGATGCAGGATTATTAACGGTGGATCCAATAGTGTTCCCTCCTGAAAAGTCAAATATCCGGGGAAGTGATACCTTTTCAATTCCGAAATATCTTATGGAGGAAATAGGATGATTGCATTCAACAAAATGTCCTGCCACTAGATAATTCATATTATTTGCATATAATAATGCTTCTGTGGTTGGCAATACAAGTTTTTTAATGCTCTATTTGTTTTACCAACATATGACTTACCACAAGGACAAATAATAAGATAAATGACCAACTTTGTGTGGCATGAAATAATTCCTTGGGAATCTCTTTACCTGTATGAGGACGTTTGAAGCTGTTGGCTACAAGAACCATAGCGCCGGTTGTCATCAGAGATAGGTGCTACAGTAGCTTGAGCTGGTACTGATTGAGTAGCAGGTAGATATGACTCGACGTGTAGCAGACAGTCTCTCAGGTTATTTTCTCTTTCATATACCATGAGTGGTTGTTATTCAAACAGACAAATCAGTTGACAATCTGATTCAAGTATATGCCAATGTTTTGTTATTATTCCCCTTATCTGTTCTGCACCTTAGTTATACAGTCATTAGATTCTACTGTGGTTTTGTTTGAAAAGATCAGACCTTGGTTTGTCCTTTCTTTTAGTGGCAGCTTCATTTAGGACAGATATCTTATATCCCCTTTGTTGAAAGTTGTTTATCATATTACTCATGTTCCTGTCAAAATCCTCTGTTTTCTGGCAAATATGACGATAAAACGATAAGGGATGGTCAAAGTCTGCCCTAAGTAGAGTATTTCTAGCATTTCTACCTAAAAAGGTATCTTCAAACATCCAATATTTGTGTTTTAACACAATTAATTTCGTCTATTCCAAAAGACAGTTCTGAGAGGGACGACCAATGATATCCTATTTAGAGAGGAAGTATTCCAAGGCCTCAATGCCTCCATCAGGTGGTATGGATGTATACATAGCATTCACATCAAAGGACACAAGGTATAATTCCTCCTCATCAGAGCTAGGGCCAATAGATTCTATAATGCTTACTATGTGTGTATCTGTGTCCTTACTAAATGGAGGTAGGTTCTCAGCTAATGGTCTGATGAAATAATCTACAAAAATGGACAAACTAGTGGTAAGAGAGCCAATACTGGCATCAATGGGTTGGCCAAAAGGATGTTCAAGACCTGTATTTTTGGTAATGTATAAAAAGCAGGAATAATAACATGTTCACCTTTAAAACTGAGTTGGGTCCCCTGGAAGCAGTGGCGAGGCTAGCCCTTTTTTTGGGGGGGCTCAAGCCCATCCAAAACTTGCCTTAGCCCATCCTATCGTTTAGTCCTCAAATCGTATATCCTTTTTTTCGCAAACCTGTTTTGTTTGCTGTGGAAGAAATTTGCCTCTGATTGGTGGGTGGGCACCTCCTGTTTTACAAAACAAAAAATGCAGCCTGAGCACACCAAACTTGGTTCCTAGAGGCAGAGCAGAATCAGAAAACTTGCGGTGCAGCTACCATATGAAATCGACAGTGTGTTGTAACACTAATGACCAGGTAATGCTTCATTTTAGAACCTTGACATAATCTGTCAGATGTCTATTAAACGGCAGTTGACCGCAAGACGATTTTATCAATGCCCTTTCTTGAATTGCGTTACGTTTAAGTTTGCAGAATAGGCTTGTAATGATGCGTAGCATGATAAGCTAGGGCGCTAAGAGCTAGCGCTAGCTATTCAATTGCAAAGAGTTAACTTGTTGCCCAGCGGCAAGATATGAAAGATATGAAATGTCACTGTGAAGCTATATCTTATGCCAAGTTAGAAAGTCTATCAGTAAGTTAATGTGGCACAAAATAAGCTATAGCCTAGTCTCTATAGGAGGCAATAGGAGTAGCAGCTATAGTGCTAGTAGACTAAACATAGTGCTAGCGTTTGAATGACATGAATCTTCTTTTTTTTACACTACATAAGCCTGCTTTTCATACTGGCTGTTGATAGAAAGGGGATTCATGGTCGCTATACTGTAGGATAGTGCTACCATCTTAAACACTGGAAAATTAAACCCTTTGCAAATGTCTGCTTTTCCATAGATGGACATGCATTCTTTTTTTAAAAGAAAACAGCCAGGTGCGGGTGAGAGAATGTAAATCCATGCCATTGAGTAGTATAGCAACAAAGTATTTAATAGATGAATACATGTTAATGAGTTAGCATTTATTTCTTTGTTGTTTAGTTGTTATACTGTATTACTTTGTCTTTTTGGTGGACAGTACAAAGAGGGGGAGATGAGGATAGAGAGAGAGAAAAGGAGAGAGAGCAAGATGAAACAGGTGAGAACATGAACAGGTAGTCAAGAAGACAATAACAATAAGCATCTTTTTGGCCACATTAATTGCATTTGCCCATATTATTTACTCAATCTTTTAAAACTGCTCTGTCCCACTGCACATTGACAGGTTATAATGTAGGCCTACATTTGCTGTATTTACCTCAGAAATTGGCCCACTGGGCTTGTTTGCTTTATGTATTATTTTAAAGGTTTATAACTACTTCCTTACAAAAATGTTTGTATGTATGTAAAGAGGGAGAGAGGAGGATGGAGAGAGAGAACACACACAGGGTGCAAGACCTGGAAGAAGCAGGTGAGAAAAGGGCACTGATTGTTATAGGGGCAAACCACCTCACTAATTACCTATGAAAAGAAAGTACATTATATTTAGAGTAATTTCATGGATGAATTTCTAATCTACCTTTAAATATTTATATATTTTTTCTGAAAATGTAAGTTTATACAAACAATATTCCAATATCAATAAAACAATTTGTTTTGAAGTTCATATTTCACTTTGTCTTCAAATTTTTACCATCCATTTTCCATATTTACCATGTGAATTTTACATTGAAAACCAATGTGTTTCAGTACTGTGTAAATATGATACAGAAATACTGTACTGTCCATGGCATGGAAGAAGGTGGTTCATGTCTCAATGCATATTAAATCCCATTTAGAGGGCATAGGCTTTTAAAAATAGCCCAAAACAGGCTATAGTTCAAGATGATCTTTTATCCCTTAATAGGCCAAAAAAGCTGAGACACAATGTTATAGACAAACAGCTGTGGTTAATTGAGCCTTCTCCTCAGTTTACATTAACTAATTTTTGGAGAAAAGTTGATCATTGTTAATCCTTAATCATTACTGTTATCATAGGTTTAGGAAGATATTAGACCCTCATTTGGTGAAATGACTGATTTAGTGGGGGGATTGTATGTCAGTGGATCATGGTTGGATAATCAAAGATTCTTGCTTTTATGAAAAATCTTAGTCTTTTCTAAGAATTTTAAAAACTAGATTAAATTCGATAGCCTCATAATTCCTCGTCAAGAGGAGGTCAGCTGCTTCCTGGGGGCTGAGCCCCCTCAAAGGTCAGATCCTAGAATCGCCCCTGCCTGGAAGTACATTATAAATAGTCTCATAAGAGACTTGTCTTTGACATTCATTGACATAGTCAACTTCATTGATGACCACAATAGTGTGAGGGTTGTGTGTTTCTGTTCTGTCTGTTTTCTCTGCCTCTTTTGTCTCCCCTGCAGGGCTGGGCAGGCGGGGCTGACGAGGCACACCTGCAGGCACTTAGTTCATCACCACCTCCATAAAGCCTCTGGTCCTCACTCTACTCCCCTGCCAGATAATTCCGTCTTGTCGGTAGAGCTGACCATTCCAAGTAACTATTTCCAGTGTGCTGCCTTGTGTTTTTCTATCGTGAGTTTTTTGACGTGTTTTTCTCTCGTATTTTTCAGTTCCTCTTACCTTGCTGCCTCGTCGCCTGCGTTCCTGAGTTGGTTGCTTCCGTGCCTGAGTGTTTTTGTTTGCCCTGGATTTTCCCTGCTGCCTTGCCAGCCACCTCTCGTTTTGTTTGTGGACACCTTTGTGAAAATAAACATTGTTCTGATCCTAGATGCCTGCCAGTCTGTGCTTCCGGGTCCTAACCCCCATGAAGCCGTAACAAATGGCGTCTACTTTGTCTGCCTGTTTTATGATAATAGATTCATCAAACATACTTTTGCCTCCAAAATGAGTGTTCTTGTTTTCATTAGACGATGTAGAACTAGAAACTTGAACATGCTCACTTTTTAGTTGCTCTGAGATGGATCTTTTTTTTTTTTTTTTTTTTTAAATTCAAATTTTTTCTTTTTTTAAAATTTTTTTAAATGATTCTGCAAAACTTTAACCCTTTTGTTTAACACAGAGAGATGTAATTTATTTAATGACTTACTAATCAGATTAAAGTAATTTCCTCCATTTGTGGACCTGGGACCAGGTCCAGGGTCTTTCTCTTCTTCCAGCGCTTTGTACAACCCTTCCACAGTCTCAACCCCTTCTTCTGGCTGAAGTGTCTGGCTTGTTGATGGCTTGGTTTGATTAAAAAACCTGAACTTGAGGCTGATGAGAGCTGGTCAGAGGAGAGTTAATCCATTTGTTGATGGCCTGCAGGTCGTCTTTTGGAGTCCTGTTTGAGGTTCCTCCAGTAATAGAAGTTACCTTTACTTGTATCCTTTTTTAATTTTATTTTCTGATTTAACTTTCTTTGATCTCTCTGGAAAGCTTCTCCTGCATGTTTTGATTAACTTTAATAAGGTCATTGAATTTTCCATAATATCTTTGGGACAAAGCCAGTTTCTTTTCATCAATTAATTTGTTCAGTTCATCCAGATCCTTCTTAAGTTGGTCAACCAACAGATTCATGAGGTCGAAAGAACACTTATTCAGGATGGCACGCCAATTCTTCTGATATATTATTACTCCATCTAAAAAAACGAACTGTGTCTGTAAATCGCATTTCCATTGCTAGTGTGGAGGATCTGTTGGTCAACAGCTCAACCATGACTTTCCAGAGAAAGCTAGGGAAGTTAACCGGAAATGTCACGAGAAGACATTTGGTTGATGCACTCTTTTAATGAAACACTTAAAAGGGTTGATGGACATTACGGTGTAGGTCTTCCTCAAAAAACACAAATGTGTTAAAATGCCTAAGAACCACAGTGTAGTTGTGTGGAGAGCAGAGAACCTTTACTAGAAACTTATCAAAAACAAGGAGTTTCAGAGAGAATAACAAAGTTTCACATCTGACCTGTTGAGTAAAGGCTACAGAGTTTCAGTATCAAATGAAAAGACTGTGTCTGAAGTTGAAAGAGTTTGGTACATACCTCAACATGGGGTCTACCAGCCCCAAAAGGGAAAACTCCATGTTGTTTTTGATTGTGCAGCATCATATCAAGGCAAGTCACTAAATGGAGAGCTTTTGCAAGGTCAAGATCTAACAATCACACTAATCAGCGGATCAAACTGATCTGATAGGTCACAACATGACTGGAGTTTCATACGGAGTGAAGACAGATAACAGATTCAACTCAATTTCAAATGTGTCACCATCAAGTTTTATATTTAGTTTAATTTCTGGTTCATCAGTGAGTTAAAATGTGTCTGCCTGACTATAGAACAAAAGGACCACAAACAACTTTCTTCATTTATTCCAAACATTTTTCTTTTCATGGTCTGTTTTAAACACATCAGGCTAAACATTCCTGAGCGTCGGCTTTCATATGTTACATCATTTCAGTATTCCCTAGAACATTTAGTCTCAAAACAGCTTCCAGTGTTCAAAAGACACCATAATCACATTCTAAGTTATTAAATGATGATTTCACAATCAGAATATAACTGAATACAGGAAAATAATGAATAAATATATAAACACATTCTGCCAGTTGAAATGGTTCCTGTGCCTCTGAGCAGACACAGTACACAGTATAAATATACAGTACACAGTATAAATACACAGTACCCAGTATAAATACACAGTACCCAGTAAAAATACACAGTACATATTATGAATACACAGTACACAGTATAAATACACAGTACACAGTATAAATACAGACTGCAGCTTGAACTTTAAGGTTGTGGTTTCACAAAGAAAATCCAGAAGTTTACTGTGGTCAGTAGGCGATTTGAGGGGGGATGCCGTCCCCGTTGTTAGCAAAATTACCAAAAAGCATCCCCCTTGTTAACCTGCCATCACTCTCCATCCCCTAGTAGCAGAAAGTGTGTTACAAATCACAAGCGGCTGCGATCAGCTCCGGCGCACAGTGGGGTCAAGCCGTGCACGGCTGCTTTGCGTTCCAGCTGCCTGGTCGATTTTTGACAGAAGCCGCAACAAGCTGCACAGAGCAGATCGCGCCGGCAGGAAGTCAGAGACACAGGAACAACATAGAGCATCCGGTCAATTTTCAAAATAAAAATAAAATGTGTTGTATAAAAATGAAAAATGACCAGATCAACAAAATCTGAGCAAGTCAACAAAATCGGGCAGGTCAAAGGCTCGGCTTCTGAAATGTTCCCGCTGGGTTCTCTTTATACATTCATGGTATGATGCCGTGCGGAGGGCGGAACAAAACCTGGAGCAGACGCGACGTCATGGAGCAGCATTAGTTGGATTCCCAGCGCGTCTCTCGTGTAGAGGCAGTGGCGAACTTAGCCATTTGGGGGCTCCAGGCGAACAGTCATTTGGGGGCCCCTGCATCTACCGGTCTAATGTACCTTATATCGCATAATGAGATACTACACAAGGGATGAGAACAAAGGTCACTATCCTTCCTTTCTTCCATCACACTTGGCCAGTGTAATGCATATTGGATTAAACATCCTTTTCTATCGATATTGCAAACTCTCATATTGTCCTAAGGCATGGATGTGTGCAAATAGATTTGAATTTGTTCAACTTTAGTTTTCCTGATCTTCTTCAGCCCCTGACTAATGCATGTTCTCACTGACAAGATAATCTTGACTTTTCAACTCTTAACAAAGATTCATATGACCTTGGTTATACAATATTAGTAAAGACTTGACATTTGTTATTCCAGGGTTAAATAAAGATTTATTTAAAAAATGAAAAAAGATTGAAAGACACAAGGACTGTCTCGTTACTTGCAGTTTATACCTTGCAGACTGATTTATCTGGTGGTATAGAGCTATATACTGGGAGCAAACGGTGTAGACGGCTGCCCTTGTTCCGCCGACGGTCCCGCTGCCACCGCGGTTCCTGTAAAAAAGCCATTGGTCCCTCGTCTTCTTTTTCTGTGACCCACTTTCGTATATTCGCTTCATTTCTCTCGATTTATCTCTTCTCTCTCTTACTGCAATTTACTGTTTTGGATTTTACGCCGTAATCATTTCCGCATACGTGCAGCGTGATGAGTGTGATGCAACATGGAATAGTCCATGTAGTGCAGACGGAAGGGGGGTGCACGGTTGGCAGAAAGACCGTCAAAACATGAATAATTGATCAAATTACACATCCCGATGCTACTATTGTTAAGAGATTTTTATAAAAACAATAAATATGGGGACGAAATATAAAGAGGGCATTTTGGGGGCCCAAAAGGGCCTTGTATGGGGCCCGGGACTCCAGGCAAATGCCTGGTTTGCCTAATAGTACGGCCCGCCTCTGTGTTGAGGAGGAGCACAACAAGTTTGCTTGTTTTAAAACTAAAATGTTACTTTTTGTAAGTGTTTTTAGTGTGCCTGTTCAGAACATGGTGGCCTATGTTATGTTGGTAATTGTCATTTTTGTGCTGGTTAGTTTAACCATTAGTGAGCTAGCTGTTACATTTCCTGACACCAGCTGTCTTATCCCCCATTGAAGTGCACTCTGCTAGACAAACTATGTCAGTACACCAATTTTATATTACCCCAAGCATGTTTTTCTCCATTATAGTTTTAAAATATGAGGTTTTCATATCGGTGCATATCGGACAATATATACGCCGAAATCGATATATCTGTAAGAGGCTCATATCAGCTGATAAATCGGTCAGGCTCTACTATTTTGCACAATGTTCATTGTGTGTCCTTCAAGGAATTTTTTAGATGGTAAAAAATTCCAAGGGGTCATGTGGGACATGTAACTTAAAATGACCCTGCTTGTATTGTATTGTGAGAAACATGAGAAAACCCTGCCTGAATAAACTCCGTCCACTGCATACAATTTAAAGATGAATTTACTCATTACCTTAATACAGTTATAAAAAGACAATTGTAGTAGGGAGAGAAGGAAGATAACTGGATAAAATGGAATTGGAGAATTAGAAATGTCACACTTATGGTTAAGGCTGCTGCAACAATGTCCTTTGGGAGGTGTACATAGGTCTGTCGGCAGCCAGGGCGTCAGGCCCTCAGTCAAAACGTAGTATTTTCATTTTTTATATTGTTTTCAGTCTATGATGTGTTCGAAACAACCAAAAACTCGGAAAAAACTCCATTGACTTGTTAAAACCATAATGAACAGTTTTGGAAATTCGAATTCCGAGTTTCCGGTGGTCCTTGAACCCATCACGCACCTTACGTTATGTCGTCAGTGCATCATCCCGCCGCAAGGAAAAAACAAAACAAAACAAACTCACAGATTTTCAAGCGCAAGCTAGCAGCTATATTTTCATTCAGAATGGACATTCGTAAATGGCTGAAAAAGCCAGAAACTACACCGTTGGCGTCCCTGCATCCTGGCAGCAGCAACAGGAGATATGTCAGATAGTCAGACTGCAGTTTGTAATCAGGATATCAGCAGGAGCATCACATCCCAACATGTCCAGTGAGTGATAAAATTGTGAGAATGAAACAGGAACTGAACTCAAGCAATCACAAAACCAGACAGCAAAGCAGATGCAGATCCAGCTGTTAGAGTTTCTCCAGAGATGAGCCTTTTAAAAATTAAGTGAACTGCTGTCCGCTTCAAAGATATTTAAACGGTATAAAGGACAGGATTGGTAATAATGTAGGGCACAGACAGCAGCTGAAATAATGCAGAGTACTTACTGCAAAATAAATAACATCTTTATTTTAAGACATCTGTGAATCAAGATTATTCAGTCATCACAGTCTTATTTTCAAGTGTAGGTCAAACTTATATTCACTATAACTTTAATCATGTAAGTATCTGAGCTGATTACACTTAAAGTGCAGACACACGTTTGATTTTATCACAGTGGTGATGGATCACAGGTAGGCCTATATCCATGGACAGTGCGGGAAATCTGTGTTGGGCGGTCCAAACAATAAACATTGTGATTAATATCAGATGGGCTGCTGGTGGGTGAAATAATACATGTCATTAATGAGGAAAACATCACATTACCTGCACTATAGGAAACGATAGAAGTGCGTCTCTACGTTAACAGAGCTCTGCGTAATTACACACAGTAATTATACAGAGTTTAACTTATTGATTATTTAAATCTCTCGACAAGTTTTAGTTCTTTGTTATAATTTAAATATGTATAGATAATGGCAATTTTGACATAAATTTATCTGACGTCTCTACAGCTGTGAAAGCCGACTGACAGCTGATCCAGCTGTGATCAGCTGCAGCCGTCATCAGCAAGGGACGTCTTCATGTGACGCTGCAGAGGAAAGGACCTCTCCTTTCTCTTAAAACAGATTTCCTCGGTCCTCTCTCCTCCTGTGGTTTCCTCGCGTCTCTCCATGAATCCTCAGTGGGAGGGACTAAGGAAATAACGTATGTGAGGGAAACATGGATGCAATTTAGGTGATATAAGAAGCACCCTTTGTCTCTGACTCACGTGGCATGCTTGTTAGGGTCCGAGCAGGGAACCTGCAAGGACCCTATTGTTTTTCGAATGATTATTATTATTATTATTAGGGCCCGAGCAGGGAACCTGCAAGGACCCTATTGTTTTTGTAGTGATTATTAGGGCCCGAGCAGGGAACCTGTGAGGACCCTATCATTTTTGTAGTGATTATTATTATTAGGGCCCGAGCAGGGAACCTGCAAGGACCCTATTGTTTTTGTAGTGATTATTAGGGCCCGAGCAGGAAACCTGCGAGGTCCCTATTGTTTTTCAAATGATTATTATTAGGGCCCGAGCAGGGAACCTGCGAGGTCCCTATTGTTTTTGTAGTGATTATTTTTTTATTTTTTTATTTTTGTTATTTGTTTTTCTTTGTCGCAAATGATCGCATTTTTCACTGCCTGAACATACCCCAAAACTCACCAAACTTGGAATATAGATCAGACCTGGCGAATTTTTTTATAATCTGTTGTCGTTGTGAATTTTCACCACTAGGTGGCGCTATAATCAAGGAAAGTACGTTTTGGCTAATAACTCCCATATACTTTGTCGCACATTCAAAAACCTTATATCCACGCATTCAGTGAATTGTGCTGAATCTCCTGATATAGGCCACGCCCATTTCCTACCGTTTTTTTCGCTAGCTCGCGAAATGTCACAAACCTACTTTTTCGAACTCCTCCCAGGCAATTTCACCTATTTGCACGAAACTTTGCACACAGCATCTGTGGAGCCTTCTGACAAAAGTTATTAAAAGAATTTTGGTATCCCAAACAATACTCAAGTTATTAAATAACAACACACTGCATATTTCATTCCAAACAGGAAGTGTTGCATATCTCCACATTGGTTTGTCCAAATAACATGAAACTCAGGATACTACTTCCACGTGAGCTCCTTAGGCTCTGTGCAAAATTTTGCCAGATGACCACCAGGTGGCGCTCTTTAAATTGAAGTATTTTATATCTCCACATCGGTTGGTCGGATTAACCCCAACCTTAGTACACTCATTGACACTGCCCTCCTGAGGATAGCTGATGAAGGTCTCACCGATCTGACCCTAGGTGGCGCTCTGGTGGCAGTTTATTTTTATTTTTGGCACTGTGCCCAGACCATAACACTTCTGGATATGAAATTGATAGGGGTGGTATAGACTGGCCCCTGTAACTCACACAGCAAAAATGACCAGCAGGTGGCGCTATTATCAATACAAAACCGTTTTTGGCTAATAACGCCCAAATAATATAGCGCACATTGTTAAACCTTATATCTACGTGTTCCCTGAATTCAGGTGAATTGTGTGATGTAGGCCACACCCATTTTCACAGTAAATTTCCATTCGCAAATTCAGAACATGTCACAAACCTACTTTTACGAACTCTTCCCAGGCACTTTCACCAATTTGCACCAAACTTTGCACACAGCATCTTTGGACACTACTGACAAAAAGTTACTAAAATAATTTTGATAGTCCAAACAACGCCCAAAATATAAAACAACAATTTGTTGCACATTGTGGTCAAACAGACAGTCTTGCATATCTTCACCAAATACAGTCTAATTAACACAAAACTAATTACTAATTACTATTACTAATTAATAAGTGCTAATAACCACACCTGCCCTACCTTTGTACCCCAACACAGTCTAATGACTGCTCAATTAGCTTTACAACCCTTGTCACATTCACCCATTCACACACACACACACATTCACACACTGGGTCTCATTCATGAAACGTTAGTAAATTTGTGCGTAGATGTGCACATAAAAGCCTACGCTACTAAAAACCTACTCCGGATTCATGAACACCGCGGGAAACTCAGATCTGATCGTAAACACGTGTGTATGATCGTGAATGCCAATCCATCGTAAAGTGACAGCGCGCTCCCGGTAATCAGCTATTAGCATAAATCCCCGCCCATGAATTGCCAATGACCACCATATAAGGAGGTGTAGATGCATCCAGTCGACCTGTCAGTCATGGCGCAAACGAAGAAAGGGAGAGAAAGAAAAAAGAACTTTGCGGAAGCGGAGATAGAAATACTTTTGGGTGAAGTGGAATTAAGAAAAAAAAAATTATTTTCATCTGTTAGCAGTGGTGTGACAGGGACAGGCAAAGCGAAGGCCTGGAGGGAGGTGACAGATGCCGTCAATATTGTCTCTGTAGTCCAAAGAACCATGTCCGAGGTGAAGCGTAAATGATTTGACATGAAACTGGAGGCAAAGAAACGCATAACCTCACACAAAAGAAATATATCAGCCACAGGAGGAGGAGGCTCACAGTCGCAGCTATCACCTGCAGACGAGCGCATCGCGGGGATAATTGGGGAGACCTCTCTGTCAGGAATTATACCTGGCGGAGACAGCGACATGCCTCCACTGGAGCCTATATTTTTATTATCATCATTCAACATGTAGAAAGAACGTGTAATCTATTGAGTCGATTTACATAGATAATTCACAATCACGAACCTAATCTGGATCTTAAACCTGCCAATTGCCAACTACTTTAACTAAATGTGTTATATTTTTATCATATGTTTAGGCTATATCACGTGTTTCAAAGGCATCTGCGTATTGTGTACATAACAGAGCGCATTATGAATTTAAATTGTAATTTCCAATAGTGACAAGCATTATTTATGTGCATTCTTAAATTTACACAAGCACTACGCGTGGTCAGCAGCATGTGTAGATTTTGTTAGTAGCTACAAAAAGATCGGAGCTACTAAAATATTGATGAATGCGAGATGCACGTAAATTTCTGTCTGCGAACAGTTTACACACAAATTCGTTCTGCTCACGTTTCATGAATGAGACCCACTGATGGCAGAGGCTACCATGCAAGGTGCCAACCTGCTCATCAGGAGCAATTCAGTTTCTTGCTCAAGGATACTTTGACATGCAGCCAGGGGAGCCAGGGAATCAATCCACCGACCTTCCGATTAGCCGACCCGCTCTATCTCCTGAGCTACAGCCCCTCTATATGTATTGACTGGTTCACTGTTAGTACAAAGGATTGTTGTTGAAGGTTGCAAATTGTAAAAGGCTCACATCTGTGCTGTGTGCAGTTTTCAGGGGTTGTATTTATTTTCGTGTAACATCTCATTTTATTTATCATTTCTCAAGGAGCAGCTTAATATACTTATTTTGTTCAAAAAGTATTAACCACTTTTATATGCAGGATAGCAATGATGCTGCCTAAAAACCTGTGAAAAAACTGCTAAAACTATGGAGGACTGAAATTGATGTGCATTGTTATTGGAAATATGACTCATGATATATTGTCTGTGTATGATTGAACTTTTTCCAATGGTCTAGTGTGAACCAAACATACAAAAATCGCAATAAATGGTACTATTGAGTCACAATACTTATAAAATCACAATACTTAAGAATTGCAAAAATATCAAATTGGCAACCCTTGTGATAGTATCAAATCAAGACACAAGCATTTTGTCTCAGCCCTAGCAATAAACCTGGAGAGCTATGGTTATCCTGCAAGTGGCAGTAGTGAGGAGGGAGGGGGAAACGTGGAGTGCTTTGCGTTGTTGGTCTACATGAAGGCAATAATAAGAGGCATAAGGGTTGTGCAAAGAAAAATGGTCGTAATTAATTTAACTCACGGTGTGTACAAATAACTACGCCAGTTTTCACACCCATCAGATAAAGTGTAATACTTGTAGTCTTGAAAATTTGCCCCAGCGTCTTGTCAACTCTTAGAGTGGACCAGTCTCCAATCAACAGCAGTCAGTGTCTAATAATCATCTCTTAAACAACTCAATAGCCAATATAAATTTTGCATTGGTTATTTCTGCAAATCATGGATATTAGGGGTGTGCATCTCTTCCTTGTAAATAGTTGATGAAGGTTCTCAGTCATCCAGGTCATGGTAATACTTGTGGTTCCCTGGCCTTTTAATGAAGTATATCAAATATACTTCATAAAAGACCAGGGAACCACAAGTGCTACCACTTTTTTAGAAGAAGCTTATTTTGATGACGACATCAAACCAATAAGAACTGTATTAGATCACATCTTATTGCATCAAATCGTACCAAATCATCCTGTGTTAAAAATGTATAAATATGTGTATAATTGTATCGGAGCCCCTGTATCAAGATGGGAGATGTATTTACAAGGGATTCTAAGTGCTGTATCGTAGGCAACGTTTTCGTACGCTGTTTTCAGTGTGGACGGGCAGAAACAGAGATTTTTGGAAATGGTGACGAAGACACACATTTAACAGTGTTTTGTAGCATCATTGGCAAATGTGAATTTGGAGTATGTGTTATGATATTTGAGTATCTGAGTTTGTAAGGTGACAGATAGTTGTTATATTGTTTCACATTATATTTATAAGGACACAAATGAACATTGATAATACAGTGATGGAGAAAAGAGACTAAAACAGCTGCTGACCATGTTAGGCTGACAAATTATCCAAGAAAATTCTGTGACGAGCAGTCACATTTCCTTACCTCATTCATAGTATTGTGAAAATGTGTGAATGGGCACATGATGTGTTTTCAGGTTGTGTTTGTTGTTGGTATGCAGATTAGTTACCACAGGCTTGAGATAATTGAATTATTATTAATTTAAAAGTGCATATTTGTGTTAAAAATGGCGGTTGCTAACAAGTGTCTAAATGAGACTATAGAGGTTGTCGGGGACATTAAACGTCATCACAGCGAACACGGAGACTCATCTACTCACTAGTCCGTCTTTACAGGCCCACTTTAGTTACAAACTATTCTAACTGACTTCACAACTTGTACATTGATCAGTTTATAGAAAACCTGTACAGTAATTGTGTAGTAAGATGCTTAGTGGTGGTGACGTTTAAGTCATGTGACCATGATGTCGTCTGTTTATAGCCTAACATTAGCTTTTTACTGCTATAGATTTTGTTTATGCTTCCAAAATCACAAAAGTGGTGTTCATCTGTGAAGATTGTCTTGCTGAACAAAACTTGGAAGTATCATAAACTTGTGTTTGACACAGATTATTTTTTGGCAATATTCCAAAATACAATTAAAAAATCCCATAGGCTTTTTGTTGAGGGAACCAGGGTGCCACACGCCTGGATGCGTGCAGGGGTGCGAAGGCCCGTTTATCACTGCTGCAGTGTTAATTTTTTATGAAGATTGTTGACGGACTTTGACCATTTGGCACGCCTCTTCCATGCGTTTTAGACACTGCACAAAGCAGGTCAGTGTAAGTTCCTGCGTCCACTATGTGGCACTAGAGATCACTGACTAATTACACGTTAGGTTCAAGGATGTGAGGGATAGACCGCACCATAAAAATAAAGTGCAAAATGTTAACAGAGGAGCGTCTGAACCACATAGCCAATGTAGACCACCTTAACAGGTGCTTTTGGGAAGATTTCTAGAGCTTGTCTAATTAATATTTGACTTGTGCCAACTCAAACCCACAGGACGCACAGCAGCAAACAGAGGATATTTGACAGTAGTTGTTTTTAAAATCACTGCTTCTACATCTATTGCGTTAACGCACACCAACCATCAGTGACACATATCAAAATGTCGCCAGTCTTTGTATGTCTCATATTTAAAGCTGAGTAAAGCGAAATTACAGGTCGACAGCATGTTTGAACATTTTTCAGTTATATTATTCCAGTAGTACAGTATAATCCAGCTAGTATAGTATACATACATGTGTGAAGAATGCATTTTAGTAGAGCAATTTCAGTTGGGTGGACAATGGGTATATGTTTGTCTAGGGCTTGTTGGATGTATAGTTTTGGATATGAAAGAAAGTAGTTGGCACAATTCATCAGCCAAGCAGTTAGAAACAATAGTGGGAATGAAATAGAGAATTAAAGGCAATGTTGGATGTGATGATAATGTTCTCAGCCTTTATTGAGCCATGAAGAATCCCTGAGCAAGAAGAAACTCAGGGGCTGCTGTACCCTTGATACATTTTTAATGAGCCTGTCTTTGTTCAGCTCCCTGCTATTTCAGGAGGATTTTCACAGCCACCCCACATTTGATCACGTAGATGCCTTTTTTCTTTTTTATTTGCTGCGAGAAAAGAGTCAGTATTAATGTTTGAACAGTATTGCATGTTCTATCTATCAAATCAAGGTTGATATTCGATTGGGAACATACGGAACAGTCTTTAGTAGTGAAAAGTGATACATGTTTGTGGCTTTGGCTCCTTATTTATGTACATATAAACTGGCATCATAGACAGTTTAAGACTTGTGGACGCTTATAAAAGCAGATGTAAACCATGCTAGAAAAGCAGTCAAATCTGAATAGAAATCTGGTTTAACAATTAAGAAAAACAATGTAAAGCTGAAAGGTTTCCATTAATATATTAACAACGACCCCTAATAAACCACATTGGGAACCAATCACCTTTCTCATCCTCTGCTTCTAGATACAGCGACCAATCGCTGGTATATTTAAATTCAATTTTAACCTTGTTACGTACAGAATATAAGGCTTCACAAAAGAATGAGACAGCAGTCTGCCACTGATTGTACTCCTCTGACTAGACAGTGTGCTGTGCAGATGGTGGCGGGAATTGTCCATTATTGACAGCAGTTTGTTTAGGGTCCTCCTATCAGCCACTGATTCAAGTGAGCACATTCCAACCACAGAGCCATCTCTCCTCACCAGCCTGTCTAGCCGGAAATGGAGCTGGCCCTACCTCTTCCTGTGAGTGTCAGTGTTTGTCGAGTTTGTCATCTAGCTGCAGCCCCAGGTACTTGGAGTGGTACTGACCACCTCCACATTGCTCCCTCACCGACTGAAGATTGGACCTGGCCCTCCAGAAGTCCACTACCATCTCTTTGGTCTTGGAGCTGTTCAGCAGTAGACAGTTCAACCTGCACCATGGCACGAAGTCCTTTACCAGGCTCGGGTATTCCCCTCCTCTAATACACCGAACAATCGCAGTGCCATCTGAGAACTTCTGCATGTGGCATGACTGAGTTGTACTTGAAGTCTGATGATTCAGAGGGTACAGGATGAACAGGACATGGGAGAGCACAGTTATCTGCGGTGCAGCAGTGCTACTGACCACTGTGTCAGAGAAGCAGTCATTCAGCCTGATATACTGTGGTCTCCCAGTGAGGAAGTCCATGATCCAGATCACCAGGTATGATTCCACCCTCATCTCTGTCAGCTTGTCTCTCAGTAGGAGGGGCAAGATGGTGGAAAAATCAAAAAACATAATCCTCACAGCAACATTCCTTTCATCTAGGAAGCCCTGTTAAGTAGATAGAGGACGGCATCATCCACACTCACATTGCCCTAGTAGGTGAACTGGAGTGGGTCGAGTGCGTGGCAGACCTGGGGTCTCAGGAGGCAGCAGCCTTTCCAAGGTCTTCATCGAATGTGATGTCAGGGCACTGGAGTGTGCCTTCTTTGGTACAGGGGTGAGAAATGGTGTCTTCAAGAGCACAGGGACCCTCTCCTCAGGTTGAAGAGATGCTGAAGGGGCTCCCACAGCTCGAAAGCACAGGCCTTGAGCATTTTTGGACACACCCTGTCCAGGCCAGCTGCCTTACTAGGATGGAGTCTGTATTGGCATACAGAAGTCAGAGAGGGTAGAGTCTAGTGTAGCGTGATTGAAGTCTCCAGAAATCACCCCCCCCCCCCTTCTTCTCACAAAAAATGTGAGACTTAATCACTTTGATTATTATATTACTTTGAAATATAGGCTTATTAATACACACAAGCGATAATACCAAAAAAAGATACAAGTCTTCAGACATTTGTTGCACTAGCAGCTCAATGTCCCAATTGCAGATAGTCATCTTCGCAGTTGCAGCCTGGTGTTTATGAAGAGTGTGAGTCCACCTCTTTTGCCGTCTTAGCGTCTCTGTCTGCTCCTAAATCCAGTAAATCCACATTAGCGTCCAAGTGTGGTGTGGAAATTTCTCAATTATAAGATGCATGAGCTGGGCAATAAAGTTACGTATGTTGGAGGGATGCAGAAATCATCAGTAAGTGATAATAACAGAGTATTTTTTTTAAATGGACATCTCGGGGCACATGTCGGATTTTATGATCTTGCTGGGAAGCACGAACTAGACGAGGGCCACGCTTAGCGTGACTTCTGCCTCACAACAACAACAATTACTTATCACGTTAGCCATTTTCACCTGAAGCTAACGCCTGCAGCCATAAAGAACAGCTGTTACAGCAAGCCCAGCTAATCAGCCAAGATCTGAGGAGGCACTGTCACACTCTGAGAGAGGTGTGTGCAGCAGAGTCAAGGCGTTGCCTTCCCCGTGACTCTCTTCCTGAGGTGTTGGGGGCTGGCTATCTTCCAGTTGGCCAGCGTCGCCGTCCCTTTCTGGTTCACAATGTACTCTTGGTGTCTCACTTGGATCTCTGGCTCGACAGCAATGGTTTAAATGGAACTAAACGCTCTTACCTTCCACTTTGAGCGCGGTTGGGGTGGCTAGGGTGACCTTAAAAGGACCTTGTCATCTGGGTTGGTCCCAGTTTCATTTGAACACCTTTACGTAGACCCAGTCACCTGGTTCGATTCTCAGCTGTGCTTCCAACCATCTGCTGAATCTGTCAACAACAACCAGAATGTATCTGAACCCTTTCATACATTCTGTCATATCTATGTGGTCCATCATCAGATGGCGAAATGGTCCACTAGGTGGCGGGATGTGTGCAATCGGTGCTGAAAATGCTTTTCTTACATTATGGTGTGCACAAACATCACATTCTGCTAATGTTCTGTCAACTGTACTTGCCAAAAATGGTGTCCACCAAACAGCTTGAAGCCTTCTGATCACCTCCCCCCTTGCACAATGGTCGGAGCCATGCGCATCACAAATATCAATTTTCAACAACCCTGCAGGTAACACAAAATGACCGTGTGCACTACGCCATAAACCCTTTTGTGGTCCCTCTTGAGTATTTTTGATAGCACTTTGTTTAAACCATACTGATTGTTCATATATGTCAGCTTTTTCTTGGGCTGTTATTAAAGATTCTAAGGTGGTGAGTGGTTCAGTCTTCAGTTACCAACAGTGGTCCCACACATGTGCTAGTTGCAGCTTGCTTAGCGGCTTCATCTGCCAGATTGTTGCCTTTGGCTATTAGGGAATTTGTTTTTTGGTGTGCTGCACATTTGACTATGGCTACTGCACTTGGTAGATGAAAAGCTTCTTATAGTGCTGAGATGGGCTTCCCATGTGTTACAGGTGTGCCATCTGCTCTAAGAAAACCTCTTTGTTTTCAAATATTACCATGCATGTGACAAACTGCATATTCATACTGTGAGTCTGTGTACACATTTAGGCGTTAATTTTGTGCTAATCTACATGCTGCAGTTTATGCTTTAACTTCTGCAAGCTGTGCTGAGCACGGCTGAGCAAGTTTAGTTGTTTGGACTGTGGTGAACGTGTCATCTGGCATTAATTAATGGCATAACCTGCATGCATAGACGGATTCCTGCATCAGCATCTGCTTACCTTTTAGACTTTGGTGGCCTGGTGCTGAAATGCAGGTTGACCTCCTCCCTCTGGTGGACACACTGATGGCTCGATTCCAGTCCCAAAGAGTGGTTGCCAAAATGTTGTGTACTGACTTCTTATTCTTTGTTTGTCCAAAAAGGTTTATCAGAGTTTCAAAAAGTCACCAATAAAAAAGAAATAATCTCCAGGAGTCCTCCAAAGCTGAGTGCAGTAATGTTTAATTGTCTACAATTAAAACATGAGATCATACAGACAAAAGTTCATCCGATACAACCCAAATTCTCAATACAAAACATACTCCTTATATTTACTAATACGGGTGCTGGGCACCATGGTTTGTCCAATCCTGGCTCGTCCTTTTGTTTATGTATCAAATTTTGCTGGATCGGGTATTTTCCTGCACAAGGCTACAACACGTGCCCCCCCCATGTCTTCATTTGTCGACGTTCTGCATTTTCTTTGATGTCTCTTTGCTCGTGCAACCTCTACATCGGTCGACACAAGCTCTACATGTGCCCCCCCATGCCTGCCTTTGTCGACGTTGGGCATTTCCTTTGATCTTCCTTGCTCGACAAACCTCTACATCAGGATTCCCCTTGATGTCTTAGCACAGCTGCCATCCTTTCCCCAGCCTGCCTTATCTTCGTGGTGACCTTGCCTCCTCTGTGCTGCGACTGTGAGACGCTTTTTCTCTCCTCCAAAATATGCTTTATTGACCTACTGACTGCATCTCTTTTAACAACAATAATAAAAAGTGTGGTATATTTAGTAACATGATTTCACTCTTACATTTGTGGTTAAATTTCACTCCAAATTAACACAATTCAGTAGTTTAATCATCAATTCAATCAATAAGTGCATGTTCAATCAACTAGTGCAGAGCAATACATGTTTTAACCATTCATTTATGATTCATTCACATTTTGATTAGATTCTTTAATATCTCAGTACTTGTTACCAGTTGTCATTAACCACTAACTACTTATTTGTGGTTATATGGTTATATTACACTACACTACAAATAAAGACAGGTAATTTTTATTCTCCCCAAATTAACTGAGATTGAACTTGCAGCTTGGGGGCCCCCTAGTGGCTGCGGGGGCCCTATGCATCTGCACAGTCTGCATATAGCAAGAAATTGTATTGTTCTCGGGGCCCAGTATCTGCAACACAAGCAGCAGAGTAAGACAGTCAATATGGGGAGCGGGACGGTCTGCCTCACATTCTAAAATTCTTACAACACAAAATGTAGAACTCTGCTCTGAAAATTAACAAAATATAACTTTGTCACTTTTGAAAAAAAAAAAAAAGAAAATCCCCACCTAAAAATGTAATACATGAGTCTCAAAGAACAAACAACAAGAGCTGAAGGCATAGCTTAGCAAAGACTGTAGCAGTCTATGGTGTGGCAGAGTGGAAGTGACAGGCTGAGCATAGGTAGAGGTCTTGATTATTGAGATGAGGTGCAGCTGGTGAGGCTCTGTCCTGACTCCAGCACACCAAAACATGCAGGGCGGGGGGGCAGGACTGGGACTGAAAAACACTGCCTAAGTGAATGGTGCACGGTGCTGTTTATCTTGAACCACAAATCTGATCTCTTTAATGTTTTCAGCAAAAGATGATTTTGACACATAACCTTATTATGACTGTATGCAATAATTACCCCATCTGCTCTCACTGAGTATAAATTGTGAATGCTGTTTCTGATTACTCTTATGGGTCCTTTTATTATCTATATAGGTTATACTTTAACATATTTTCTAGTGGATTCTGATAAATGAATAATATGCCCCATGTTAGTAGTATGTCTGCTGTTACTAATGATGTCGCAGCAGGATTTCAGTAGGCTGTCAAAGACAAAACACATGCTGTGGCACTGATAAAGAAATGCCCCTTGGGGTCATTATTGATGAACTTTTAATGATAGAGTCAGTCATTTTCGGCATATTTTAGTTCTTATCGTCATTTGGAAATATGTGTCGTTTCAGCTCTATTTACACTCGTCAGTGGCTACTCTGACGTTCCATAACATTATTCACATGTTTATTATTGTCTCTGTTTTAATGAATTAAATGGTAAATACAATACAAGAGACACAATTGGACCTAATGTCAGAGTAAAGGTTCAAAGTACATAAAACAGGCAGTGTCCAGGAACCAGGGGAAATGCATACTAAAGTATACTCACATTTAAACAAATTGCAATGTTCTTTATTAGTGAAACAGCTGTAATGTCCCTCTCAGGTCTTATGATGAAGTGTACGTAAACTACTCAGGCATGCACAATTTTTATTCTCTATGGTATTAAAGTAATGTTTTCTAAAGTGTCTTTCTTTCTTTCTTTCTTTCATCGTGCTCACATTTTGCCAAACACTGTGTCTGTATGATTGTTGTTTGTTTCATTTGTCTCGTCTCGCTGCTTCTCTTGTTTGTACTTAATGTCTCTCTTTCCACACAGTTTTGTTTTAAGGTTTAGGTTTTTGGATCATAATTGCAAAGTATATTTGATTTAGGATTATTCATCATGATTATAATATGCATTCTTTCTCGCTGTTCTAGTTTATGCCTTTAATTCATGTGAAACTCCTCTATCAGCTTCATAGTGCAGGTCCTGACTGACACAGTGATGACGAAGTACAAGTGACTAGCCCCAAAATCAGTATAAAAGCTTGATACCCAACATAACGATTGGTATTTCATTTTTTAATGTTTTATTTCCATTGCAAATCGCTTCGTTTTGCTACAGATCAGGTGTTACTCCAGAGACGTCTACATGTAGCCTACCTTAATAATCAGACTACAGAGACTTCAGCTTGCTTATTTGCACCGGTGTAGTTTGTGGTGTGTATTAAGTCTGGTGGGGGAAATGTTGTAAGCTACCCTATAATATTTTAAGGTCGGCTAATAATTCATTTTCGATCTGAGTATATTAATGCTAAACGCTTTTCTCGTCATAGAGACCACTCAAAGCGTTTTACAACACAAGTCAGCATGCACACACAGTGACACTACACACACACATTCACACACTGGTGGAAGAGCTTTAGCAGGCACTTTGGGTTCAATATCTTGCCCAAGGACACGTAGGACACGCAGACCTCAGGGGCAGGGACCGACCCGCCAACCCTCTGGTTAATGTCACATATTGTGGGAGATGCATCAAACCATAGCACCGTGAGAGGAAGAGAGGCAGTACAGAGTAACAGAGTAACGGCTCGGTATACGCCCATGTCAGCTGTCGAGGTCCCCCTCTCACCGGCTGCCAACGCACACCTTTGCTGCACCTCCTCCTCTAAGTCTATGCAGTGGAGCGCAGGCAGCACAGACACGGAGGCTGCGTGTGGACGCGTGCACTTCAGGGAAACACCCCGCACGCGAGCTGAAGGAGAAGTGTCTTGGCTCGGTTCAGAGGAGTGCGGGAGATGCTGACTGACTGACTGACTGACTGACCGAATGGTTGAGGATGCTGACGGTGTAGGCTGTGCTGTCCTGCGCTGTGTTGTTGGAGACATGCGCTATTCTTCCCTCCTCCGTCAGGACACACTGTAGTTACTGTAAGTGGATCCCGTGAGCCACAGAGACTCTCCTCATCCTCTCTCCTCTGCTGCTGGGATTTGCCCTTACCCGGTGCCGTGATGCCTGCTCCTCCTCCCATCACACTCTTCTTGGGTAAGTTCATTGCATGTTCCCGGCTAGATTTTATGCTGAAGAAGACTATGAGGAGGTGTGTATGCGCGCGCGTGGTGGTGGGGGACATGATGATACCACTGAATACAGTAGGGTAACTCTCACTGTTTAGAAACGTGTCAAGACAGCAGTGTTGAGGAAACATGGAAAATACATTACCATGAGCAATAAGACGAGACCATGACTCAAACTGACTGAGTATACATTATTATGACTCTCTCACACACACGTATATAGAATAAACATATATATTGAAATATTCTACTCAGTCAGTGTTCGTACTACACAAAGGTCATCAGTGAGCAGCACAGCATCTATACATCACTGTAGAGATAGTACAGTACATATGACTAGTGTTTTTTATTTCCAAATGAACAGTGTGCCACTATAGAAATGTGTATGAATTCCAAACAAATCTTGCTGTTATCCAAGCCATGAAAGCTAATAGTGTGGTAGATGTTGAATCTAATGATGAGTATTGTGACATTGTTGCCCTCACTGTAACAGCTCTTTGTGCCTTCTGAGTGAACGGATGAAGCATTTTGTTCAAGGACGTTCTTTTCTGCTTCACTTTTTCAAGTCAAAGGCTTGTAAAAAAAAAAAAAAAAAACCTGCAGGAGAGTTAGTAGAGTTTAGTTTGATCTGCCTCAGAATTGTTTTAAGGCATCCCATCACTAATGTGATAGCCGCAGTGCTCCTGCAGTGTTCCTCATCATGCACACTAGTAACTGTCCTCTATCTGGAAACCCCAGAACCAAGACTCGTGTCCGTCATGTTACACTGATGCTCAGCCTAGAGCTGCACCACCAGCATCAAATCATCTTATCCTGGATTTGTTGCATGTTTTACTGAACTTCTACAAATAACTGAGCCATAATATTGTAGCGCTGTTTGCTCTGAAGGACAAAATGCACTTTTAGTTCCAGTAAATCATTCTGGCTGTCAAAGACACCTTTTCTATATCAAGCACTTCACTCTTCTCAATCTTTTTTATCCGATGTCATTGTTATATGGGAAGCACAAAATCTGTCCTCCTCACCCCTCCTGTGTTTCTCTCTCCTCTGTCCCTTTAACTTTTCGTTTTCAGTCATGCTGTTCCAGGGCAAAAAAGAAAAGAAAAAGAAAACCCTATGCATTTGAATCCTGAATTAGGCGCCATCCCATTTTGGGGAGATGGTGTGGTGGATTGGTGGGTTGTAGTGGCCAAACCTAAATGACAAAAATGTTCCTTAGGTCTTTGATGTCAGTTTGCATATGCATATTTTTAGTTTGGTGCAAAGGAAATAGAACATTAATAATATCCTGGGTGATATTGTTTCAGTAATCTGCAGAGTTTCACATTCTTGTTTACTTTCTGGACAAAACACATCATGACTAGATCCACTGTGAAATACACGTTAATATAAAAATAAACTGGCTTCTCCTTGGTTTCCAGCGTGTGTGTGTGTGTGTGTGTGTGTGTGTGTGTTAGTAAGCATGCATCAGACACATATTGGCACATCCCATCCTCATGTTCAGCCATCGCGGCAGCACTGGGCCATGACATCACAATCAGTCCAGTTGTCCGTGGGGTGATGGAGGCTTTCATTAGTTGCATTATGGGAGTGAGTTCGACAGGCCATGGCAAAAGCAGCATGTTCTTCCTCGTGGCACTGCCTCCTTCACTCTGCAGTTGAAAACTACAAATGAAATGCAGATGAGTAAATCTGATGGAGCCACAATTAGAGTTTGGTTGTTGATGAAAACAGTTGCATTTTCTCTGAGAGTGTAGTCACTAAGCTCGACATATTCATGAGCTGCCAACATATGAGAGCGTGGTCTGCATTCTGTGCAGTGCTGACTTTGTTGTAATTCACCTCAGGACTGAAATATAGCTCACACACGAAGGTTTCCAAGGCATGCTTTGCTGAAAGCTATTCTAGTCCAACAACTACCTGGCCTTGAAAATGAAGGTAATACAGTACAGGTAATAGGCCAGTATCATACAGTGGAAAGGGTTTTTACTCAGTACATTTTGCATGCATCCTTCATAACTATTGCGAGATCAAAGGGGATGATGCATTAATGAGTCTCTAGCATTCTTCGGCCGAGCACTTCTCTCAGATTTGTTTCCTTCAGCCTGCTCCTTTTCTCCTCACAATCTATTTCCATGTGACCCTTCTGATACTTTTTTTTTTGTGTCCACTGTCCTACATATTAATATTCTGAAAGATCAGCTGGAGCCAGAGCCTCCTGTGTTACCTGACATTCACTGTATGTCAGGGGCCTTCACCCAGTTGATCACACAAACAATGAGTTAAGCTGTAACCCTCCCCTTGTCTCTATATATAGAGAGGACATCACCAGCGGCAGGCCAAAGGATCTGTCAAGTGTGGAGATGACAGACGTCTCCAGTGCCAGAGGTCTGACATCTTGCAGCACTCTGGCCTCAGATCTCTGGCAGCTGCCCTCTCTCGTCTCCCCTTCGTTGCTCTCTCTTTCCTTCTTCTCTCGTCATTCAGCCCCCCACTGTTGTCTCATAGGTGACTTCGACAGTCAAGATTCTCAGATAGGTAGATAGCTTTAGGTTTGTTGTTGTTCTTTGGAATGAGAGGCTGGATTGTCCATGGACTTCACTCCTCGCATCTATCTCTCTCTGATGCATATGTCATCTCTAATTTGTATCAGTCCAGGTTCACCTTGGGCCGGAGAGTATGCTAGCAGCGTGGTGCTCAGGTGTCCGTCATTTTATTGTCATGTCAGCAACTGTCTGACATGACAATGATTTGGATTCAGAAGGCACAGTAGCTGTGTTTGAATGGACCCTAATATTTCACTAATAATCAGAATAATCAGAATAAAAATGCCTCATGTAAGCAGCTCAGTCAGAAGAGACCGAGTCCATCTGAATACATTTTTAATCAGATGGAGAACGATGGGACCGTTCTCCATCTCCTGGAGGCACGCTCCGCGTTCACGTGGCTTCCTTAGTGCAAATGCTGTGAGGGAGACTCGCGTGAACGCAGAGCATGTCTCAGATATGGCAGATATAGCATAGCGACTGTTTAGGCTGTAAAAATGTACTAAATGACGTTGTTTCGAGTAAACTCTGGATGTCGCCACTTCAGGACACTTGGATTGCAGCAGACGAGCAGTATGGAGGAATATTACAAAGTTTTTGTGTAGTTTTATGGACCTTTTCCTCTCGGGCACAATTGACGCTCGTTATATGAATTATTGTTGCCGGAGGGTAGCCCCGCGGGTCTCCAGCTGCACTTTGAGGAATAAGAAACTACACCGGACTTCTCATCAGCATGAGGGTGAGTCGATAATGACTGAATTTTGTTCTAGAGTGAACTATTCCTTTAAAGATCTTATTTTTAATCAGAATGATTTCAATCCATCAATATAATTACAGCTAATGACATACATAAATAAAAGCTGAAAGGTTGTTTTACCCAAATTACAAAAAAACATTTTGTCGCTTCCCTCTTTTGGTATCCAGCCATGAAGGTAGTCTTTGTGTAATGTGTGCAGGTCTGAGATCTCCATCTCTGATGCCATTCTACGACAACAGGAGTGACTGGATCCTTTTTTATTGGTTTGTTTGTTTATCATTTCTTTGGCTTGGTTATCTCTTACTTTGTGACATTGTCACATTTCTGCACTTACCATACCTTACAATAACATATTATAACCGACAGTAAACTGGAACCATCCTTTAAAAGGTCCCATATTATGAAAAACTCACTTTTTCTGGGATTTGGGATTTTTCTTTTTTTTTTGGGTCTATGGTGCTGCCACACGCATAAAAACTTTGAAAAAAGACATCCGCGCTTTTTTGAGTGAGATACAGATTTCTGACGATGTCTTGCCTGCAGTTTCCAGATGAGCGAGTCAAATTCGGCATCGGGCACCGACATCATTGACCGATCATTTGAATATTCCCACCCACAGTGTCCACCCACCAGGTATAGTATTACCGTCTCGGAGATCCGCCATTACGCTATCGAAAGCACCATGTCGAAGCGCAACGAGAAGTGTTCTGTTGTTGGTTGTAAAAATCAATGTAAGTGCCAATATTCTGTCCCAGCTACAGAAGAGACAGTGGTTGCGTTTCATTTTTAACGACAACGTGCCGGCTACGGTTCTTGTAAGTTTGTTTGTGTGTGCTAACCACTTCACATCGGACTGCTTCAGTAATGAGGGTCAGTACAAAGCTGGCTTTGCCTCGACACTGACCCTCGTAAAAGGATCAGTCCCAACCATACGGGACCCAGCAACTGCACCCGAGCCACAGGTAAGTGTCGCCACGTTTTGATAGTATTTACAGTTGCCTACGAGTATGGTGAAGTCAGCTTGAAATTGGCTAACTAGTTAGCTCCGCTTCGGTCCGCTATGCAATGGCGTTTGAAGCGAGTTTAATGTTAATAATATTACAAGGGAGCCTGGTTGTCACAGTGAAAAGTCTGGAAACATGTGCAGACTGGAGACAGAGACTATGCGAACAGTGTCCAAGAGTTTGGAGACTGTGTTGGAGACAAACACAGCTTTCGCTAGCTGTTTTTAGATGTTACCTGTTGCAGGTCAGTGGGGGATGGGAGTCAGGTTGTTGTCTTGGGGAGTCCTGCTGCAGCCGCAGAGTCTGTATTTTTCTGAGCCTCTCCTTCTGGGTCCGATTCTGGGTCAAACTGGTATGGTTGAACGACAGCATCTCGGTGAGCCATAGCAATACATCCACCGTAAACATTAGCACAAGCTACCGCTAGCGTAAGCGGCATCCTCTCCCTGAGAGGGGCATGTAGCAGGACGGAGCACATTAGCATTAAAGGTGCAGGCACAGAAACAGCCTGCTCTCAGTAGAGTTCACTTGAGCAACTTTTAGACAGCTGAAATTCAGGACCACGGATGGGTTTGGGGCAATACATTTCGAATACAGTGTTGTTGGACCTCTGACAGCTGTTTGAAATTGATGAAAAACAGTATAATATGGGACCTTTAAAGAGCAAGAAAAGCTGTTGCTATGGGTTCCAGGTTTTCATTTGCACAAGTCAACAGCCTATGTTGCAATGATGCTGCAACTACATAGCAGCATAGCAACAATCTATGCATCTTATCTTACATAGGTTAGGGGCTGTATATTTCCAGGGCAGACTGCATTAGACCAAATGTGTTTACATAAGATGGGTGTGAGTGTTGCAGTGTTTTCTTTCAGTACAAAATCTGAATGTGTTGAAGACTCGGCATGCTTGACACGTGACCTAAAGTGAATACAAAGTCTGTCAGTGATTCAGCGGCTGTTTCTTAATACTCAGACAGAATCCAGTAAACAAGTTCATCTCTAACACTACTGTGCATGATGCTGCTAACAGCAGAGAGCTGTTGAGCTCCTCAGTTTGGGTTTATTTTGGTACTATAGAAGTTCTCAGCTGATATACAACATTGAGTCTTACTATAGTATTATCTCAGGAGCTGTACAAAATGACCTGTAGCCTAGAGATTCCTCTGACAGTAGATGCATGACATGATCCCGTGGAAGTCATTGGGGCTAGATAGTGTGTGTGTATGTGTGTGTGCGTGTGTGTGTGTGTGTGTGTGTGCAGGCATTAATAAAGGGTGAGTTTTAATTAGCTGAGCGCAGCAGCAGGGGGGACCTTCCCCTTACTGAGCACCCCTTCAGCCAGCTGACAAAAATCACTGTGACAACGTTGTCTCTCTCCCTTAATCCCCTGCACATCTTCCCCCACTACTCACCACCTCTTTCCCTCTCTCCCTGCTCACACTGCTTCCATCCAAACAACCTAAACCATCTCTCCTTCTTTCTTAAAGTATAACTAGAGACTTAGGTGAGCAGCTATTCAATCCATACACGCCAGTGGCTATTTATAAAACCAGCTGTGTTGCAGCAGAAGAGCCTCAGGCATTCGTTTTACTGCACATTGTATGCTTACTTACATGACAGATCCTAGGGGAGTTTCCACTAATTGCTCATTTTAATGAAGAGGTTTCAGTTTTATGTTTATCCAGTGTAAACAGATCCCAGAGGACACCTGATAAAAACAACAGGAAGAGAATCTGATTTGATGTTTGTCTGATATTCAATCAAGAAAATGCTTATTTAGGGAGTCAAACATCAGTTTGCAGTGCTTTGTTGGTAGCAGTCTCAAAATGCTTTTAATATTTCAAAATCTCTTTTCTTCTAAATGTCAGGATGAATCATGTTTGAGCAACACTGTTAAAAGCTGAGTTTACACCAGACCATAATATAGTTAACCTACATCAGTCCTACAAAGAGTGGCTTTAATTGTCCACACACAACACTTCTACTCTAATAGTTTTGTCTTGCTTCAACTTTTTGTCTGATACTGTCCATTGCTGGAGCACCTCCATTCATCCTCTGTGTGAGATGCTCTGATTTAGCCCAGTCCTCCTAATACCCCCTGTAGCTGACGCTCACCATAGCGGCTATGTGTTACCATGGCAACACCGGAAGTTGGGGTGATATCGTCACATTTGACTTCTGATTGTTTTTTTTATTATGTTTACATAAATTTATGATGAAACCTAAATGCAGTTTAATTCATGGTTCTGCTGTCAGACCTTATTGAAATGTTTAAGTTAAAATTGTTGTGAGAGGGTACCACCTGTCTGAGTAACGTGAGCTGGAAGTTGTGAGTGAGAATTGAGAAAGAGAGGAAAAGAGACGAGAAGAACTGTCTACTACTGGCTAATCAGGCGTACATGGACCTCTGACAGCTGTGTGAAATTGATGAAAAACAGTATAATATGGGACCTTTAACAACCATTCACACCTGGGCTCACCTAGCCTTAGTAACCCACATGAAGGCCAGTTGGGTCAACGACTCACACGTGGCCCTAATGACTCTGAAACTCAGAGCTCACACGTGTCCTTAACGACTCTGTAAGGACACTCCCACACAGGAGGGGTTACAGGCATGAAGGCTTTTTAACGAGACCTCGGCATCTTTGTTGCAACAAAACAGGTATTTTCAGCCAAAACAGTGTTTTTTGTGCCTAAAACCTAACCAGATCATAAGCACAAGATAAACTTGAACCAAAAAAACATTGGTTGCAACAGAAAGAAATGCAAAGTTACAGCATATCTGTGATGTGCAGAAACGTTAGCTGCCAACATTTCTGCTGGAGACTGGGTTGCTGTTTAAGTTAAATATTGGATCAGCACTAAAAAACAGCCCTAGTGTCAAACTTTATTCAAAAAATACTTAAAATCATACCTGTCTGTGTAACCAAGCTGAGTCTGATCTTGATGTTTGGAAAAAGAGGCAGGGAAGCTAAATAAAGCACTGGTATCACTGCATGCAGTCAGTATAGACTACCTGTTAAACCAGCTCCTAAACACAGACCACGTGTATTGTCTCCTTCTGTCTTGATGTCCATCTGGTCAAGCCCAAGCCACCATGATGAGCCACTCGCTCTCTGCTTCCATCTGCTGTATAACTCTGCTAAATGCTGTTGGAGTGCAGTGTTTCGGCCCCCAACAAGCTCCTCTCTCTTGTATTGAAGAGGAGTGAACTGCGCATGTAAACTTCTAACAAAGATTTTTGTAGGTCACAAATCACTAACTTTGGACAATGTAGAACAGTTTTAATCTAGATATTTATTGCAAATTGTATGTTTTACTCACTAATAATATATATAATATATAGTATTTACACTTTACACTAGTATTTAAAATATATATATCAAACTAGTGTCTTAAAGTCTTCTTCAGTGAAGGTCTCTGTGATTCTTCTTCATGTAAAGACAGCCACCACTGGATTTAGTGCTGTGCTAATGCAGCTTAGTTGACAGACAGTATCATGCCAGTGGCTCTCATCTCAACTGTCTTGCTCATTAATGCTCACCTGGATCAATGTGGAGCCATCAGGAACATGTGAGGATTGAGGATGGTGTGTGTTCATGTTCAGTTTTGACAGTTGTGTTTCTTTAGATGAGATTCTGCATTCATGTCAGTGCCAATCTGGCTTTTTGTAAATGACAGGAAGTAATACTGCAGTAAATGTAATTTATTCTTGTTCTGTGTGGAGGCTTGACTGATGCAGAGTTTTTGAATCTGACACTCGAAATCAACAATATCTGATCAATCTGACAGCACTGCTGTAGGGCATGTCTGCTGTCTGAGAAGTTCTCTTCAAAGTAGTGTTCATACAAGTCCTTAAGAAACAGCAAGAAACCATAGCTCTGTATCATGAAATATACTGTGACATCGCTGCAGAAGTTAATGTTGTTAAAAAAAATGCGAACATGAATCTATGTTGGATTAAATCCACTGTTAATGATGGATAGAACTGTTGAAACCGGGACTGAGTGTGTGTGACAGCTAATAAAAGCAGCAATAACCCTCACTTAACTCTTTAAGGAATGGTGAGACACTGTGAGAAACAATTTCAGTGTAATGCCCTAGCACTTATACAACCAAATAAATTCTGTATTGAGGCGTTCACCTAAATTGGTTTGTGTTGTGTTTCAAATATAATTAATAGGCTTAGACTGCAGCAGCAATGAATGATTTGTGGGTGCTATGAAGGTAGGAGTGTGTCATTAACAAGCTCTGGCTGGAAAGTATCAGGAATGAAGCACATATTTTCTCTGGAGGAAAAGCAAATAGAGTGAATTGATCCCAGTGTGCTGAGGATATCAAATCACCCATTAAGTTGAGGTTGGGGAACTGATATGCTTATGAAGCACTTCTGCTAAAGTGGGCTGCCACACTTCCTCATTCTCTGACTCTGCAGTCCCTCTTTGTTTTCCTCTTTTTTGTTCATTTTGCTCACAGATGGCACCCAATATCCTCTGTGAATCATTAGACTGCAATAAAGCCCTCCCCAGACTATAGGATACATATCCATGATGATTTCTTGGTTTTATCTGAAACAGATCAAGATAAATCTCTATATCCCTAAAAATAGGTGAACATGTCAAAGATTAAGGACTGCCTCCTTTGAAGTTTAACCCTAACCCAGACAGGTCAACACGGACTGTCCCATTCCAAAGTCTCAGAGGATTGATACCAATAATTGCAGACTTTTCTTTTTCATTTTTTGTTTAAACTGGAGAACACAACCTGTCCTGTGTAGCAATCAATATCCCATATTTCATAATGTGCTGGCTAGTGCTTTAATATTGCATCAGGCAGCCTGTGTTAATTTCTAAAGCATGGACATATTCACATAGTACCAGGTGTTTGTGATCAGGTGGTCATCAGTCACTGCTTAATATACTTTTGGAAACAAAACAAAACCCCTCCATCCAGAGGAGCATTTTAGCACTGTTTCAGAAATGATCTCTGTCCATACAACACAGAAAGTTTTTATGTAGTTTGCTTCTTTAGTAGAATTTTGACACCTGGGACTAACTGAACATTTCCTTGAAGATTTTGCTAAATGTTTTGTCTTAATGCAGGTGTTAATTCCCCTCATGTGAGCCAGTGTTTTTGTCACCAGCTCTCTCTCGTGTCTATTCTTCAGCACTCTACCTTACAAAAACAACAACATAGTTCAGTTCAGTTCTGCTGTGATTACCATGGATTTATCTGTTGTCACATGTGGCTGGAGGAAAGACAACAAGGGTCCATTGTCACCCGATAATCCAGGTTCACGATTTGATATATCATATGTGTAGAATAAAAATGAGATGTTTAAGATTAATGTGTCTGTGTGTGAGGGAATGTTCTTCCACATAGGGCTTATTGATGCAAGTCAGCTTGTTTGACTGAAGCAGATTCTTCAGATAAAATAAAAGGGGAAAGGGGTCTTTATTTGTTTTTTATGTGTTCTCCTGTGTTCCTGTGCTCCTCCCAAGCCTGATGTTCCCTCCACACCTGTCTTGCATATGTCTAATTAGCCCTTCCCTGTTCCCTCTGTTTTCCAGCCTATAAGCTCCTTCCCTGTTCTCAGTGTTTTCTAGTCTATAGCCCTTTTCCCATAGAGACTCCGCATTATCGGCAGCAAAGGCTCGCCATTTCTCTGCCTTTGTTTGTTCACACAGAACCAAACAGCTCTGGTGTAAAGCCGTACCAGTATGTCAATTCATACAGCACGCCGGTGCTGCAGATCCAAAAGAGGCGTGACGGTACACGTCATGACGTTGAAATCTGTGTGGTTATTTTCAACGTGTTCCCCCCGGTGTCCTCCTGTTAATCTAGGTCTATGTACCTGCTGACTGTTTATAATCATATACATATAATCAAGTTACGTTTTTCTCTCTAAATTACATAATTACATAATCGCCATCAGTAAATAGCGGACCCTGTCTGACTGTCACTCGCGGGGAGGGATGCTGTTTTCTGGGTGATAGTTCACTGAAGTTTCAGTCAGGAGAGCTGACCATCGCAGTGATTTATTTTCAAAACAATCTTCCAGAGACAGGCAGAAATGGGACGAAGAGTCAGTAGGACAGACAGGATGACAGAGGTTTTTCCACATATAACTGCAGTATTTTTTTACCTCATATGAGCCCTAATCCGCACCTCCCGCTTTTCCATTTACACAGACGCTGTCTTGCCTCTGCTGTGTCTCTGATACTACCTCCAGAGGCGGATCAGAGCCACAACGAAACTGTCCTGCCTCTCCACATCTGAAACTTTCACACAGAAGGTGATGCGGAGAATCAGCCCATGATTCCAGCACTGAAAGGGCAGTGTGAATGGGGCTTATAACTAAACACATGGTCCATTTACTGCCCTAGTGGCTGATATTTTCACCCTGCTCCACACATTGAATTAGGAAAGTTTTTCTGACAGAACACATTTCCTCTTAACACCCTAAAATGCAATCCTGGAGCTGCTCCATAGACAGTGAATAGTAGAGCTATTAGCAGCAACTCCTAAGACAGTGTTTTTAATTCAGAGCTGTAAGCCCTACATTTAAATACAATTAATCTGGATGCAATAGCTCAAACAACAACAAAAAAAAGGTTGGTTTTCTGACCAAACACATTTCCTCCTAACACCAACAGTTTTAAGATGACTTCAGTTCTCAAGAGAGAAACCTCCTGGGCCTCTCCCTTTGTCTGAAAATCTAATTGCAGTTAAAAAAATCTGTGCAAACACTGCAGTGTACATGCAATCATTCTCTCCAGTTTAAATAATAACATTAACGATGGCTCCATTCCATCAAGTGTCCATCAAGTGTCCCTGCAATATCAAACTTATCGAACTTAGTCATAGATACCTCATCTAAAACGTGGTCAATGCTGTAATCTAATAATATAGCATTGATCAAAAAAATAATTCCAGTTTGATGTCCTCCTGCCAGTTTATACTGTATAAGTAAGTAAGTAAAAACATAGGTTCAACCGTAAACATAAATTAGAAACTTTAGTTTAGAGGATCAAACTAATCATTTTCAGCTATCATAGTGAGAAACAACACATTGAACAAACAAAAGCTTTGTTTTAATTTTTTCAGTGCATGTAACTGCTGTATAAAAGTCAGGCGACAGACAGGAAGTAAGCAACTACAAGCTCATCATTATACTACCTGCCATTTCAAAAGCTGTTGAAGAAGTTGTTGCTGAACAACTGGTAGTTCATCTAAATAATAGTAATAATGATAATAAAAAATTCACTCCATCCAATGCCATTTGGGTTTAGATCAATGTTTCTCAACGGGGTGGACAAGATTAGAGTAGACAGTGTACTGTTTCATAGAAAAAACAACTCTTAAGTTTTCTTGTCAGCTCTCTGCAGCGCAGCCTCATGCTGCCTTCATGGGAACGGGACGTCAGAGTCTGATCTATAAAATTTGACAAACATGGCCTTTACCGTGTCAACTCTGCCTTGGTATTCACTGTGGAGAGTTTCTTCCTCTTGAAAGCATTAATTTTCCTGGTGATATGCTGAACGCTGTGTTATCGCTGTGGTTACAAATTAACAAATGAAATGTTCCTCTGTGGGATTCCTGGAAAGCAAACTTAACGTCTAGCATCCAGAAACACACTATAATGCTCTTCAATTTAAGTGCCTTTATTTTGTATGACTGCATTTAATAAGAATGCTTCTCGTTTGGCATTTATGATTGGCTACTGTATGTGACATTTAAGTATGTATGGATGTCAATTATTGCTCTTGCTTAAAGTGTAACTCTCCCAAAAATGCAACCTAGGCTTTTTTTGTGAATGTACCGGAGTCAAACCTTCGTGTAAAAGCATAATTACGATGAAAAAGCCACTTTTAAAATTTACCGTAGTTTCGTTTTTGGGTCAAAATACTTAAAAATTAAATCATTTTCAATTGCGTGCTAGGGGCAGCTGTATGGTAGCATCAAAATCGCTATTTTTAAAACACTAAGAAGACTTGACACAACATGAAACTTTAGCAGTAGCAGTAGCCATCCTGCCAGTCGAGATGCGTTGATCCCCGAGTGCGGCGTAACATGGAGCTTTCTCCTCCATGTTACGCTGCACTCGGGGATCAACGCATCTCGACTGGCAGGACGGTGGCGAGCGGAGCAAGCGGCTGCTAACGTGTGTTGTTCAAAAACCTTCTTTTTAGTAAACTCTGTGTACACAAACAATGTTCTCAATGCTCGTGTTCATGTGTAGAGACCCTGGTGATACTACGAGCAAAGTTTCATGTTGTGTCGAGTCTTCTTAGTGTTTTAAAAATAGTGATTTTGATGCTACCATACAGCTGCCCCTAGCACGCAATTGAAAATGATTTTGACTGTCGGAGTGTTCGTTTGTTTGAGTGAAGACATACAACGATGTACCGTTTTACCATTTATTTAGAATTGTTTCATTAAACAAGCATGATCATGGACCTTTCTGTGTTAGACAAATCACAGTCAGCGGATTGCTGTTACTCTGTAACCCATCGCCCAGAAAAAGATGGAGATATTCACTTTACAATAACAGTTATATTTTGCTATTGAGGTATTGTAAATTCTCATTGGTCAAAAAGGTGAGGAGGCCGTGGTTTAGACTTGGCTCTCCTTTCGTTGGTGCACAGGCTGGTCCCAGCCTCTTGGCAACACGATTCCTCCAATCTGTGAAGACATCGCCCTGTGGAAAGACCCTCCCTCTTCCTGTTCTCTTCCTGTCTCATCCTGTACTGTTCTGCACTACTTTGAGTTCCTCTAAGACACACTTGCTATCATTCCACAGACAGATACCGCTCACCACAAGGTCATCATGTGCAGGCAACATTGTTACTGAGACAAAGGCAGCTGTGTTCTCTCGCTTATCCTGGCTTGTTTCTCCAATGTCTTAACCCTTCATAACATGGGGTCAATGCTTGTGTCAACCTCATCTATCAACAGGAGAAGTACAGCTCTATATGGGGACTTCATTAAGTGAACAATGTTAAGTAGCATATGACTGGTGGAGAAATTCTATTATATCTCAACAGACCCGAAAACTAAAATACGGTAAATCTTAAAAGTGGCTTTTTCGTCGTAATTATGCTTTTACACGAAGGTTTGACTCAGGTACATTCACAAAAAAAGCCTAGGTTGCATTTGGGCGAGAGTTACACTTTAACACTCATAAATATGATTATATATTAATATTCACATAGCTTTTTTGCTCCATGGGAAAGTAATTACAATAATATTCCAACTATCTAGTTAAATCAAATCTGTTATTTGGCATTCAATGACATGCTTTTTAGTGCTTACTGATATAACACAGATTAAAAACAATATAATACAAATTACGTTTATAATAAGAAAATAACCACTGCTGCCTGGTGATTAGTCCAGTCCTCACAATTTACTCTACTACACAGCTCTGGCTATACCATGTTAGCACAAGTCTATAAGTCCTAGTCCTGACTTGTAAGTAAACCTTGACTGAGAGACCAGATAATCATTGTCTTGTTTCAAAATAATCAGCACCCATGAGTGCCATCTTAACTATATATTGGCTGGTCTGTGTGGTTGAGGTTGCTGCTGAAAAATGTTTTGTGGGCGTCTATGTAAACATGTACACGTGCAAAGTGTTTATCTTTCTGAGCCAGGGTTCATTTGGTAATTAACGTGACTTGTATTTCAGCCTCAAGAGTCAGGGTCAGAGTCACAGAACAGTGCTGGACGTGGATGGTAAATACAACACAGACAGATAGATATAGACTATGTATGTGTATGTATATGCCCAGCTAGGCTAACAAAATGGATGAACAGACTGGAGAGAGATTGACTAAAAGCTAGCACATCAACTTAACGTTACTGTTATTAGAGAGCACAGGTTTACCTGACAGCTGTTCCTCTAAGTCTTTCTTATTATGCTTTTTTCTTTCCATGACCAGAAGATATAACTAGTTCCAACTTACTGAAGTTGTCAACACTGGCATCACTTTGATACGAGGGGGAGGCGGCTTAATTTGCGGGCCTCGACCGGAGTGTGTGTGTGTGTGTGTGTGTGTGTGTGTGTGTGTGTGTGTGTGTGTGTGTGTGAGAGTAAGTCTTAGAGAGGGCAAGCGAGAGCGTGTGTGTGTGCACGTACAGCAGGGGGCGGAGCAGTGACAGATGCTTCAGGTAGGATGTAACGTCAGGAAATCTTCAGCGCTATTATGAGAGGTGAAAAAACAATCAATTAATCAATTGATGAATTAATTAGGAGGAAAATCAATCACATACCTATCTTATACCTGAAAGCTGTAAATTCTGATTACCCATCTCTGTCGTAAGGAAAACACAGAAGAAATGATTTAATTCAAGATATTTATTGAACTACTATGGGACATGCACGATGAATAAGGACCATGAAACATATATAGCCTACATATGTACATACGTCCATAATAGAGTTCAGCGCATTCGCCAAACCACAAGGCCTGAACAATGGCACTATGTGTGCACAGAGGATGATCCTGCTATCCTACTATCATCATCTATTATGGATGTAAACGTAGAAGCATCTGGATTCATATAGATGTAGCCCAGAACCACTTTGCTGTCAGTGTAGAACTTTGTGGAATCTATCTTCAAGTCCAATTCATCATGAATTAGGTCTGCCATTTCCACGGCTAGGACTGCTGCACAAAGTTCAAGCCTTGGAATAGTTGGTTCAGACTGAGGTGCAAGTCTGGACTTCCCCATGATGAATCCAACGTGAACTTCTCCATCTTCTTGTACAGCCTTCAGGTACGCCACAGCACCGATGGCTTTGATAGATGCATCAGCAAACACACAGAGCTCTACATGCACTGCCTTAGCTAGAGAAGCTGCTGTGTATGTACGTGGTACATGAAGGTGTCTCAGGTCCTGAAGTGAGTCTTGCCAGGCCTCCCACTTACTGAGCTTATCTTCAGGTAGCGGTGTGTCCCAGTCAGACAGCTCAGCTGTGAGTTCCCGGAGGAGGGTTCTTCCTTGGATTGTGACTGGGGCCAGAAAACCCAAGGGGTCGAAAACACTGTTCACTGTGAAGAGGACACCACAACGAGTAAATGGCTTGATGTCATTTGCCACGGAGAAGGTGAACTTGTCACTTGTTATTTCCCACAGGAGACCCAGGCTGCGTTGAATAGGTGCAGCCTCTCCACTGAAGTCCACATCCTTCACAACTGCCACACAGTCTTCAGGTGGGAAAGCTTCCAAGACTTATTGGCTATTAGAAGCAAACTTGTGAAGCCTGAGGTTCGATTCAGCAACTGAAGTCTGTGTTCTGCGTAACAAGTCGATGGCTTCAGCATTAGTTGGCACGGAATGAAGACCATCGTCCACATAGAAGTGGCGCTCCACAAAGTTGACTGTGTTAGTTCCATGTTCTTGTGCACCCTCTCTGATAGCTCTTCTGAGTCCATAGATAGCTACAGCAGGGGAAGGGCTGTTGCCAAAAACATGAACCTTCATCCTGTATTCTATGATTTCTTTTGTTACATCATTGTCCTTCTACCACAGGAATCTCAGGTAGTTCCTGTGGTCCCGTCGCACCAAGAAGCAGTGAAACATCTGCTGTATATCTGCCAGGATAGCAACCTTTTCCTTCCGGAACCGCGTCAGAACTCCAAGAAGTGTATTATTGAGATCAGGGCCTGTGAGTAGCACATCATTGAGAGAAACCCCAAAGTGTTTGGTCGAACACCACTCTGATTTGGCCTGGTTTTTGTGGGTGGAACACCCCAAAGGTTGGCAGGTACCAGCATTCTTCACTCTCTCCTAATGACGGTGCTACCGCTGCATGATCGTTCTCAAATATTTTTTCCCATGAAGGCCACATATTGCTGTTGCATCTCTGGTCTCTTATTTAGGCTATGATGGAGTGATGCAAAGCATTTGACTGCTTGTTCTCGGTTGTTAGGCAAGTGCTGTCTTGGTTGCCTAAATGGGAGTGGGGCAACCCAACTATTAGACTCGTCTCTGTAGACTTCTTTGTCCATCAGTTCCAAAAAGATGTCGTCTTCAATCAAAGATGCCAGCTTGTTGTCTCGATCAGTGTGATTGAAAACAGTTTGTCCCAACAATTCTTCCGCAGCTTTACTGGTCTCTGAGATCCCACCTCTTGTCCCCGTGCCATGATTAATCTTTTCTTTGATGTGCAAGAAGCTTGTGCAGGGTTGGAGGAGTGAGGGTCGGCCATTGTCAAGCACAGTTGTTTTAAAGGTGTTGACCGTTGGCTTGTGTGCGCTCCCTAAGCAGACTTCTCCAACTAGCACCCATCCTAGGTCCAGGCGTTGTGCAAAAGGGGCATTGTGAGGCCCGTTGACTTGTTCCCTAACTTTGTGCACTCTTATTATATCTCTGCCAAGCAACAAGAGGATCTCAGCAGTAGGGTTGACCTCTGGAATGTGCTCAGTTACCTTGAGAAGATGAGGATGATGTCGAGCTGCATTTGGAGTTGAGATTTCAGACCGATTGTCAAGTATATCGTTGCACTCAATGAGCGGTGGGAGAGGGATTGTGGCCCTTCCATCGAGTGACTCAACCACAAAGTCTTCAGCTCTGCGCCCAGATGTTTCCACTATCCCAGAACATGTCTTCAGATAGTAAGGGCTTTAAGTAAGTAGTAAGTTTGCACTCTATGTTGAATAGCTCGAACAGACTGGACCTTGCTAGCGACCGATTGCTTTGGTCATCCAGGATGACGTAGGCCTTGATAGCTTTGTCTGTTTGACCTTTGGGATAAACTTTCGCAAGGCAAATCTTGGAGCATGACCGGCCAACCTGTCCTGTCCCACAAACCTCTGTGCAGTTTGAGTTAACAACCACTTTGATGCTGTTACTCTCTTCTCCCGCCCCGCCGTTGTGTGGTGAAGTTGAGGAAACCTTAACTTGAGGTGCAGGGCCAGGATGCATGGCAGAGTCATGATAGGTGCTATCACACTCCATACACTTAACTGCATTTGGACAGTCCTTAGCAAAGTGAATAGTTAAGGCACAACACTTAAAGCAGATTTCTCTTTCTTTGAGAAAGGTCTTTCTTGCCTGTTGAGGCGATGTCTGTCTTGTGGACTGAAATGGGGTTCTTTGTGCCTTTTAAAGAAGGCTTTTTCAAGCTTTGTAGGTGAGCCGCTAGCACTTGGAATAGCAAAACTAGGGTCGTTTCTCTTTCGTGCCACATAGCATATGAACCTGCTGAAGAAATCAAATGGTGGAAATTGTCCTCCATTTTCTTCCTTGTGTTTCGAACCAGCTGAAATCTATTTTTCTTGAAGCCCATAGGGCAGTTTTGCAACTATGGGTTCAATGCCACGTACAGTGTGCAGGTAGGAGAGAGCTGGGAGGTAGCCGTCCTCCTTGTGTCACAACCTCAAAAGCAGTGACAAAAGGAACCACAGAGTGCCAAAATGCCAATAAATAAAGAAGTTATTAACACAAAAGTTTAAAGTTGCAACAGACAAAATGGATGAGGTGAAAAGCCTTGTCATCCAAACCACAGCAGCAGCACCTCTGCAGGGGAAGACAGGTTAAAGGCCAGCAGGGCCATGACACTTGGCACACTGTACTTCCATTAGCAAGTCGGCTAGTTCCCGTAGCTTTGTGTGTTCCTTTCCTGAAACTCTTGGGAAATTGTCAAGCCGGTCAAAAAGAGACTTTTCGATTATTTCAGGTGCTGCATAACATTCCTGGAGGCGTTCCCAGGCCTTTTTGAGTGCTATGACTGGGTTTGTTATGTGCACTGACCGTGTACATGTGACGTGGTTGCTGGATTCTCTACCAAGCCATTTTGTCATTAAGTCCAACTCCTCAGTAGCTGTGAGGCTTAGCCCTTGAGTGACATTGGTGTATGATGACTGCCAAACACGATAGTGTTCAGGCTTATCATCAAACTGATATAAACTTGAATTTACAAGGTCGCGCCGAGCCAAGTACTGCGCCAGGTGTTCAGTTGTGGGTGCACTGTGGGAAGCAGTTGGCATATACTGGGGGTAGAAGGGCTGTGCAGACTTGTTCAAGTTAGAGTGACACATTTTTGAATCTCTCTGCTGGTCAGATTCTCCATACGGAGCCTGATTTTCCACTTTTATTGCTGCCGGGACGTAGACGTAGTCAAAATTGTCACTGGCTAATGCAGGGTGGCTAGTGTTATTAGCATATGATGTTTCATATGGAAAAACAGGGGTCTGACATCCTGGATTAAAAGGATTGCGAGGGCTTAATAATGTCTCGTTTTCTGGGGGCTGATTTGTTGACAGGTGTGCTTTAATGGCCAGTCAGTTGAAGGATGGCCTTTATGTGAGTGTGGGTCAAAGTGAGAAGTAATGTAATCACTCGTCCACTCCATTTTATCTTCCTCTGATGGGCCTGCTTCATCCAATAGCAAACCATTTTCCATAGCATCTGCTGCTTCCCACACAGCCGCTTCAGCTTCTGCCGCTGTTGCCTCTCCACGTATAGCAAGCGCTTCTAGCTCAGCATCCCTCTTTGCTTTTTCCAGGTGGTATATGGCATCTTTATCAGCCTTTACTTTTTGGTATTCAGCTTCTCTGTCGGCTTTCTCTTTCTGTTGCTCGGCCTCCTTAGCCGCTCTCTCTATTTTAGCTTTAGCTTCTCGTTCAGCGAATGCAAGCCGTGCTTTTCCGCACGTGCACGTATTAATGAGCCAGTTGATAATGCGGATGACCATGAACTTCTTCTACTAGCCACTGAAATCTTGTCACTTTGTTTTGCTTCCATCTTACCACGATGTACAACACTAGCTTTTCACTTTTTTTTCACTATGTCGTCCTCACTACAGTGTAGGAACTGCAGCTATATAACTTGCTAAACTCTTCCATGCAAATGATGACTTGAGTCTTGAGTGAGCTTTAGTTGCTGTTTACTGTGGCTCTTCTACATCAATTTACACAGAGTGAAAACTGTAACAAGACAAAATACAAAAATCACCATTTTACTCTGCAACATGTGCTTTTCCTCAATGTAAATAGATATAAATGAAATATTTTTAATACAAACACATCAAATGTCTTTTCATGTAAATAATATCTTTTACCATTAATTTATGCATCCAACTATGAAAATTTTTTACTTACGACATTGCCTCTGTGGCGTTTACAGTGTGGATTACACGAGATGAACACAGAAAAACACAGGTGTGCAGATTCAGCTGGCTCCCTCAAACTACTAACAGGAAATAAATTGTGAACCTGTAACTTCCTAAGCAAGATTAACCCATTTCAAAATAAAAGGTCTTTCAAAATAAAAGCACATTCAAATGTATGCCTTAAAGGCAACACACGGCCTTTGCGGCCTCCGAAGGCGAGTCCTTCAGAGGTACCTTTGAAAGCCGCGTCAACCGTTGTTAAATGGGACGGTCTAGCCTTCTGAGTATTTCCTGGTTGCATCACCAGATGTTCCCGCCCTTACCCTTACGTCACGATTTCTGCTGCCCAGGCCCGCGAAAGTGAAAATACGAGTAGAGAGTTTGACTGAAACTCTTCGTTTTCGGGACTGAGCAGCGGCGCGCAAAGAATCTTGGGATATGGGAGGCCGTGAAGGATAGTGGCGGTGCCTCCTCCAAAAAGGGGGAAAAAGAAAGCTGCATTTGTCGGTTTCATTTAAAGGAGCCTTCGAATTGGGACAGCCTTCGCGCAGTGTTGTGACGTAATTGGCCTTCAAATGCGTCCTTTGAAGGATGTAGCCCCTGAATTGGGACACAGCTAATGTGTCTCTAAGATGTTTAGGGCCCAGCACAATAACGTCTGTTTTGTCTGAGGTCAGAAGAAGGAAATTGCAGGTCATTCAGGTTTTCATGTCCCTTTATACATGCCTGAAGTTTCAATTCAATTCAAAAAACTTTATTTGTTCCCAGGGGTCAGTTTAGCTAACTGATTAATGTCATTTGACTTAATGGATAAGATTATTTGTGTATCATCTGCATAACAATGAAAATTGATGGAGTGTTTTCTAATGATATTCCCTAAATGTTAATGAAGGTTCTTAGTCATCCAGGGCATGGTAATTCTAAGTGCTGTATCAAAGCCAACTGGATGTGTTTCAGCTTCTTGAAGACGTTTCACCTCTCATCCAAGAGGCTTCTTCAGTACTAACTAACTGGAGGGGAGTTGCAGGCTTTTAAACTCTGTGTGGGAGTGTCCTTACAGAAACGTTAAGGACAGGTGTGAGCTCTGAGTCATTAGGGAGTCGTTAGTTGGTCACCTGACTTAGTCATTTTCTGTATGTCCAAAACAATAAAATGCAGAAGGTGTTATATGACATGAAAATCTTAAAATTCATAGTTCTGACAGGCGAAATAGCCTTAAAAGTGGCGTGCTATTTTACACCACCATGAGATCATGTTACTTCTCAATGTTACAGCTGAATTGTCCTAATCTTTTATGCTGAAAATATTTAAATCAGAAATACCATGTCAGTATATTGCTGCACCTTGTACTAAGCTACAGGTTATGCAAAATGTTTTTGTCTCAAACTTACTGACAACAAACAGATTGGAAAAAGATTAACCTTTTTTTTAAAACACTGTAGACACCTGTCATCCCCCCCTCAGCTCTACCAGATTCATCTTCTGTGCCACTTGAGTATCATGACCTGGCTAAGGTTTTCAACAAGGAGCTAGCCCTGTCTCTATCCCCTCATTGACACTATGACTGCACTATTGACCTCCTTCCTGGTGCTCCTCTCCCCATCAGTCGTCTCTACAATCAGTTTTTTTGTCTACTTGGACGACATCTTGAACCTTCTCCCACTACATACAAGAACATACTCAACATGTACATTTGGTCCTCCAGTGACTACTAGAGAACAAGCTGTTTGTCAAGTCCGAGAAGTGCAAGTTCCTTGCCCCTGCCGTCAGCTTCTTAGGCAACATCATAGCTCAAGGACAACTTAGACCGGACCCTTCTAAGATTGACACAGTGGTGGCATGGCCAGCTCCAACCTCCCATAAGCAGCTGCAATGCTTCCTGGGTTTTGCCAATTTTTACAGAAGGCTTATCCACAACTTCAGCAAAGCGGCAACCCCTCTAACCAGCCTAACGTCCACCAGTTCCCTATATTTGGACCCCAGAAGCTGAGACAGTATTTCAAAGACTGAAGGATCTGTTCACAAGTGCCCCTGTGCTTATGCATCCCGACCCCTCTCATCAGTTTGTGGTGGAGGTAGATGCCTCTGACCCAGGCGTAGGAGCTGTTCTCAGCGCAATCCTGTTTCCCAGAGACTTCATCCCTGCACTTTCTTCTCCTGACATCTCTTCCCTGCTGAACTGAATTGTGATCGGAAATCATAATCGGGAGCTGCTGGCTGTGGATGTGGCAGCCCATCTACTCATCAGCCCCAGCTCAAAAGCCCTGGTCATCTCTTCACTGGCTGCCAGACTGTTTTCACTCAAAGTCATGGTATTGATGGCTTCACTCTCAGCATTATTGCTAGCAACCTCTCTTGTGATTAACTCTGTTTCTTCTGAGAATAACGTGTACCTCTCTTTGCGATTCCTAGAGCCTGCACAACCCTGAACACCAGCGCCTCTGTCACCCTGCCGCCCAGCCTCACTCAACTCAGCTCGCCTCACACTCACCGAGCCTCCACCTGAGCCTCATCCTTCCAGCACTAGGATCCCCAGCTAAGTCTTCAGCCAAGCCACACACCAGCCTCTGCTACTCCAAATATCTTAGCAACTGAAATAAAATCCTTTTAACCTTTTCCCTGCCTTTGGTCTTCGCTTTTTGGTCTCACTACATACATCACAAATTGTAACACGCTGCCCACTGTAACGTTGATGTTAACACCCTCTGAGCTCTACCACATTCAACAGTGTTAAGCGTAATACTGGCCTCAAATTGTTGTTACAGCAGACATGTTAGCCCCTATTATCCCAACAGAGACCTTCTTCTGAGGTGTTTTGGCTTTGACACAGCTAGTGTTTGCTGTCTGAACATTTTTTGTCAAACTATTGTGCACAGAGCAGTATAAAACTCAGGAGGTCAATCACATCCTTTGAATCCAACTATGCTTCATTGAATCAATCAATCAATCAATCAATCAATCGATCTTTATTTGTATAGCGCCAATTCACAACATCATCTCAAGACGCTAGTGCGATTTTGCTAGTTAAACGGCAGATAATCTGGTCACAAAGTTAGACACACAGTGCAAAGGGGTTGTACCTGAATTAGTCATGGGTGTGTTTTGGGTGGAACATAAATTAAACCAATCAGAGTGTCAACAAACACGCTGGGTGTGAAATTGACAACTGCGTCGGTCCAAAACTAGCAATGACACTTACTGTGTGCCGCTTTGGGCACATATGCACAATATGTACACAAACTGTCGTCTGTATGGACAGGTGTGCATTTGTATTTGCAATTGTTTAGGTGTGTTTGTATGTGTGTGTGTGTGAGCTCATCTGTCCTTGGTGTGCTGCTGGCAAGTTGGGTCCCTCTGAGTGACGTGGAGCTGTCAGTATGACATTGTTTTGAACTCTAGCTAAGATTAAAGAATGGCAGTAACAGCACAGCTATGCATCCCAACAAACACACAGCAACCTGCTGCTTTCTGGCAAATATGATTTCGATGGTAATGGACTTATACAAAGGTGTTCAACCCAACTGTTCAACAAATGCTCCAAACAGCAATCTTTAACAAGAAATGATCCTATAATTATTTCTGTATAGTTCTCCATATAAGTCTATTCAAAGTGAAACACATTGATTATGTGGTTTGTGAAAAAGAGATCAAGAGTGTGTTTATGTGTGTGTGTGTGTGTGTGTGTGTGTGTGTGTGTGTGTGTGTGTGTGTGTGTGTGCGTGTGTGTGTGTGTGTGTGGAGGGAAGTGATGGATTGGTACTCTGGTTTTATTATATTTTTTAAAAGAACTGACAGTGTGGAGCTGGGTGATTTATACAAACAGGCACATGTGCATTCACCTTATGACTGTTTTTCTTGTTCAGAGCACTCGACTGAGTAAAGATATTTTACAAACCCAGTTGGAAGCGGCTTGAGCCAATTAATCAAAATCTAAGAAGCAGTAGAAGCATAGAGTCCTGTATGAGCCAGGTTCTTCAAATGACTTGACTGAAGATTTTTTACAAACCAAGGTAGGAGTGAGGCGATGGAAGATAGTAACCTAGTGTGTAAGCACAGAAGAGATAAAAGTTGCATGCTTTTGTCAATCCCTGTGAACACTAGACAGTGGGTTGGCTGCCTGTGATACTAGCAGGATAGTGTCTGTGTGGCGGATGATACTCATGCTAGTAAATAGTACATTATTTGTTCTCAGATGAGTCTTTGTCTCAACTCTAATACCTGAAAAGTGTTCACTGAAACAGTCAAGCAACTTCATTGTAGTTTCATGGTTATATTTATGCTTGCCCAATGCTATGAATTTAATGGAAATAGTGTAGTCTTGGTCAAATAATGAAAATGCCATCACTAACTTGAAGCATGAGACAGGATGTGTTTATGTTATCATTTAAACAAACACACCAGCATATGGTGTGTATAATTACATAATTATTTTCAAGGCCCGTTGTAATACACTATTAGTATGCTTTCTTAAGTATACTTACAAACAGTGCACTTAAATGTTAATTTATCTAGTAATAAGGTAATACTTCTGAGTCCTTTAAAAGTATACCAAAATGCAAATGGGTAATTTAAATGTAACTACCTTCAAGTTCTTTGTAATGCAAATCAAATCAAATCAATTTTATTTATATAGCCCAAAATCACAATCACATTGCCTCAATGGGCTTTACAATCTGCACAGTGAACGACATCCTCTGTCCTCAGACCATCGATTTGAGTGAGGAAAAACTTGCCATGTTGATGGAAAAAAAAAACCCTTTTAACAGGGGGAAAAAAAAGAAGATGGAAGAAACCTCAGGAAGAGCCACGGAGGAGGGATCCCTCTCCCAGGATGGACAGACATGCAATAGATGTCACATGTACAGAAAAGAACAACAAAATTACAGTTTACAAGTTGCATTGACAGAATATCTGATACAAATTATAATATATGTAAAGTGTGTGGATCCAGGAGACAACTGAGCAGGATGAGGCATCGCCAAGGGGTTCCTGAGCCACACAACCTCCTCTCCACCATGGTGACCTGGAAGAGGGCAGGCCACACAAGATAATTAGTAATAGACAGAGAGATAAGAGTGAAGAGGCATCAAATTTTACAGAAATACAGATATAAGGAGATAGTGAAACAAAGGAGGGCAATGATCCAGCGGAGCCCAGAGTGTGATGATCCAGATCCGTCAATATGTGAGGCAGCAGGAGCCAGGACAGGTAGATGGTCCCAGGGGCCTGTGGTCCATCAGAAGGGAGCCTGAATGAAAAGAGAGGAGGAGGAGGAAGAGGAGGAGGAGGAGGAACCTATAGAGAGTGAGAGAGCGACACAGCTTGCAGCTTGTGGGGACAGAAAACATAAGAAAAGTTACAGAAATGTGATGTTAATCAGAAAAGCAGATTGTTTCTCGTTGGCAGGACAATGTGAATTCTAATACTATAGGTAACTCATTGAGACTGAGACCGACCCACTGAAGAAGCTAGCAATCGAAGTCAAGGACTAATTAAAGGCTAAGTCAAAGAAGTGAGTTTTGAGTTTAGATTTAAAGCCGTCAATAGAGCCAGATATTCTGATGTCAGCTGGGAGGTTATTCCAGAGGAAGGGGGCACGATAGGAAAAAGCCCTGCAGACAGCTGTCTTCTTCTTAACCTTTGTTAACCTTCTTAACTGTCAGGAGCCCTGAATTTTGAGAGTGTAATGCACAAGTTGGAATACATGGTATAATGAGATCTGACATGTATGACGGGGCAAGGCCGTGTACAGTTTTGTATGTCATCAGCAGCACCTTAAAGTCTGATCTGACATGTGATATGTATTGGGAGCCAATGCAGTGAGGCTAGGATTGGTGTAATATGATCAAATTCTCTTGTACGTGCATTCTGAACCATCTGAAGGCTTTTAGTGCTTTCATGGGGAAGACCCGAAAATAAGGCATTGCAATAATCCAGCCTAGACGAAACAAAGGCATGAATCAGGATCTCTGCGTCAACCGTGGACAGGAAGGACCTAATTTTAGCTATGTTGCGCAGGTGGTAAATGCAGGATATGCTTTTTTTTAATGTAAGTCTAATGTACAACATTTTCCTGCTGCTTCATGATGCTTCACATACTTTTTTACTACTAGTACTATGAGAATAATAAATAAAATAGAAAATATAGATATACTGTATACAGATCTGAGGAGGAAGCTGCCCCCCTTGTTAGCAAAATGCGTCCACCTTGTCAACCAGCCATCCCTCTCCACAGGGCCGGCTCTAGCCCATTTGGTGCCCTAGGCGAGATTACTCCCCCCCCCCTAAAAAAAACCCCCACCAAATACAAATAACAGCACATCAGGCAATAAACAAATCTGAAGCATAAATTATGAATAACCATAGTATTGTTCATTAATGTGACTGCAGCTGTAACATGCAATTACATAATTCACCTGCTTCAAGCTGATTTTCAGAGGTGGGTGGTGTGGTTGATGTGGTAGCGCTGCTGCTGCATGATGTCTGACTTGTACTAAGCCAGCATTGCTTTATTTCAACCTAGCTAGCAAGCTAATACAAATGAAACGTCTTCACACAAAATGGCATTTAAAAAAAGATGACATAATGTTACCTTTATATTGGGACTTCTTCTTCTCCTCCTCTTCTCTTTTGGTATCGCGCACCTGAGGGCTTTGACGGCCGTTTCATCTCGCAAAATAAAAAAACATAACCTGTCTGTCACTTGACGTGACACCTATCTGACCCTCTGAGGTGCGCAGCCAATGACTACACATCACGTGACTCAATACCACAAGTGAGAAACATGAGAAACGTGAGAAATATTTTGTTAATATTTATTATTTTCAAGACAGAACACGAAGGGAGGGTGCCAATGGGTATCGAAATTTTTTTTTTTTTTTTTTTCTCCCTCGAGGGTGACTGGCAGCGCCCCTCCAGCAGATGGTGCTCTAGGCGACCACCTATGTCGCCTATGCCTAGAGCAGGCCCTGCCTCTCCATCCCCCCCAGAACAGAAGGTGGACTGCTGTCGGGGTTGTGTTATTATGGATCCCATCTTAGTTCTCACAAGACCCGCCCCAAATCATCTTGTGGAGAAAACACAACCTGATGTAACACTGCGGTGGCCAATCATGTAAGCTGGGAATCTGGCATACAAACAAAACCCACCTGTGTGCTTGCTTGGTTTATTTTGTGTACCCGGCTTTGACGTGTGCATCTTGATACTAAGAAGCTTCCGTTGAGTTAGCAAATTCTTCTTATTTGGCAAACTGCTTTGAGGTGCATCACCACCACCATCCAGATTGCTGGGATTAAAGTTCAAAACATGGCATCATGCAAATGGGCTATGCAATGAGACTACACACCATCGGACAACCTTGCTGCCTTGGCTGATTCGGTGTAAATACAGTATTAGGATTATCCTCAGGGTAGCTTTTATGACTGGGAGAGCCAGGAGACAAGTTAGTACGGATGTCAAGTGCTACTTTATTATGCAGCATTTATTGTCCACACATATACGTTTTGACCCCCAATCAGATAGGTTGTTTTCTTCCACATTGCTGGTGGTGGCATTGTGGCCCAGTAGTACCCCATTTCCATACACATATGCTGACTTGGCACATCAGTCCAGCTAGCAAGGAATTTAATCTCCGTTACAACTACTCACTCGAGGGTGTGTCTTTAACTAATGACGCCCTTGACTCAATTACTCGTGGAACACACATCGTGTGTGTGTAGTGCGTGGTGGCTGAAGCTGAAGTGTGGCTCACACGTAAGTGTGTGTCCACACAGGCAGTGTTCTGCTGCTGCGGGGCTATTGCCTGCCCTATCTGTTAACACTGAGTTGGCCCTTGATAAAAATAGACGAGACTCGGATTCTCTTGATGAAGTACCGATGCAGCCTCACTTGACATGCACGTGAGCTGCGCTACACATGCCGGCAGTGTGTCTGCTATAATCTGTTTACTTGGATGCCGAAATGAAAAACAAGACATTTCGCCACGCAAACGCCCTCTCACACAGGCAGTGTGTTCAGCCTGTAATGTTTAAAAGCAGCAGGCTGATCTATGCTATGGCTAGTGTTCGAAGGAGCAGCTGTGAAATGGTGATAAACACCTTTCAACACCATAAACACTTCATTTCATCAGTTCTCCACAGTAACGCAGATAATAAAGCAGATACACCTCAGTACAAATCTCAGTACTTTTGTGACTTCTCTCTGAACCTCTTTAGAGACCCTAGTTTCCTGCACAGAAATAGGTTTGGAGAAGGTTGTTTCTCCATGCATCTCCTATAGACTTCAATACAGCTGTCACCACATTCTGGCACCAATGCAATATTCGGTGACGTAATGACCACTTCCTTCTTTTTTAGGTTCCTTGGTTCCATCTATGCAATCTTTGCAGTGCTGGCACACTCCCACTTGTTCTGCACTGTCAGTAGGGAGGACCTCTCCTCACACACACACATACACATGCACAACACACACACACACAAACACACCTCTGTAGGTGTGTTTACCTACAGGGCACCAAACTGTTCTGTAACAGTTTGGTGCCCTGTAGGTAACCATCACTTTGTTCTTGCGCTGCACACTGTGTCCACAGTGGCACAGTGAAAGCACCTTTCTGCCAGCACACCAACCACCAGCCAGTGTACAAAACATTAAGGACCCTATTTAGGTGGTCTAAAGCACAGCACACTAGTGTGTTTAGGGTGTGTCCAAGTCCATTTTGCTAATTAAACAGCGGATAATCTGGCCGCAAAGTATGGTGCATGGTGCAAAGAGGTGGTATTTAGACTGAATTAGACAATCAAACCATTCCCTTTAAGAGCCAGATGTGCCAGGGCCTGACACATATTAACCAATGACACTCGTCTTCACTGAGGGAAAGGGATGTGATTGTCAGCTGCTGGATCCACTGCCCCGTCTTTTCACAATCATCATTTGCTGATTAAATGTGCCACGATATTTGTGGCACATGAAAGCAGCCTCTCAAATCATAAAATCAGAGTGTATGTCTGTGTAGGTGCATCTAATTGGTCCTTTAAATAGCAGTAAACAGACTGCAGTTTGACTTTAGACCAGCTTTTTGTTGGTCTATGTTGCTGTTGCTTTCCGCTACCTCAAGATAGCAATCCGCCATCAGTGCGCCTGACCACACCTCACTTTAAGACACGCCCACGGGCACACAGGTGGGCACAGGTAAATGTGCTATTTACACAACGTGGCTGCTGGGCATGAAAATGACAACTGTGTCAGTCTGAATGACACTTGCGCTGCATGCCGCTTTGCACCAAGCGCAAGATAGAGCCCTGTGTGTCTGTGTATTAGGTGGGCTGGCGAGATTCTGTGTGTTGTCTTAAGGATTTAGTTGCAATGGAAAACACTTCAGCTGATCAAACCTAAGCATGTTTTGTTGACTTTGTTTTTATTTTTTTATTTAACATGCATTCTTAAATGTTTTATGCATTGTGAACAACAAAAGCAAGCAGTGCCCACCAGGGTTTCATTGTACATCAAGATTCTTTTTACAAACTGCTGTTATGTAAATGCCTCTTCATGGCCCCATGGGCAAACACTGACAGCAGTCCAGATCTTTCCTTCCTAATTCCCAACATATACACATGCACATGCTCAAAAATTAATAGATGTAAGAGTCATCAGGCCTGTCAGCAGCTTTTTGAAATGATATCCTTCTGCACACTTGTTAAAAGTAGGGTTGGGTACCATTGGGTACCGTTTACATTTGAACTAGGGCTGGGCAAATATAGATTATTATCACAAAATAACTTTTCCTCAATAGAAATATAAGACATGGATGATAACGTCGATAGTACTCATTCCATGTTTTGACAGACAACATGAAAAGCCAATGACAATGAGAATAGCGCTTTGCCGAACCAATCATGTGGCCGGAAAAGAGTTATGTCAGGTTAGAATGACGCACACAGCACAGCACGTAGGAGAAGCAGCCGGCAGCACCACAGGTGTTTATGTTTGGGCTACTGCAGTCATGTACATCAGTACTTCAGGAAAGGGAGCAAGATAGAAGAGAAAATGACGACAGAAAATGTTAACTCGAGCAACAGCGTTACCGAAGAAGACGACCCAACAATTGGACAATAGTCCAAGGCTCAAAAGACAAGGAAATTGTTGAAAAGATGGGTCAGAGGAATTCGGTAGTGTGGAGATATTCTGGCTATTTAAAGTCCGACATGAAACAGTAGCATGCACTGCAAACTGTGTGGAAAGCATGTTCCCACAAAGTCAGGTAAAACCACTAATCTTTTCAAGTCCAGCCACAAATTCTCTGTTGGATTAAGGTCTGGGCTTTGACTTGGCCACTCCAGAACATTCACCTTGTTGTCTTTAAACCATTTCTGTGTAGCTTTTGCTGTATGCTTCAGCTCATTGTCCTCCTGGAAAATAAATCTTCTCCCAAGTTGTACTTCTCTCGCAGACTGAATTAGGTTGTCCTCCACGATGTCCCTATATTTTGCTGTGTTCATTTTACTCTCTACCTTTACAAGCCTTCCAGGGCCTGCTGCAGAGACGCATCCCCACAGCATGATGCTGCCACCACCATGCTTCACGGTCGGGATGGTGTGTTTGTGGTGATGTGCAGTGTTTGGTGTCCGCCAAACATAGCATCTAGTCTGATGGCCAAAAAGCTCCATTTTGGTCTCATCAGACCAAAGAACCTTCTTCCAGTTGGAGTCTCTCACATGCCTTTGGATGAACTCTAATGAGCTTTCTTCAACAGTGGCTTTATCTTTGCCACTCTCCCATAAAACTGACTGGTGAAGAACCCGGGCAACAGTTGTTGCAGAGTCTCTCCCAGCTCAGCTGGTGAAGCTTCCAACTCCTTCAGAGTAGTCATAGGTGTCTTGGTGGCCTCCCTCACTAGTCTCCTTCTTGCACCGTCACTCAGTTTGTGAGGACGACCTGCTCTAGGCAGATTTATACCATTTTCCTTCCATTTCTTAATGATGGATTTGTTTTTGTATCCATCCCCTGACTTACTTTTCAATAACCTTTTCATGGAGTGTTCTTTTGTCTTTATGGTGTAACTATATCCAGGAAAACTGATTAACCAGTAGCTGGACCTTCAGACACAGGTGTCTTTATACTACAATCACTTGAGACACACATTCACTGCACTCAGGTGATCTCCATTTCACTAATTGTGAGAGTACTAGATCCAATTGGCTGGACCTCTGTTTAATTAGGTCAGCTAATTTAAAGGAGGTGAATACTTATACAGTCACCTATTTTACATTATACATTTTTAATTAATCGTCATTACTTTGTAGAAATCTTTTTTCAATTTGACGTTAAAACGTTTTTTTGTGTTTTGTATATTTTTTGTATGTTGACCATGATTCCACTTATAAAAGCAATAAAATTGGAAAACAATGAAGGTGTTCAATACTTTTTATAGGCACTTGCTCACTCTGGCCCCATATGCAGTTTTCTTTAATTTGGTGACGTTTTGGCCTTCAGGGCCTGATGTGATCCATCCACCCATTCTGACCATGCTGCCAACACTCAGCCTTGATGCTAATATTTTCTAGTGGTTACTCACACTACTGCAGACTGCACACTGCCTCCTTATACCACCTTACAAAAGATTTGTTTCAGGAAGCCTGAAACTGCAGACAACTTCGCTTTACTAATGTAAAGTGTATGGGCTGAATATGCACAGGCGGGGCTAGCACAACCTTCAAGCTTACTTGGCTTTGTCACTTGAATGTAAAGAGATGTCATTTTGGGGAACTCGCTGAATCAACTTATACTGATCTTTTTATTATAGCCTCATTCAGTCACAATAAATACATTTGTGCACAATCAATGATAGATCAGAGGTCACATGTTACATATCACATGTTGAGAGTTATGGTTATGTGCTTTTTCTCATAGTTGTGCATGAACAACTATGAACGTGTGTAAACAGTGATTGGGTCTTATTTATACTTGAGCTGTGGACAGAGTTGATCATTAGTTGTTTTCCTCTAGCATGTGAGCAGTTCAATTAAAGCATAAAGTGAGCGACAGAGCGCAACCAGCTGAGAGTCCCACTGCTCGTTTGGTTTTGAAGTGCATTCATTGGAAGAGTTTCACTGAGTATTTGTTCTGTATTTTTTCTCCTGTGTTTGAATATTACTACTTTCAATTATTTTAGTTTCACAGGGACATGTCTGCTCAAATTGATTTACATACAGCAGCAAACTAAGCAGCTCATCTCAAACAGGCCGATACTACTGTCTTTCGTGTTTCACTTTGCACTCCCCTAGAGGCCTGTGGTCGTATTCATAAAGCCGTCTAGCTCTAAAAGTTGCTCCGAGTGACAAGAATGTTTCCATAAAATGAAGACTTGATCTGAGTAAAGAAAAAAGTTATTCACAAAGCATCTTAGCCCTTTAAGTTGAGCTGGAATGAAAAATGCAACACATTATGGCGGAGCAGACAACGACAGGCTGGAAAACACACAAGGACAGGAAAGGAATCTGAAACGAGAGAATAGTTAAGACATAACAATAAAACAGGAAACTGAAAACACAGAACTGAAAACACAAGACAACATGACCTTAACTTGATGAGACATGACAATTCACTGATTAAGGTGAAATTGGATAATATTTTACGGAGACAATGTTTTCTGGTTTTCCCTCTAATGTCCTCCAGCTGCTATGCCTGAACCCTTGGTGAGTTTCCTGACAAACAGACAGCCTTACTTGTTGCTAAAGTAATTGCTAACAGCAGCTAACTATACTGGGCTCCAAGTGAACAGAGCCGGTTTCAGGTCCTCACACGAACTCAGAGAACAACTGTGGCCAGCTTGACAACAGGGAATCCTGTATCGAGGTGGTTTACTGAGTTAAGATGCTGTGAGACAGTTACCGCCGGCTCATTTAGTCATGCAGCTAATGTTCCAAATACGAGGTCCCCCTTGTGTTTGGCCAGCCCTCTGAACACTTTATTGCCCATTTTCACTTGTAACTCCTGGTGGTCTGGTCAGACAGAACTGACTACTTTGACATGACAACTAGCATGTCGGGGGGGGGGGGGGGCCCATACAGTAACTAATTTTCAGCGCTAACGCCTAATACTTGGTATTATAGCCAATAGGCTATAATACCAAGTCCCTCCCAAACTGACCGTTTTGGCAGGAAATATGTAAATATTGAGAGGCACATATCTCTGTGCCTTCCCTTTCAGCTCTTAAGATGAAAAACTGTTCGGAGTTGGGAGGAGGACTTTAAGAGCATTAAGGGCCATTCCAAAATTGGAGGACATTTTACGTCCCACCCATGAAATTTCAAATAATAACTTTACAAAATACAAAATCATGCAGTTGTTGTGTAACTTTCACTTGTCCAGAGACCAACTCTAAATAAACTGGGAGAAAAAATAATTTGAAAATATTTTTTAAAATACCAAATAAGTCTGGAGTACCTCCTAATATGCTATTTTTCTCTTGTCCCACACCCATGGTGACCAAATTGAACTCCAATAAAAACTGTCAAAATGACATTTAAATCTACTTTCTTTTGTATTGTTTTGTTCATAGATGTCTCTTGTAGATGGGGAAACATCTTTTTAATAAAACAAAATGTTTTAAATAAGTATTATTATGCAAGAAACCTGTGTCCCACAACTTGCATGCAACCCTGTTACATTAAACTTTTTAGCATGGTAAAAGAAGAAGAAAAGGATTAGTCACATGATAGACTGGAAGTGACATCATCAAACAGTTTTCCAACAGCATGGGTAGAGCAAAGGTATGTCCTCTCTTATATTTTTCATATTTTCATAACATTGTCAGCCTTGCTTGAATGTCTCACTCTACCTCACACAACCCTGTTATGCATATTTCCAGAATAATATAAATACTTAAAAAAAAAACTTTACTTGTTTACTTATGTAAGTTTGTCATCTTGGTAAATGCTAACAGCTAGCTAAACAGCTAGCATAGATTTGTTAGAAAAAACTATAATTAGCATGTATTTGCAACCCTGTTACTTGCAACCCTGTTACTGTGATTAGAGAAACAGGGTTGCACTGCATTAACAGGGTTGCATCTCCTCAGTATACACTGAACTGACAAACTATTATTCATGGTTCAATTACATATTTTACATAATATAAACTCATTTCGTTCAATCTACATATTTTAAACATATCACTGAATTTAAAGTCTATATCGTTTCCTTAATTTCACCGACTCAACATGAATTAAACTGTATTTAAATCATGAGTTACAATTCACACACTAAATTTAGATAATATACATATATATTTTTATTTTTATTACAGCGTGATGGTCCACCAATGAGCGCTGCTGAAAAGCAGAGGCGCTACCTAACCTTCCAGCGGTACCATCCACAATGAAACTTCACCAGGTGATTACTCTTTCACCCGGGAAAATGCTCTACCGCGATGTCAGCTGCATGTATTCTGCAACTTGGAATCTGGAGTGTGATTGCCAAATTAGCCAAAAAACCAAAAGCTTCAGCTTTAATCTTGCAGATGACTGCACAGAAGATCCCACACACAGCACACCAAAAGAAGACCAGTGGAACTCTCCAGAGGTTGTGGGGAAATGGTGTGCCCTGCTGTATGATGGCCTCATCTACCCAGGGATTATTCAAGAGGTGAACGAGACCCACTGCCAGGTGAAATACATGCACAGAGTGGGAAAAAAATGTTTTTCTGGCCGCTGAGGGATGATCTCCATTGGTATCCCTTTGAAGATATGCTGACCATCATTCCTCCACCCCAGAAAGTTAATTCACGCCACGTGGCCATTGCAAGGGAAATCTGGGATACTCTGGTCAGCCATGAAAAGTAAATTAAAAAAATATGTTAATGTTGAGAAGCTAGATGTTTGTTTTTCATGTTCATTGCTCTTAACCAATGTTTACAGCACATTCACAGAGTTTACAGAGTTTTGCACTTGATTTTTGTTTTTGAGGAAAAGCAGCAATTATTTGTTTTATTTATTATTTATTGTTATTTGAATTATAGTCCAGACATACAATTATGAAAAATGATTCAATAAACAAATACAAATTAAAACAATATAAATATAAAACAAATACAAATTATTCCAAGAATATTTCTGTGTTCTTGAGCATTTATTTGTCACATTTGCATAATTTTCTATACCATAGCTATTCAACCATCTTACTTAATGCAACCCTGTTACTCTAATTTCAACCCTGTTACCATATAATTTTAATAAAAAAATAATCATAAATGACATTCTGAGCTCACAAGGGTTTGACCTTTTGTCCTTTAAGCAGCTTGAGTAATGATATGCATGAAGTCTTATAGCAAATATTTGAAAATAAATGCTGAAATTAGTAAAGTGAAACATGCCATTTTTGAAAAGTCGGGTACAATAGATTTTTAAAGTTGCTTAAATTAATTTAAATCAACTCAAATCTGAAGTCAAGTGGTTATTCAGAGAGAATGTAACTTCCTTGACCTAATGGTAAAGGAATTATATTTTAAAAATGCATTTCAGTCAGGACCACTTTTGTCAAAATAATCTTTATTTACTTGCACAGTTTTATTTGGCGGTATGATACTGTTCTGGGGCCCCCTGCTCTTCCACGCGCTTGCGTGGAAAGCCTGAGGCAGGAAGAGCACCTTCCTGCCCTTCACGAGCCATCATGAACGGCATAAGCAGGGAGCGCAGCAGCAAAAGAAAACCCAGACAGAGCAGAGCAACCAACATGAATACAGGAGGAGCTGGGGTGGAGGTGGGTTGCGAAAGTGCCAGCAGCAGAGGAAGCAGGAAGGAGGGTCGGGCGAGAGCAGATTAAATACCCCGCTCTTAATGCAATTTCCCAATAGGGAGCGGGCACGCAGAGTCAGCTGAGCCATCAGCTGATCTGCGCCGGCGATGACAGCTATGCAGTTAGAGCTTGACGTCGTGGCCTGCCAGAACTAACGCTACGCTCAATTTCAGTCAGGACCACTTTTGTCAAAATAATCTTTATTTACTTGCACAGTTTTATTTGGCGGTATGATACTGTTCTGGGGCCCCCTGCTCTTCCACGCGCTTGCGTGGAAAGCCTGAGGCAGGAAGAGCACCTTCCTGCCCTTCACGAGCCATCATGAACGGCATAAGCAGGGAGCGCAGCAGCAAAAGAAAACCCCCAAAACGACCATACCGGCAAATCCTGGAACCTCTGCTACAAGAGATGCCAGGAAGCTATCTAGGATGGAAATAATTTGTATACAATTTAATAGGGAATAAGCCACACGCTGCCTCTTAATAATAACGATGATAATTTTTTTTTCTTAGGAAGCAGGAAGGAGGGTCGGGCGAGAGCAGATTAAATACCCCGCTCTTAATGCAATTTCCCAATAGGGAGCGGGCACGCAGAGTCAGCTGAGCCATCAGCTGATCTGCGCCGGCGATGACAGCTATGCAGTTAGAGCTTGACGTCGTGGCCTGCCAGAACTAACGCTACGCTCAATTTATGTACTTTTTCAGGTTCCTGAGTGTTAGTAACAGGGTTGCGCCAGATTTAGCAAATATCAAATGAAACATGTAATAAAAAAATCCAATTATGTAAATCCTAAAAATCCTTTTATGCCTGAGATGAGCCAATAAAGCTTTTTATAGTTTAATACCTATTATTGATGAATATGTACAACAGAGGATTGTCAAATAGAAGGTTAATTTTTTGAAAATTCCGAAGCCCAAATGTCCTCCAATTCTGGAATGACCCTTAAGAGTTTCTTAAGCACTGTGACAGCGACATAGTCATTTAAGACTATAATTTGCATAATTTAGAAATGATTTAATATGTTTACAGCCATTTATCGTAGCTGCTTACTTTTTTCCCTAGCAGCGGTGCAGTTCCAGTGATGGCTCTGGTGCATTCATAACCCTTACAGAAACATTATAATCCAGCCTGCAACTCCGGAGTCTTTTTGGAGACAATAAATGTACAATAAATCAGTGCTGTATTATGTTGAAGTAATCCTCAGCACCAAATGCAGCGATGAACTTCAGCACTGAATGAAGAAAAGATCAGACAATTATGCATTAACAAACATGTGGTCTTATAGTTCATGCATAAGACCACATTAACTTATTTTCTGTTTGACAGATGTAACTGGAATTAACCTATGAGAATGAATTATAACTGTCAGATATTTATAACAGATATTTATGAATGACAACATGAAAAGCAGTGCCTACCCATGTAATTTAGCCCAATAGCAACAGTTGAGACGGTCACCTCTCTTTGGAAAACCATCAAAGTCGCGTGTCATGGCTGATGTTGAAATGCACAGCACAGAGGACAGGTTGTGATCTGTAATGTGACTTGTTGAAATTCAATCATGTCTTTATCTTAACAACAGCTATTGTAAACTTGTTGCTTGAGGTTGAGTGAGCCAAGAGTCAACTTGAGGCCTGTTGTCTAATCGAAATGCAGACAGCGCCCTCTGTTGGAATCAAGCTGAATAGCAATGCAGACTCACTGTAGTCGTTTCTGTATTTTGCCCATGTGTGTAATAAATCCATCAATCCGATTTGAATATCATCCGTGGAATTTTTTATCCACTTTTCAACCGTTAGCATGGAAGCTAGCTTGCCAAATTTGATTTCCCATAATGCTTTGGGAGAGTCATTAAACCAATCAAAGGTTTGTTATTGACTTGTCCACCAATCTGAGGCTGATCTGACTACTCGTGCATGTTTGTGTAGGCCAGCACGTACTCAGAGCAAACTGTGCTGTGAAATTAGTGAGAACCGAGACCCAGAACACAGATCAGCATGTCGCAGTGGAGCCACCACAGCCTGATGTCTGACTTGATGTTTCAATTGTTAGAGTGAAACCATCAATGTGTGCTTCAACTTTTGTACTTTTGAATTTTTTTACCCTGATTGCCAACACTTAGAGAACAATTTTCAAAATTCAAAAGCCTAGTTCATTATAGTTCTCTGGGTGATTTGAATATATTTCAGTGAGCTACAATTTCAGCTTTGTGTTTTCTTTGACTTATGGTCATATTACTAATAACACATTCATGTGACATTTCTGAAGCATACATATTCTGATCCTGTCGGTTGTCCTGAAAAAAAAGACCCAAATGTATATAACCTGACTGTGCATTACAGGGTTGATGTTATACAAGCATTATTACACAAAAAGACCATTCGAGCCAAAAATAAGAAAAGATAGCTCAGGGCTCAATCTCCAAACACTGAGTAATACTGAGTTAATGAAACGCTACAATTTATATGGTGCAGTTGAAAATGTTTGTGGTTCATCTTATAAGAGATGCGCTCACATCTCCAACCCAATGCAATAACACAATAACAAAAAAACAACAAAAAAAATGAAAGTGATCACAACACTGAGATATTTGGCAACTGTAAGAATGCAACAGTGATTTCTGTCACAACCTTCCATCAACAGACTGATCATATAACCCTTGTCACTGGTGCGCTCCCTTTAATATGGTTTTACACTTGTTATCAAATGGACTAAGTAGGCCTCCTGAAATGACCTGCATGCTAAATACACACCAGCAACAACTATCAGCATGTCAATAGGCTATGTAAGTAGGTAGTATTTTTTAGGCTTCTTTTTCAGAATGTCTTACTAGTTATTCAACAGAGACATTCATTACATCAACTAAAGTTCATTATTACACCATGTCTTGATAGAGACTAAATTCTAGGCCTATCCATTTCACTGTACAGTCTCTTCCCATTTTCACCAAGAGTGCATTTTTTTATTTCTTATTTTTTAGAACAACCAATTACAGCTTTTAAAAGAACACACCGACAAATGGTCTCAACACTGCCTCCTCATTAAGATAAAGTTTCTGTCTCTTGATGCTCAGAGTTCCTCTAAGAAGTCTGAAGACTGTGCATATTTACTAAATGCTGCGCATTTGTTGTCAAATTGATGACAATGTTTCTTAATTCAGTTGTGTTCTCCTCTGTTTTCTAAGGTTGCAGTGTGTTTGCGTTTGTTGACCACTGTAGTCAAGGTTAAAAGGAAAGCTTCATCATCATGGTTACAATAAAAATCGTTTGTGGACTTGCTTTAAAACCAATGTTAACTTGCAGATATGAAGAGCTATCTCCTGTGGTAAATCTGTTATTTTTAAAATGTAGTTTACCATGAGTGAACATTATAACAATACATCAAAAATCCTTAAGATGGAAACATTATTTTTAAATAGATCATTCCCCAAAGAGTACCTCTCACAACATGTACATTTTACATGCTTTTCAACTACTTTTAAAGAAGGGCCCAATTAGAAAGAAAAAGACATGCCAAGGGGCTATTTCACATTAACATTCCCTATATCTGACCTTTAATGCTCAGAATTTAAATGTATTAAAACACATTTTTAGTTTTTGTCTCTGCTTTGCGTATTAGTTTTCATGACTGAAAAAGAAACATTATGTAAATGCAGGAAAAAAAACAATGTACCTGTGCCCTTCCAACAAAATGATCAAAGGGCCAGAATGAGGTTAATAAAGGGCTGTATTTGGCCCACAGGGCGCCAGTTGAACACAACTGTTTTACAATCTCAATAGACATACAACACATTTTTGGTATGCTGCACATAAAGGAAATACAGCAACTGTTAATGTAATCTGGGTGAACAAGCAACTGCTCCACTCATTCTCATATGAATGAAACAATAAAGGTACAGAAAAGAAGAACATTGAGTACATTTCAGGCCTAGGGAGCACTTTGCTGCCAAAAACAGTTTGTAACACTAAACATCAGCAGCATTTCTAACAATGATGTAGAGCATCACCCTGGCAAATTAAATACACTCTGAATCCCCCCTGTACTGGCACACTTGCGTGCTCCCTCTGTCTGTTTATCTGATTAACTCATCCGGTGAATTTTAAATGTTTATCCAGGCCACTCCTCACAGTGAAGGACGCATCTCCCTCATTATCATCAAGGATCAAAGGAGACTCGACATGCCGAATGGTGAATCAGACACATTAGAATTTTTGAACCTCTTCCACGGAATTTATCTCCTATTTTTAGTGTTATCATTAAAATAATTTACATGTACAGAGGTTTAGTTAGATTTAATGAAGTATTGCTACTGTCTCTGAGTCTTAACAAATGCACTTAAGTGTTTCTGAAGTCAGTGGAAATCCAGTTTTCTCTGTAAGCAGTCTTTTAAAAATCCTCTTGTTATATGTTTTCACTTAATATGCTGTTGTTGGGACTGTAGTGATGTAAATTCACTGATGCTACTAATGACTCTATGAAGTTTTATGTAGATGCAGTTTTTACATAAATTCTGAAAGTTGCTTTTTTTGTCGCATTTAAATTAAGGGAGAATGAGAATTCTTGAGAATGAGGTAATGCATGATAAGCTTTTTGATGCACTAATGATCCAGAACCCCTATTCAGTGTTACCATATTAATCTAAGCTACAGTTTCAGTAATCATTGTCTTTGCCAGACACTGACTGTTGAAAAGACTTTATCTGTGCAGCAGGAGCTGCACCAGATGGTATCAAAAGACAGACTTCATCCTGATTGAAATTACATCAGTGCAGTTGCCAATACACTGCTGCAGCTGTCGAACTGTTACATGCAACACTCAAATGGACTACCGTTAGATCAGAAACTGATAGCTTAAAGCCCTGCTCTAGCACTACATGACCCTGAGTTGCCTACTTGTGTGACCACTGTGATGCTTCTGACTATGGACAGTACTTGCCCGACTTCACCCAAACAACACAGAGAGGATCAAGTATTCTACTGTCGAATATGAAGCACCTGCATGCATTTGGGCCGTGGACAGGTGGAGACCCAATCTTTAGGAACAACACATTGTGCTGCATACAGACCACAAACACGTGCAACCTTGCTTACATCTGAGAGTGCTGCTTGTGCTGGACTGCGAGTCACAAGATTGACTATTATGCTTTGAATATAATGTTACTTACAGTCCTGGCAAAGTCTCTCCTTTTTGAGTCTTTGCTGCTGATAATTCGGTCCAGCAGAGAAAAATGTAGTTTACAGCTCTAAGCAGTTGCTGAAGCTTCTACTACTGAGTTGTAATGATGGTGAGTTTTCAGCCAATATGGACAATGACGTAAAAAGAAACAATACCAGCTCTTGTTGAATCCTATGAGACCAAGGGCCTTTTCACACAACAAAGTGTGATCCAGGGTCCGAAACCAAGCTGGTCGTTAGTATTTGACAAGCTGGGAATGAGACTATTTACCATCTTACAAATTGAACGTTTAACACAGCAGAACTCCGATTTCGTAAATCAGCATTCTCAAGTAGCATCGGTTAAAAGTGCGCCTTTAAGTCGGACAACATTATTTGGGAAACATCACATTGATTCACTTTACATGAAGGTTAGAGTCATAGTGAATTATGTTCACTGAATGAGTTAGTGTCTGTTTCTGAGTCACAAGAAAGTATGAATGTCTCAGAAGAGTAGATGATGACCCCCATGCTCAGCTCTGCTCCATTAAATTTAACAATATGTTTAAGGAGCAAGGCAAGTTAATGGCTGATGCACTGTGACAAATCTGGTTTGTTATAAGCTGCTTTCACACTTGACCTATATAATTGTTTTTCTGATGAGGATCGACTGGTATCTACAGGTATTAGCACATACATGGTGACAACTGCTTTCTGTTTACTTAGCGGGCTGCCAAGTGCTCCTCACAGTTTACCTCTTTATTTATACCCTTGACCTTAATACGCATGCAGATCCTTCCACAGCTGTGAATGTGACTTCATGCAGAGTGACACTGTGTAGTGAAGGGCCCCTCTCCTTCTCACCTCATTAAGTTCTTATCCATCCAACCCTCACCCCCACCCCACACCCCTACTAGCCCACTGTTGGCCAGTAACTGAATAATTAATAGCATGTTGTAGTAATGTGATTACATTTTTTAAAAGCGTTACATTCTGAAATTCAGTGATTACATTACAGTTACTAATCTCAGCAATGTTCTATATGTTATTATTATTATATTTTGGGAGCTGGCGTGTTTGCTGTCTGGATAGAGGATTGATCTCATTTGGTCTGAGTGTTCAGTGGACAAACTGGTCCGGCACAGCTTGGAGCCAAAGCTGTCTCATTGATTGATGTTAGGTCGTAGCTGCAGGCTAGCCCCCAAGTACGCTGATGTGTGGGTGTGTGGAGGTTTTGGATTGGTTTAAAGACAATTTAAATTCAGAGACAAACAACAGATGTTTTATCTGAGGTCTAATGTTTTTTATTGCACTGAAGTCAAAGAAAAGGTCTTAAAAAATGTAGGCATAAAACTGCATGTGCCCTTCCAGTCATCAGTTTATTGTGGAGTGGTGAAATGTCAGACTGCTCAGATCTCCTATTCAATTTGTAGCTAGAGGTTCTAATCTTAATGGCATCTTGTAATCTAAATTGTAGTGTCTATGATTGGAGCCTACAAAGATGTTTCAGTGGAATCTCCTGTATCCACCCTAAACCAAAAATCGCAAAATTGACATTCAAGTGGGAAACCCTTAAAACTCATGGACAGAAAGAGAAAAAATTTTCCTCTTTGTGTAGTTTATTCCAAGTCCATCTGTACTTGAAATTAATTCTACCAGCCTAGCTGTGTGGTCAATAAAAGAAACTTGAACTTGATGGCTTGATGCCATACTTCTGGCAAACCTTCTGGTGACTGCTTTAACTGCTTTTTCCATCCTATTTGGCTTTGTGAATGAAGGTTCACCTAAAGCAAAAAAGTGTGCCATTACTGAGCATATTGCACAGATACATAAAGTAGACACAAACACATGCCCCCTGTTGTTGTTGGTGGTGTATATCCTCACATCAGGCACTGCAAATAGCATCCTGCAGTCCTTGTCACTGCTCTTGCTGCTGATGTCAGGACAGCCTGTTTGGTTCCCTTGTTTCCATCCCAACTCCAAGTAGTATGATAGTAGATGAAACAGTTTTTAAGTCCTAAACTTTCTGTCAGTGGACTCTGCTGTTACATTTCAAATCTTCAGCCACAAAGAACACTTATAGGCATCTGCTGAGTGATTTAAGATTCGTTCTGCAGCTATTTTTGCAGCTCGTCTCTGCCTTATATCTCCTCTCCGTCACCACGGTGGAGAGGACACTATGGCTCGGGCACAACTTGGCGATGCCTCGACCTACTCAATCATCATACTCCTACTTGTATCAGATATTGTGACAGTTAAGTTTGTACAAGTTTGTGATTTTGTTGTTCTGTTCTGCACACATGACATCTACTGCATGTCTGTCCTTTGGGTTTTATAAATAAAGCTGATTTTTGACCTTAATCATCACATGTCTGTCATTTCTAGAATCAGTTGAGGGGGCAATAAACACCATTCTGCTTAGTTTCTGACACGCTAGGATATTAATGTATGATAACTGCTCATTATATTGACATGTCTGTGGCACAAAGCAGTGTATAGTATATGCCCATATAGTCACCTTAAACTGACAGCCTTGTGGATGATTATTTAAAGCTGCATAGGAATCAATGCAGTGTTGTAATTGACAACCAGATCCAAAATCAATCAATCAAAACTGGAAGGTTCAACGATTGATATTGGCATAGCTGCATTCTATCAGATACTAGAAATGAACAGATGAAATACATTACAATATGTTCTTTGTATCAGATGCAGAAATTTAGTCCTTCAGGGTCCCTGTGTTTTCCTCTTACTCTAAATAGTTGCTCACGCTATGTTAAAATGAGGGAAAGCAAGGTGGTTGATTGATTACAATTCCCTCACCCTCTGTTCCCCATCCTCCATACTCACTTAATCAACTACTTTGCTTTACTTTGCTTTGCATGGTATTTTTGGGCCATTGACTAAAATGCACTGCAGTCACAAGACACTTTGGCTAAATGTACTTGGCTGAAAAGTAGCTGAAGTCAGTTGTTTGGAATATGCATATCGAGGCTGAAACGCTCTTTAGAAAAATGGGTCTTGTTGAGATGAATGAGGGCGAAGTAACAAGTCTCTTACATTGGCCCAGCCCATGCCTTCAAATGGGTGCCCTTAGTCTGCTTAGACTGTAGTCATGGACATCAGTAAGCTGCAACTACAGTATAACACAAAGACATAGAACAGGCACACACAAGGACAGGAAATGACAGGTAATATTGCTCCATCCCAACATGAAGGCCTGGTTGTAGAGTTTTGTATGGCAGTCTTGGATATAACAAGGTGGCCTCCTCCCCTAATGCAGACTTCCATTTGATTAGCTTCTGTACTCTCTGGTTTGGCTCTTGGATCCACATCCAATATAGAAGTTCAATCTGTCATGAAGGACCATCTGAAAAGACTGACTGATTGATTGATTAAGAAAATACAATCAATCAATCAATCAATCAATCAATAGCAGCCACAGCAGTTATAACAGCTTTATTAATTGAGATATGAGAATTAATGATACTAAAAGTATATTATTATAATAGTCAGTAATGATGATAGAAGTCAAGCAGGGCCACAGCAGCAGGACCAACTACCATCCATGGGAACCTGTGAGACGAGAGAGCGCAGAGACTCCGGGGAAGAAGCCAAGTCAGTAACATGAATTAACTTGACATGTGATGCAGATGAGATTTTCATTGCCTGATTATGTAGTACAAAGATGACTTGACCGCAGTACCTCTAACTGGTGTGCACATTTAAACACATAGGATCCAAGGACAATTTAAGTAGAGACCTTCTTGCAATGGGATCACACCTGCCACGATGGCCATCAACATGTTCACATTCCCATCCATCACAACATTATTATGTTAGTGCTCAGTACTCAGGTTGCGGAGGAGGAACTGGACTCTGTGACTTCTTTGATGAGATGGACGCCCTCCTAAGCTGTTCCCCTGACGATGGCACACCACTCGTTGTCCTTGGTGACTTCAACATCCACCCAGAGAAGTTGCGCTCATTTGAATTCATTGACTTCTTCTCCACATTTGACCTCACGCTCTCCCCTCTCCACCCACCCACTGGGCCGGGAACCAACTTGACCTTGTCTTCACAAGGTCCTGTAGTACCTTGGCACTCTCTGTTACCCCGCTTACTGTATCCAACCACCACTTTGTCACTTTCTCTCTCCCCTTGAAGTTCACCACTTTCCTCGTCCCTACACCTCACATGGTCACCATCTGCTGCAACCTGAAATCAGAATCAGAATCAGAATCAGGAATACTTTATTGATTCCCGAGGGGAAATTGCTTGCATTAAAGCTGCTCCCATTCAAAGTCCAGAAATATGCAGAAAGATAATAATAATAATAAAAACTATATATAAGCAAGAACACAAAAACAGAACAAAAATACAAGAAATGTACATTCTACTAGAATATATCCATATATACAGTGTAATAAATAATGCTACAGTTGAAAGTATATGGGTAATTGCACATTGTATGTCTTAGTTATTGCACATTAGAGAGAAACAACAGCGTCCAGAGTCCTCCTGTTGACTCAAAGTATCTGACACTCAGAGTGAGGAGTTGAACAATTTGATGGCCACAGGCAGGAATGATTTCCTGTGGGGCTCTGTGGTGCATCTTGGTGGGATTAGTCTAGTGTTGAATGTACTCCTGTGGCTGACCACCATGTCATGGAGTGGATGGGAGCCATTGTCCAAGATGTAACTTGGACATCATCCTCCTCTCTGACACCACCGTCAGAGAGTCCAGCTCCACTCCCACAACGTCACTGGCCTTGCGGATCAGTCTGTTCAGTCTTTTGGCGTCCGCTACCCTCAGCCTGCTGCCCCAGCATACAACAGCATAGAGGATAGCACTGGCCACCACAGACTCATAAAACATCCTGTGCATAGTCCGGCAGATTTTGAAGGACCTCAGCCGTCTCAGAAAATAGAGATGACTCTGTCCCTTTCTGACTATCTGACTGGCAGACCACAGTATGTGTGCGTTAAGTGTTCTTTATCCACTCCAGTTTATTATCAGTGTGGACCCTCAGATACTACATATATATATATATATATATATATATATATATATATATATATATATATATATATATATATATATATAGTACAGATATAATACTCCACAATGTCTACACTGACCCCCTGGATGGAAACAGGGTTCAACGTCACCTTGGTCCTCCTCAGGTCCACAACCAGTTCCTTGGTCTTTGTCACGTTGAGCTGTAGATGGTTCTGCTCATACCATGTGACAATGTTGTCCACAGTAGTCCTGTACTCATTGTCAGCACCCTCACTGATACATCCAACTATTGCTGAGTCATCCGAGAACTTCTGGAAATGACAGTTCTCTGTGCTGTAGTTGAAGTCTGTGGTGTAGAGGGTGAAGAAGAAGGGAGAGAGGACAGTCCCCTGTGGGGCCCCGGTGTTGCTGACCACATCACATCTGACACACAGTGTTGTAAGCGCACATACTGTGGTCTGCCAGTCAGATAGTCAATAATCCAGGTCACAAGGGGGGAATCCACCTGCATCGCTGTCAGCTTCTCACCTAGTAGAGCCGGACGGATGGTGTTGAATGCACTGGAGTAGTCAAAAAACATGACTCTCACAGTGCTCACAGGCTTGTCCAGGTGGGCGTAGACACAGTTGAGCAGGTAGATGATGGCTCCTCAACTCCAAGTTGGGGCTGATAGGCGAACTGTAGGGGGTCCAAGAGTGGTTTGACCAAGGGCCGGCGCTGCTCCAAGACGAGTCTCTCCAGGGTCTTCATGATGTGGGAGGTCAGTGCCACAGGCCTGTAGTCCTTGAAGCCACAGGGACTGCCGAAGTCCTTGTCTTCGGCACAGGGACAAGGCAGGACGTCTTTCACATCACAGGGACCCTCTGAAGACTCAGGCTCATGCTTAAGACATGGTGAAGTACTCCACATAGCTGGGGGGCACAGGCTTGAGCACCCTGGGGCTGACACCAGGACCCGCAGCCTTGCCCGTGTGGAGTCTCACCAGCTGTCTCCTAACATAAAGCCTTTTTATACTGGACAGCAACCCACCAATTTGGCTGTCCTTTTTGCGGCTAGGTCCGCGAATTTAGACAGACCGTGGCATATTGGGGGTCTGTTTTGGTCCGCCACTATGACGCCTCGGAGGGTACACTTTTTGCCGCCTCCATTGTTATGTAAATCCAAGGCGTCAATGTGCCAGCAATTGCTTGACATGGGCGGAGGTGTTGATGATGTGCATTGTTGTGTGACCCACAGCCGGGAGTTTTAAAAGCAGAAAACAGCTGATCACAGCAGTCAGTTCATCACTTCATCCACGGACGTCAAGATGAGCAACTGGAAAGCCGCTGAGATCCGGGAGATGCTAAGCATCACAGCCGAGAGAATTGTCAATAACCAGATCACTCGTTACTGTTCACACCCAACTTCGTGCTTCACGTTACGTTACATGTTTACGCCTACCCCAGTGGCGGCTTTTTGGAAAAGGAGGAATATTACACCTCAGTTTCACATAGACAAGACGGCAGATTGCAGCCTTTACCTGGCTGCAAATGTGGCACATTTTCTAACTAAAAGGGGCTATGGTCAGCTGTGATGCTCACTGTAAAGGTGACAGGTAGGGGAGGGGGAGGTGTAGAGTCATTAGGTTGTAGTGTAGTGAGTCTGGAGACCAGGGGAGGAGGTGTGGGGAGGGATCTCACAGGAGAATGAAAGGCTGTAAGGAGGGGGAGGGGGTGGAGAAGGTGGTAGTTGGCAAACAGCAGTAGGATTGATGGTAGTGTTAGCAGGGGGTGCAGGGGCCTCAGTATCAAATCTGTTTTAAAACAGATTGAGTTCGTTGGTCCAGTGATGGTCCTCGTTTCTTTAGTCTCCCTGATCTTCAACTTTAGGTGTCCCTGTATTGTTCTCACCTCCTCCCTGTTGCCAGCTCTGAAAGCCCTCTTCTTTTCATTGAGGATTTCTTTGATATCCTTTGTTACCACGGCTTGTTATTTGGGTAACAATGCACAGTCTCAGCTGGGACAGTGGAGTCTACATAAAAGTTGATATAGTCCGTGATGCACTCTGTGAGCCCATCAATGTCCTCTCCATGTGGCTCACAGTGACTGCCAGTCTGTGACCTCAAAACATCCCTGAAGTGTCTCATAAGCTTCCTGACTATCTCCTCGCTGTCCTCCTGGTTGCAGGCTGGCTCTTCACCCGAGGCACATAACAGGGGTTGAGGTGCACCAGGTTGTGGTCTGACCTATCCAGTGGGGGTAGGGGAGAGGAGCTGTATGCATCCTTCACGTTGGCATAGAGCAAGTCCAGAGTCCTCTCCTCTCTGGTAGGACAACTCACATACTGTGTGAGGTTGGGCAGTGCTGTATCCATGGTGGCTTTGGTTGAAGTCACCTGAGATAGCAATGAATGCACTCGGGTGTTGAATCTGTAACCGGGCTATGGCGGAGGGATGATGTCACACAACGTCGGGTTGGCAGAGGGAGGAATGTAAACAGTCACCACAACATGTGAAAACTCCAGCAGCAAACAGCTCAATGTCCGGGCAACAGATATGCTCTTTGATGGTTATATGAGCAGGACTGCACCACCTGTTGTTAACTAGAACGGCAAGCCCCCCTCCTTTACACTTACTGCTCCCGGTGCGGTCCCTGACGGCCTAAACAGTCTCATAGCCCTTTATGGAGAGGTCGTCAGGAATGTCCTGGTGCAACCATGTCTCCGTAAAGCACATTAAACTACACTGCCGGTACTCCCTCTGACTCCTGGCTAGCGCTGTTAGCTCCTCCATCTTATTAGCCAGTGATCTCACGTTGCCTATGATGAGAGAGGGAAGACACGGCTTATAACTCCTCTTCTTCATAAGCCTCCGTTGTCTCGACCTTGCTCTTGGATTCCGCTGCTTTATTCCTCCCCTGCAGCCTCTGTGTGTTCTTCTCCAGATCTCTTCGGGGATGTCTGTTGATCTGGACGCCATGCCGGCCAGCTTCATAGTGAACAGCTGATCCCTCGTGTAAACAATGCGGCTGTGTTGTTGCTGTGCAACAATGGCCTCGGCTGAATGAAAGAAGTACTTTCACAGCAAAAAGAAAGGCCAAAACTCTCTCCACCAGCATGTTTGGAGAGGGCACGGCTTAAATTTGAGCTAATACAAAAAGAGTCAAAACAATATATTAAATAAGAAGCTAAAAGGTAGGTATAAAAGTATAAAAACAAACAGGAGTGACCAAAACAGGCTGCATGCACAGTGGTGCATGTGCACTATTATGTCCCTCTCTCTCTCCACTCTCTCCTCAACTGTTCTTTCCTCAATACCATCCACAGAACAATTCTCTCTAATGTCCATTGAGGAAGCCTCCTCCACTCTGTTATCCTCCCTCTCCTCCTTGTTAGATGCTCTCTGTCCTGATTCACACGATCATGTGTCAGTCACTGTCAAGGATGTCACAGTATCGCCTTCATCGACTGCGAGGAACCTGGGCGACGGACTTTCCTGCACCCCCAACATCACCGCGGTGGCCTGATCCTGCAGATTTGCCCTCTACAACATCCACAGGATCTGGTCTTTCCTCACAAAGGAGGCAATGTAACTCCTGGTCCAAATGCTGGTCAGCTCTCGCCTGGACAACTGCAACTCGCTCTTGGCTGGACTCCCAGCCTCGGCGACTAAACTGTTGCAACGTATCCAGAATGCTGCAGCGCGCCTCATTTTACATCTACCCAAATTCTCCCATTTGACCCCCCTCCTCCATGACATCCACTGGCTTCCTGTTGCGGCCCGTATCCGATTCAAGACGATGGTGCTGGCCTTCAAGGCTGTCAACGGAACTGCACCCATCTACCTCCAAACACTACTCAGGTAAAGCTAAAGCAGGTGTAAAGTGGCCCATTCATCATTCAGTCATTTGCTGAAACAGCTTCGGATGAGAGACATCTAATGTTTACGAGTCTGAATTTAATGTTCCTATTTTTGGAAAGGTTGTAGTGATGACTTTTATCAAGTTTTTACGTGAAACTCCTCTTTTTCTAATTCATTTAAGTGGTCGGGGGAGAGACAGAGTCTCAATGGGGTTTGGGTGGGTAACTGCTCTAGAAGAAGCACAGAGGAGCGTGTAGGACTGCAGCTCTGTCCCTGGTTTCATCTTTAGATTTCTAGATAAGAGAGCCGCTCCGTCCAAAGTGGGATGAATGCCGTCTCTCCTAATCATCCTAGGTTTTCCCAAGAAAATCTGCCAATTATCCACAAAGCCCACATAGTTTGCTTGAAAACCACCTTGACAGCCAGCGGTTAAATGACGACATGAGGCTAAACATGTCATCACTGGTCAGATTTGGTAGGGGTCCAGAGAAAACTACGGACTTACTCCGAGAGACGTAAACAGGAGTCATTGATGTCTACATGTATTACAGTTTACTGTATTTACGATTATCCTCAGTTTCATATTTGACTCAACATCGCCCACTCTGGCACCAGTGATACATTTGACTATGGTTGCTGGTTTGGCTAACTTCACGTTTCTGACTATAGAGCTTCCAATAACCAGAGTTGGTTTCTGAGTGGGTGAGTTGCTGAGTTGGAGAAAACCTATTTGGGTTAGTGGTGCGCATGCACCGCGGTGTATGCAGCCTGTTCCAGTTGCTCCTGCTTACTTTAACTTTGTTTTCAACTTTTTTCCTTTTTTTCTTTATCTTACTTGTTCTGTTTTTACTTTAGTTGTTTATTAAGCTACATCCTCTCTAAACATGCTTGTGTGGAAAGTTTTTGTTGTTTCGTTTGTGGTGGAATCGCTCCTTTTACTCTGCCACTCAACCGTCGCTCAGCAACAACGCACCGTCCACTCCAGGGATCAGCTGATAGAGCTGAAGCCGGCCGGCTTGGCTACGGTGATGGAGGATATCCCTGCTGAACTTTGGAAAACACACCGGGGATGCAGAGGGAAAGGATCGCTACGGTGGAGGAAAGGAACGAAACATCAGAGACTTATGGAGAGGAAGACATGGCAATGGAGGTGGCAAAAAGTGTACCCTCTGAGGCGGCATATTGGCAGACCAAAACAGACCCCCAATATGCTGCGCTCTGTCTAAATTTGCGGGCCTAGCCGCGAAAAGGACAGCCAAATTGGCGGCTTGCTGTCCAGTATAAAAACGGCTAGTGAGGACAAGGTCAGAGGACTGCTATGAGGCACTGCAGGGCTGTTTTGAGGTGACTGACTGGAATGTACTCTGTGAGCCACATGGAGAGGACATTGATGGGCTTACCGAGTGCATTACTATCCCTTTTCACACAGAGACGCCGCATTACCGCTGCAGCGGTGGTTTGCCAATTCTCCGCTGTTGGTTGTTCACACAGAGCCAAGCAGCTCCGGCGTAAGAGATGAACCAGAGTGTAATTCATACAGCAAGCTGGCGCCGCGGCTCCAAAAGAGGCGTGATGATACACTTCATGGTGATGACGTGTTTTTTTCAACGTGTTTCCCCGGTGTTTACCTGTTAATCTAAACATGTACCCGCTGACTGTTTATAATCATATGATGCTGTTATAATGTGTTGTGATTGGGATCCTGACCCACCAAACATCCTGGAAAGTGACAAAGTTACGTTTTTCTCTAAATTACATAATTACATAATCACCATCAGTAAACTGAACCTGTCTGACTCTATCACTTGTGGGGAGAGAGGATGTTTATGGGGTAAAGTTCACTGAAGTCTCGGTGGAGGGCTGACCATCACGGTGATCTTTTTCACCACGACAAACACTTGGTGAGTTAAAGTTTTTTGCCGGGGACAGATGCTGTTTTTTGGGCAGAAATGTGAAGAAGAGTCGGTAGGACCGACAGGCTGACAGACACATCTCCACATATGACTGCAGTATGTTTTTCCTCACATAAGTTGCCAAAGACACGACCAGTTACTACGTTACTGTTGTTTGGTCCTGTAACGTTGCTTTGTGGGACATCTATCTTTATTTTGTTGAGTGATGGACCTGTTTAGTTATCACACAGTGAACACCATCAGACCGACACACCCTTGCTCCGCGCCGCCGGCGTATCCATTCACACTGGTTCGGTTCGCCAATAATGTGCCTCTGATACTACCTCTGGAGGCGCATCAGAGGCGCAGTGAAATTTCCCCCCTCGCCACATCTGAAACTTTAACACAGAGGCGGATGCGGAGAATTGGCGCAGGATCCCCGCATGCAAACGGCAGTGTGAATGGGGCTACTGACTACATCAATTTCTGTGTGGACGGCATTGTCCCAGCAAGGACTGTGCGTTGTTACCCAAACAACAAGCCTTGGGTAACAAAAGACATCAAAGCCACACTCAACCAGAAGAAGAGGGCTTTCAGAGGTGGCAACAGGGAGGAGCTGAGGGACATTCAGAGGGATCTGAATGCCAAGATCAAAGAGGCTAAGGACGGCTACAGAAGGAAGCTGGAGAGGAAACTCCAGCAGAATAACATGAGGAAGGTCTGGAGTGGTATGAGGACCATCTCCAGTTTCAGACCAACTAGCAGTGGAGCTGATGGTAGTGTGGCTAGGGCCAATGAGTTAAATCTGTTCTTCAATAGCTTTGATACTGCAGCCCAGGCCGCTCCTGGCTCTCCTGTTGACTGTCTCCAGCCACCACCGCTTCTGACCCCCCCCTCCTCCTGATAGCACCCCGTCCAACTTTATGAGCCCCTCACACCCATCCCCCACTCCTCACACCTCCTCTGGCTCCCATGCTACCTGCCCTCCTCTCACTATGGACTCCAACTCTCCCCCTCCTCGACCTGCACGGTTTACACCGCTTCATGTTAGGAGATAGCTGAGCAAACTCCCCGCCGGTAAGGCTGCAGGCCCTGACAGTGTCCACACACGGGTTCTCAGAGCCTGCACCGAACAGCTCTGTGGAGTGCTTCATCGTGCCTTCAACATGAGCCTGAGCCTCCAGAGGGTCCCCTGTGATATGGAAGACGTCCTGCCTCATTCCAGTGCAAAAGGTGCCGCAGCCCAATGGTTTCTTGGACTACCGACCGGTGGTCACATATCATGAAGACCCTGGAGAGACTCATCCTGGAGCAGCTCAGGCCTATGGTCAGGCTGCACCTGGATCCCCTCCATTTCGCCTACCAGCCCCGGAGTGGAGTTGAGGATGCCATCATCTACCTGCTGACCCGTGTCTACGCCCACCTGGACAAGCTGGGGAGCACTGTGAGGGTCACGTTCTTTGACTTCTCCAGTGCTTTCAATACCATCAGGCCTGCTCTACTGGGTGACAAGCTGACGGCGATCCCCCCCTTGTGTCCTGGATTGTGGATTACCTCTCACTGGCCGACCACAGTACGTGCGCTTGTGGCACTGTGTGTCAGATGTGGTCAGCAACACCGGGGCCCCACAAGGGACTGTTCTCTCTCCTTTCCTCGTCACCCTTTACACCACGGACTTCAGCTCCCAGACAGAGTCTTGCCATCTTCAGAAGTTTCCTGATGACTCTGCTGTCGTTGGATGTATCAGCAAGGGTGAGGAGGCTGAATACAGGGCTGTGGTGGACAACTTTGTCACATGGTGTGAGCTGAACCACCTGCAGCTCAACATAACAAAGACCAAAGAGCTGGTGGTGGATCTGAGGAGAACCAGGACACCGGTGACCCCAGTTTCCATCCTGGGGCATAACATGGACATCGTTGAACACTACAAATATCTGGGGGTGTTCATCGACAATAAACTGGACTGGACTAAGAACACTGAAGTCCTTTACAAGAAGGGACAGAGCCGCCTCTATTTTCTGAGGACGCTCCACTCCTTTAACATCTGCCGGACTATGCTGAGGATGTTTTATGCGTCTGTGGTGGCCAGTGCTATTCTGTTTGCTGTTGTGTGCTGGGGCAGCAGACTGAGATGGGCAGATGCCAACAGACTCAACAAGCTGATCAGGAAGGCCAGTGACGTTGCGGGGATGGAGCTGGACACTTTGACAGCAGTGTCAGACAGGAGGATGCTGTCGAAGTTGCAGGTGATACTGCCGTATGGCTCTCACCCTCCCTTTCTACTTTGCACGGAGCATCTGGAACAAAAACAATTTCCCCCGGGGATTAATAAAGTATTCTGATTGATTCTGATTCTTAACAGGCTGGTGGTGAACCGTGGGCTTTGTATTCATACTATGCCTGCTTCTGACAGTTACCCAGCCTCCCTGGACCAACCTAGTGTAGCGCCTCCAAAAACAAAATCTATTACATGTACCAGTATGTACTAGTATCACTAAAGGAGGCAGAGGAGTAACTGAACATCTAACAAGAGCAAGAGAGAGGAGGAGAGGGAAAGGGAGAGAGAGAAGCCATCACTAGCTGAAAATCACTGTCCAGTGGACAGAAGGAAGTGATGAGGCAAGTGCAGGTACTTACAAATGAAAAACCCAGCATCAGAAGGACAAGGGATATTTAGCCTAAAAATTACTTTTATTTATCCTGTAAACTAGGTATGAAAAAAAAGAATTTTGCAAACTGACCTCCTTAAATCTTGTCCCACAATTATCCGTCACAAGAAACAAATAATACTGAAACTAAGAAAAACTGAACTAAAAAAAAAAAATCAGAAACTTAACATTTTTAAACAGTAAAAACTAAACTCAAACAAGCAGCTCTCTGGAAACTAACTGGAGGAAAACAGAACTAAAAAAAACAACAAATGGAAATGAAATAGAAATAAAAACTTTAAAAAAAAATAAATATAGAACTAATAACTCTGCTACTGTGTGCTATATTTAAAAGTGCCCAAAAAGTCATACTTGAGTAAAAGTTAACATCTTGCTTAAAAAAGTGAAAGTCATGCGTATGAATAGTACTTGAGTAAAAGTATCAGCTATTAAATATTGTACTTACTGTATGTATGTAGGCCTATGTGCTGTATATAATGGGTCAGCAGACTGTTGGCCTTGAATATGATGCATTGCTGTGGATCAAACTAGCCAACAGTACATAATGTAGTTAAAATTAGCTCAACTTTAAACATCTGCAGCAGTAATATCAATCCACAAACATCAGATATCATAGAAGCACACTGACAAGGACCATTTTATTGAGCAAAAATGACTTATTTTGAAACTTTTTGAAATTTTTACTTGAGTAACTACTGTTGTGGAATGTACTCACAGTTTGGTATTACATACTTAAGTCAATGATCAGAATCATTTTTACAGCACTGCTGTCAGTGTCTGTCAGTGTGTCTAATGTTTTTATTTTTTCCTCAAAGTTACAGTAAGTGTGTCAGACCTGTCTGTCCTCTCTGTCTTCTACATATTTAAATACACTGCATTGAAACATTATAGATTGATCATTTTCTTGGTAGAGTCTTCTGTAGCGTACCATTAGCTTCACTCACTGTGATTCTGTAAACTGACACGGTTTACAAAGTTACTTAGTTCGTACCCAATCTTGTCAGTCAGCCTGCATCATAGTTTATTACAGTGGTCGAAACAGGCCTACATGAAACCAGATTGTTCCACCTTTTTATTTCATAGATTACAACAACCAACCGTGAAGATGGGTGATAACATCACATCCTCGGCAGAGGTAAAAATGTTCATTTACTAAAAACAAGCCTATTTCAGTCAGATAACTCACATTTGAAATGTTTATTAGAGCAGCACACCATGGTTAGAGTTTGGTGTCTAAGCTCCAACCTCATCACTCCCTGCAGATATGTTTACATAGAGATATTAGGGAGTGATGAGCAAAACATCTTGAACCCCCCAGGCAGAGCCTACAGGTGGATGCTGGGGTGGTGGTGGGGCTGAAAGAACATGCAGCAACACTGACGCAGGGCAGTGGTGGCACTGACCAGCAGAGGGAGAGTTGGGAGATTTTTTGTAGTTTCAATAGACTGCCAAATTGACAGGGTGTGTTTGGTAGATGAGTGTGGAGAGTGGGGCATGTCATGTGTATAGCAGCGCAGCTCCAGTTGCCTGCCTGAACTAGCTTGCAGGAGTCACTCCATTTATGTGTATGTTACCTATCATCATGCTCACATACTGTATATCCCACTGAGAAGTCAGTAATGTGTGATCAGGGGTACATTTAAGTAGAGAAAGCGTTCTTACATCAGTAGAAGTGAAATGTTCCTGCAGATGTGGTCTCTACATGGGAGAAAATCATTTCTTTGTGTGGTTGACAAGTGGAAGATTTCTGCTGATGATGTTACTACAGCTGATTATCTCTGGTATGTGTTGATCTTACTCACTGATAAACAAACAACCACTAGTTACCATTCACAACATCAAGCCATTTTTTTTTTTCTAGCTATGTTTTTTTTTTCTTTTTGGAGGATGTCTGAAAAATTGATGGATGTCGCAGGTGGATGTGTGCACATGCCCAGCTGATTTCATTCAGCCTGCAAGTACGCTGTCTAAGTAGGGAGAGAGGAGGAGGCGTGTGCCAGGCAACACTTTGAAGGAGGGGCAGCTGAGGTTGTGTTCTCAACTGCCATATATGCTTGGTAAATACTGTTCCCAGGATGTTCACCTGTGTGCAGGGTTGTTTGCGCCTGCGGAAATCCACCACCAGCTCTTTGGTCTTCCCGGCGTTGAGCTGGAAGTGGTTCCCCTGGCACCAGTCCACAAACTCCTGAATAAGTCCTCTGTAGGCTCTGTCGTCCCCGTCCCTGATGAGGCTGACGATAGCAGAGTCGTCAGAGAACTTTTGTAGATGGCTGTGGGGTGTTTGGTGGGAGAAATCAGCAGTGTACAGGATAAACAGGAAAGGGGCCAGGACTGTTCCCTGTGGGGCCCCCGTACTGCAGACGACTGTGTCCAACACACAGTCCTGAGGACTCGGGACTGTGTGGCGGACACAGTACAACCAGCACTGCTCCCAGTAGGCCTCACATGTGCACTGTGCAATACAAAACTCTACACATATCCACACACTTTCTGGTTTGCACTAATTGGACAATTTTTAATACCGATATTTATTATTTATTGTTTGTAAATAACAATACCAAACTGTTTATACGTACACTGTTCATATTATAAATACGATGTCATATTGTAAATGCCAAGTTCATATTGTAAATACTATGTATAAACAAGTTAACTCTATTTCTTATCTCTTATTATATTGTTTATTTTTTACTTTTTATTATTGTTTAAGTGTGATACTGTCCTTTGGCTGCTGTGACTAAGGAATTTCCCCATTTGCGGGACAAATAAAGGATTTCTGATTCTGATTCTGATTCTGATTCTGATAACAGCGTTGAATTTGAAAGCCTAAAAATTGTGCAATGACAAGTTGTTGAGTCACCACTACAACCCTGGTCTGCAGTCACAGACTGGAGACTGATACTGGGGACTTTTTCCTTTCATCAGGTTCAATTTGTGACATTACATTTAGAGAAACAAAACATTATTTCAGCGAATCCTGCGGCTTCTGGCTTTTAGCCTCAGGCCTGTTTGTTGTCTCAGATACATGCTGAATATCATATATGCAACCATACAATTTTTCCCTTTTATCTTGTGCAGCATGCAGACAACAGCATATCGCTGAGCTGGCAAAGAGTCAGACCGCTTTTAGTGTTAAACAGTAGGCGATTTGAGGGGGGATGAGGGGGGATGCCGTCCCCCTTGTTAACAAAATTACCAAAAAGCATCCCCCTTGTTAACCTGCCATCACTCTCCATCCGCTAGTAGCAGATAGTGTGTTACAAATCACAGGCGGCCACGATCACATCCGGCGCACAGTGAAGTCAAGCCGTGCACGGCTGCTTTGCGCTCTGGCTGCCTGGTCTATTTTCTACAGAAGCCGCAACAAGCTGCACAGAGCAGATTGCGCCGGCAGGAAGTTAGAGACAGGAACGGCATAGAGCATCCGGCAAATCTTCAAAATAAAACACCCTGTGCAGACTCCCGATTGTATAAAACCGAAAAATTACCAGATCAACAAAAGTTAGCAATTTATGTTAGTGTGTCATTTCAGAACATGGTGGCTATGTTATGTTGGCAATTGTCATTATTGTGCTGGTTTATAGTTTAACCGTTAGTGAGGTAGCTGTTACATTTCCTGACACCAGCTGTTTTATCCCCCGTCGAAGCGCACTCTGCTGGACAAACTATGTCATTACACCAATTTTAAATAACCCCAAGCATGTTTTTCTGCATTATAGTTTTTAAATATAAGGTTTCATATCGGCGCATATCGGACAATATGTCAATATCGATATATCTATGATAGGCTAATATCGGCCGATAAAATCAGCCTACCAATAAATCGGTCAGGCTCTACTTGTGGTGACTATTGCTACGTGGCGACTATTGCTACTCAAAGCCACTGTGATTGCTAGACTGGGTAAAACTAGTTAGGACGCGTGTACTCCATCTGTTGCTTGCACCACTGTGTATTGGTAAAACAAAAAAAACAACAAAACATCAGCGTGTGCATGGCTACATGGTCAAAAACTGTGTGCTCATCCCCGGTCCCAATCATCTTCACCTGCCCTGGTGAGCTCACCTATATGTCTTCCGGCGCACATACACCACCCAGTGTTCAAAACAAAAACAAAAAACAAACAAATACTCCATACATACGTAATGGCTGCAACACACCGGCTCCTAATTGTTCAATGGCTAGAGACATAACAATTCCAATCCAATAGACATAAAGCCATTACATAGCAATAGAGACACAATAAAGTTCATTTAAACAGTCCTTTTTAGTCCATTTAGATTAGTCCATACATTTCTTGAGTTCAGAGTTCAATACTTTCCCTGTGGTCCAAAGGAAAAGTTACTGTGATCCACCTATTGCGCTCCTGTAGCAAAGGCAAATACTCCCGTATCCATCTTTTCCAAAACAAGCCAGAGATGTACTGAGCTTGCTTCCAACGTCTCTTGACATAACAGTCTGTGCTTTCAAAAAGTCCTGGTGGCAACGCATTAGTAAATGGAGGAAGGTCAGGAGAAATTCTCTCTTTGGGCAAGTCTGCCATTTTTTGCTCAAGTAATTTTCCTCTTTGTCGTCTACAGACTCCACAGCTTGCAATGATTTTCCTTGTTGCAGCGTTGGCATTTGTAATCCAATAGTTCCTACGCAATCTGGAGAGGATGTAATTTCTTCCAGAATGACCGAGCTGAGTATGGATATGCTTCAGAATCAAAGAGGACACATACTGCTCCTTGGAGAGAATGACAGGATGTTTAGTGTTTTCGGGCATTGCTGCCTTACTCAAACGACCTCCAACTCTGATCAACCCATCCTGCATAATAGGATCCAGCTTGTAAATGGTGCTTTCTCTTTTCACTCCAGACCCACTATTCAGTGCTTCAATTTCACTCTGGAACCTTTCCTGCTGACTGAAGCGAATGATGGCTGTTTCGGCTTCATTAAGATCATCAACAGACAAACTTTGTCCACCTAGTGCACCTTTCCACTGCTGCATTTCATGCTCTGCTTTGGTTTGAGTATCTCCATGGGCATTTTCAAGCAAATGTTTCTTTTTCTGACTCAACTCCTGTAGAGTCCTCCTCAACTTCAAAAACCATGCAACTGAGCTCTTTAACTTCTTCCAGTCTGAAAAGTACATCATCAATTGATGAGTGGCATTTGAGACATCATTAACCACAACAGCATTCACCATGAGGTCCCTCTTTACTTCTGGATCGCCATCAATAATGTCAGCATCCAATCTGTTAATTGGCCATTTCTCCTCAGCCTTCCTCAGAGACTCTGGTCCTTCAATCCATCTGTTTTGGGTCAACAGATGTTACACTCCCAGTCCTCTTGAGGCATCATCTGCTGGATTTTGTGCCGTAGGGATATATCTCCACTGCGAGATGTCTGATGCCTCTCTGATGGCAGATATCCTATTGGCCACGAAAGTATGAAATCTTTTGTCCTCATTTCTGATGTATTTGATGACTGAGGTGCTATCTGTCCAAAATACAGACTTTTCCAATTTGAGCTGCAGCTCAGCTTGAAGCATCCTATCCACTCAGACTGCGAGAGCAGCTGCTGTAAGCTCCATACGGGGTATTGTCATCTGCTTCAGAGGTGCCACTCTGGCCTTGCCAAGCACAAAGGCGACATGAATATGCTCGCCATTTTGCATCCTCAGGTAACTGACAGTGCCATATCCACCCTGGCTGGCATCGCTGAAGTGATGAAGTTGAACACTTGTTGATTGCCCAAAGTTCTTTGGTTTAAAGCATCGACTGACCTTGAAGTCTGCCACCCTTTTAAGGTCAGTCAACCACTTTCTCCACTGTAGTTGTAGAGCTTGAGGTACTGGATCATCCCAATGACATTTCATGCGACAAAGCTCTTGCAACATAATTTTTGCCCCAAGTGTTAGTGGTGCCAAAAATCCCAGAGGATCGTATACGGAGCTGACAACTGACAAAATTCCCCGTCTGGTGTGTGGCTGCTCTTTGATTGCCAGTCTGAACTTGAACATGTCAGTCTCCACACACCACTGCAAGCCAAGAGCCCTCTCCAATGGTAACTTGTCTTTCTCAAGATCCAGCTCATGTACATTTTCTGACCTGTGTTCCTCTGAAATGGCAACACTTGACGGCTATTGCTGGTCCACTTTGTCAGCTAAAATCCTCCTTGTTTACATATGGCTATGAGGTTCTTAACCATGAGCACAGTCTCCTCCTCTGTAGGCAGGCTTTTAAGCAGGTCATCAACATAAAAGTTGTGAGTCACTGTGTTTATCAACTCAGCAGGAAACTTGTGCTTATTGTCTTCCACTGTCTTACGAAGGGCATAGCATGCACAACTGGGTGAAGATACTGCACCAAAAAGGTGAACTGTCATGTGGTACTCAGCTAGCTCCTGATTTATGTCACCGTCTGGCCACCACAAGAACCTCAGAAAGTTTGTGTGTTCATCAGCAACCTTGGCTTGATGGTACATAGCTTTTATATCAGCCATAACTGCCACTGGCTCCAGTCTGAATCTCGTCAGAACTCCTGCCAGGGAGCTGGTCAAATTAGGATCTTGTAACAATTGCTTATTCAAAGACATTCCTTTGAACTCAGCGCCACAGTCAAACACCACCCGCAGTGTTCCCTTCTTTGGATGACGTACTCCATGATGAGGAATGTACCACACTTTGCCATCAAGTTGCTTCAGCTGATGTTGTGGCACTCTTTCAGCGTATCCTTTGTTGATAACATCCTCAAGACAAGCTTTATATTCACAGTGAAAGGTTTGGTCCTTCATTAACCTCTTCTTTAGTCCACAGATTCGTTGTTCAGCAACACTGAGGTTATTTGGAAACACAACAGCATCTGTCTAAAATGGAAGCTTCATCTTGTAATGCTCATCCTGAAGCTGGACTGAGCTGGACACAATATCCATGAACTTTCTTTCTTCTCTGGACATCTCCTCCTGTTCACCTGAGGTTTGCTCATTAAAATCATGATTATATTGATTAATGAGCAACTCTTCCAATCTGTCAACAGCAATCCTATGCACAGCTGCCACAGAGCAGCCACTCTGCTCCTGGCTGCTCCCTTGAAGGGGTCCATTAATCACCCATCCCAAAAGAGTTTTAATGGCGTACGGTCCATCTCCATGGCTGTGTACAACATCCCAAGGTCCCATTAACCTGGCAGCATTCGTGCCAATCAGCAAGTCCACATCAGCTTGGATGTAGGGAATACGGATGCCGTTCAAATATGGCCACTTTGCCAATTCCTCATCTGAGATAATGTTCCATGTTGACAAATGCATTTTCTTCTGAGTCAAGACTTCAGGAAGCTCATAGAACTGTTGATCATCATATCCAGCAATCTCCAAACCTTGAAGAATAAAACTAGTAACTTTCTGGTCTGGAGCCATTGTACGCAAGTGGATTTTAGCTCTCGTTCCATTCACTTTCAATTTTCTCATCAAGCTTTCAGAACAGAATACTGATGTACTTCCTGGATCCAAAAATGCATATGTTTGAATGATTTTGTCACCTTTAGAGGACTTTATGTGCACTGGGAGGATAGAAAGAACGCCATCACTATTACCGGCTCCTGTATGTCCACAAGTAGAGACAAGCGTATTGTCCACTGAATTTTCCTGCAGTGTATCTGTGTCTGTGCCTTTTTCATTCTTACTGATGTGAAGAACACTAGGATGTTTCTGGCCGCAAACTTTGCAATTCATGCGCCTATCGCAGTCTTTGCTCATATGCCCAATGCGCAAGCAGCCAAAACAGATGCCTTTCTCCTTCAGAAAGCTTATCTTTTGTCTATGTGTCTTCTTCTCCAGCAGAGGGCACTGCTCCAGCCCATGATGACGAAAGCAACACAAACACAAGCTTGACTTTGTAGTCTTTGACTGAACACTTTGTCTCTTTGGGTTGCTGTTCACTGCTGTGTCTTCAGCTGCGCTCTGATCAGCTGTTACCACAGTTGTGGCAAAGCTATTTCCCTTGATCTTTGTGCTTGCTGGTGTTCTGTTCGTATTCCCAGCTTTGCATTGTTTTCCATAGTTACTGTCTTGTAAATCTCCAAAGATGGGATCAGATGCAATTCTCACTTGGCGCTCAATGAAAACCACAATATCCATAAAACAAGCTCTACGCCGATAGCACTCCAACAACTCACTGGCTCTTGTTCGCCACCTTTCTCTTAACTTGTAAGGGAGTTTCTGGACCACAGCTCGCATATTTGCTGGCATATCAAGCTCCTTGATGTATTCAAACTCTTCCATGGCATTGCAGCACTCACACAGAAAGAGTGAATAAGCTTGCAGGCCTTTAACATCTTCAGCTTTTACTGAAGGCCATCCAAGCACCTTTTCCACATATGCAGCTTGGACCTTTAATTCATTCCCAAAATGCTGCTCCAACAATTCCATTGCTCTTGCATAACCTCTGTCAGGAGCCATATGTTGACAGCTACGTACGAGCTCTTGTGGCTGCCCTCTTGTGTACTGCTGGAGGTAGTACAAACAATCTCCCTTGTTTTTGGTCTTTTCTCCCACACAGTATTGAAATGCTCTGATGAAAGCTCTATATGAAAGAGGATCTCCATCATAAACTGGAATTTCTCTTGCTAGCAGAGAATTTGAACTTTGCTGTTGCACCAGGAGCTCTGTTATCTCATTTTGTCTATGCAACAGACTGTAAAAGTTACTGTCCTGGCTGTGAGAAGATGGAATGAACAGACCAGGATCCAGCTGTTGTGTTGTTGCTCCATGTGCTTGTGATTCGGACTCTTTGATTACTGTTTCAGGTACCTGATGATTTGGTTGTGAAAGAACTTGCGCATTATCCCATTTGACAGACCAGTCTGTGTTTTTCCTTGCAGTCTCTGTTAAGAGATGAAATTCTTTGGCATCAGGATTAAGAGGTTTGGATTTTTCCTTTGGTTTCACACCTTTCCTTATGTATGATTCCATCCCATTTGTTACTGTACTTTGTCCATCGTTGCTCATTAACACTGCTAGTTTAGCAGTGGAAGCTACAATTTCCGTATCAATTTCGAGCTGCTCCTTCTTTTGCCTTAGCTGTTCAGCCTGCTCTTCCAAAACAAGTTTTTTCTGCAAGGCAGCAGCGCGAGCTTCCAGTGTGGCTTTTTCTGCCTCTACTTGAATGCGTTTGGATGAGATAGATGATCGACCACTCTTTGAGCTACGATAGCTTCCACAGCTTGATGGGTTATGGGTCACATTAGATCCAACATTTGACACACTGTTGTGAGGCTGCAGCTCACTCTCATTTTCAGCAACATCAACAGGAACATCACCTTCTGTCAACCACGTGTTAACTTCATCAATAAATTCATTGACACTCAGCATCTTGGCTTTATACCATATTTCACATTTTTCAGCTTCTTTGGCTGGCAACAGACCCAACAAAGTCTCATGCATATTCTGTGCTTCATTACACATCAGCTTGTATTTGTCAAATGTGCATTTCACTTCATTTTCAACCACAACCTTTGCTGTGAGTTGCCTGTGACGTCTTGTATTTACTCCCGTTCCCAACTGTGTTTCCAAATTACTTGCACACACATCAGCGTCAACGTGCGTTTTAATGATCCCATTTTTACACTGCCCTTTGCCGTGATTATCATTATCCATCAGCATATTTTCAGAAACCACCAATTGGCTTTGCAGTTCATCATCCATTGTAAACTTGAGGAAAACAGCTGTTACTCACAACTTGACGGCGGCCACTGCCTCGCGCTTGTGTGTCGATGTCCACTGACGGGTTTTTTACTCACAGCTCTTTAAGAAGAAAAACATTCTTAAATCCAATTGTCCTCTGAACTGTCCGCACCAATCCATGCCGGCTCGGTTCCAGTCCAGCGGCGAAACATCAGATCCCACTTGATCCGCTTGCAGCACACAAACTTCACCAGCTGTAGTCACTCCACTGACGATCCCACACGATTCCTTCAGAGCGAGTTTTTGACTTAAATGTGGTGACTATTGCTACTCAAAGCCAGTGTGATTGCTAGACTGGGTAAAACTAGTTAGGATGTGTGTACTCCATCTGTTGCTTGCACCACTGTTTATTGGTAAAACAAAAAAAAACAACAAAACATCAGCGTGTGCACGGCTGTTAGACACTATTCACTAGTCTGTCACTGCGTGGAACTGTAGGGGCTTCCACCTTTGGGACACACACACACAAGCCCACCAAACACACGCACAAACCCACGCATACACACAGACAAACATGTCTGCCTAATTACATTTCTGCTTCCCTCTTAATCTTTTTTTCCGTCTCCTCTCCATGTCCCTACTTCACAGACTGGACTGCATCATCAAGTTGTACCACTGGCTCAGTTTCGGATAAAAGAGACAGACAGACAGAGAGGAATCTGCAGTGGTCAAATGGATTATTGAATAATAATGTTTTTTTTCATTTACACCTTTTACTCCAAAGAACACCTCTTATTGAAATACTGAAAGCCTTTAGATTGACCTTTGCTCCAAGTAACAAATGAATCGTGCATCGTTTGGGATGTGGCTGACCAAATTTACTGACGGGGGTTTAAAGTAATAAAGAAGGGGTCAGCGGGCCAAGCAAGAAATGCTGAGACTTGGGAAAGTAGCGATTCATTGGCCCATAACTCACCACAGTGCCAAAGAGAAGGAGGAGGAAGGGGAAGAAGGATTGTAGCAGGGATGGGGAGGTGAGGGGGTGGGAGGATGCCATCATTCTAAGCAGTCTGTAGGGTCAATGCATGAAAGGAAGAAAACTAATGGAGAGAAGGGAAAGAGACGGATAAAAAAATACATAACTAAACAAGATATACACTAATACCAATACTGAGATTATAATCGCCAGTCACTGCATGAAAAGTGGGATTTTCGTCAGTAAACGGCACTGTAGATTGTCGTAGAAGTTCAGGTTTAAAAAATTTGCAGGCAACACCGAAAACTGCCGTGAATTGTCGGAAATTGACGTGGGCCTTGCTTGGCAGCTGTCCCCCCATGACCCCCCTCCCCCTAATTCTAGGGGAGGCTTTAACATGTAAATGAAAATGCTGTGAGCTATACAAATGCAAATCAGGGTAGCAGGGGGAGTTTTACCCCAGGTGACATTTTTCCGGCGAGAAGAAACTGCTGAATGCTATCAGTGGGCTGTCTCGTCAGCTTACTCTGCTTGCTGCCGATGTGAATGAGCAGTTCATCGTAGTAAACTCCAGGTTGCTGTCCATAGAGGATAGGTTGGCTGCTTTGGAGTCGAAAAAGTGTGTGGAAGACTAACTCTAAGAAGAGAAGCGGGTGCACAATCCCAAGATTGCGGTAAGAATATGTTCGGTTACTGCTAGCTAAGCTAAAAGTAGCCTAGTAGCCTTGTAAAAGAACAAGTGAGTAGAACCAGTGTAAGTTGTTTTATAAAAGTGTATGTTTTTGGTCTTGTAATTTACAGGAAGCAGTACGCCGTCTTCACAACTCGGAGACAAATTGTAGGCTCTACGAACTGGAGCAAGTGTAACCCTGTTGAAATTTATTCAAGATAATAAGAATATAATTAGGGCCCGAGCAGGGAACCTGCGAGGTCCCTATTGTAATTGCAATGATTATTATTATTTTATTCCTTCGTCCAAAATGATCGCATTTTTCACTGCCTGAATGTGAATGAAAAGTCGATTTTATTTGGCAAAGTCATTAGGCTTGGCGAAAAATTTTATAATCTGTTGTTGTTGTGAATGTGCACCACTAGGTGGCGCTATTATCAAGGAAAGTGCGTTTTGGCTAATAACTCCCACATACTTTGTCGCACCTTCGAAAACCTTATATCCACGCGTTCAGTGAATTGTGCTGAATCTCTTGATATAGGCCACGCCCATTTATGCTTTGCGTTTTTTTCACTAGCTCGCGCAATGTCGCAAACCTACTTTTTCGAACTCCTCCCAGGCAATTTCACCGATTTGCACCAAACTTTGCACACAGCATCTGTGGACCCTCCTGACAAAAAGTTATCAAAAGAATTTTGATATTCAAAAAAATAATCAAGTTATTAAAAAACAACTTCCTGCAGATTTCGTTCCAACCAGGAAGTGTTGCATATCTCCACATTGGTTTGTCCAAATGACGTGAAACTCAGGATACTACTTGCTCATGAGGCCCAAAGGCTCTGTGCGAAATTGTGGCCGATGACAACTAGGTGGCGCTATTTAAATTGAAGTATTTTATATCTCGACATCGGTTGGTCGGATGAACACAAAACTTGTTACACTCATTGCCACTGCCCTCCTGATGACAGCTGACAAAGGGGTTAGTGATCTGACACTAGGTGGCGCTCTGGTGGCAGTTTCATTTTATATTTGGCACTGTGCCCACACCATAACACTTATGGATATGAAATTCATAGGGGTGGTATAGACTGGCCCCTGTAACTCACACACCAAAAATGACCAGCAGGTGGCGCTATCATCAACACAAACCATTTTTGCCTAATAACTCCCACATACTTTGTCGCACATTCAAAAACCTTATATCCACACGTTCAGTGAATCTTGCTGAATCTCCTGATATAGGCCACGCCCATTTGCGCCTAGCGTTTTTTTTCGCTAGCTCGCGAAATGTCACAAACCTACTTTTTCGAACTCCTCCCAGGCAATTTCACCGATTTTCACCAAACTTTGCACACAGCATCAGTGGACCCTTCTGACAAAAAGTTATTAAAAGAATTTTGATACGCCAAAGAATACTCAAGTTATTAAATAACAACTTCCTGTGGATTTGGGTCACAACAGGAAGTGTTGCATATCTCAACATTGGTGTGTCCAAATGACGTGAAACTCAGGATACTACTTCCCCATGAGCCCCTAAGGCTCTGTGCAAAATCTTGGCCCATGACCACTAGGTGGCGCTATTTAAATTGAAGTATTTTATATCTCAACATCGGTTGGTCGGATTAACACGAAACTTGGTACACTGATTGCCAATGGCCTCCTGAGGACAGCTGACGAAAGTGTTACCGATCTGACACTAGGTGGCGCTCTGGTGGCAGTTTCATTTTATAATTGGCACTGTGCCCACACCATAACACTTATGGATATGAAACTGATTGGGCCGGTATAGACTGGCATCTGTAACTCACACACCAAATATCACCAGCAGGTGGCGCTATTATCAACACAAAACCACTTTTTGGCTATCAGTTAAGACATGCGCGCACAATAGCGGGGCAATGGGTCCGGGTAAGGAGCAGCACGGCCCGACCCGCGTGGCCTGCGAGGGCCCGTTCATCGCTGCTTGCAGCTTTAATTGAATAAATAAGTTCATAGGTTAATAAATAGCATTTAATGTTAAAATGTTAAAATTCATTGACCAGCAGTGAAGTTATAATATTGCTCAATGAGAACAATGAATATTGGATAATATTCAAGGTTTACTGAATGCAGCATTAAGTTAGCTTCTGACCTAGCGGCTAGCAGTGCGTTTGTATGGACTTTGCTAACAAGCTAGCGACAAGCGAACCTGATGAGCAAAGCCTGTGTGGAGCTGTGAGACCGACGGCAAACACAAAGACCCCGATGGAGCCGGAAAGCCGGTGGGTTTTGCCGAGATCGTCAGCTGCATGAGTTTCTCTTCAGCCCGGATAGCGCTACGAACCGGAGCAAGGGTAAGATTTAAAGAATATGCTTTCATTCTGCTGTATAAGGAAACAGAAACATTAATAGATACTGATCTTAACCGTTCATTTTGTTTTCACAGACTAACCTCGCCTCATAACGAGGCCGTGACCTCCTATTTGCTCGGAGCTATGTCCGCAAGTCCAGATTTACATGACGCTGATAGTGACGCCATTGTGTGTAAGTAACTTGTACTGTTTTGTTCCTGTTCCTTCCTTGTTTAATTCTACTGTAACTTACATTTTTTTTATTAATACCATTTAATTGTTTTCCAGCTGCCTGTAAGACGTACTATGAGACAGTACGCAGGATCTTCAGGTACAGACAGTTAGATCTCGCCTCGCAGGCGGAAGCTGTGAAGAGTTCAGCTCGGAGTCGATCGAGAAGAAAGAGGTAAGACTTATTAGATTAGATCCGTTTTTGGTCAATGTGACTATTTTTCAGGTGCATTGTGTCCATACACAGTGCATCGCGCAGTACTGATTGTCTTTATTGATTGTTTTTACAGCTGCTGGAAGCGAGACAGAGTGTGCCTGCCATGCGCCACCATAGACCTAATGTCCGATGAGGAAGACGGCATCATTGGCGGGGTGTCTGGATGGATTGTGCGACCTCTGTTCTTTCGTAGCCAGGAGCTCACCGAGCTCTGATTTGTACATAGTTGTGTGTTTGCGTTTCTGCTAATAAAGCTCTGTCTTTGAGTAAGCACGTTCCTGGCAAATTTTCCTTTACCAATAAATTCATTCATGTCCTTGATGGTAATAATATTGTAGTATATATATAAGCCCCACCCTATTGTGACAGCCAGGCTGTCCACGCCCTCCTGTCCGCCTCCTCGGTGCGCTGTGCGGCGCCGATTCGCCCTGGCATTGATGGCGCCAGTTTTTTAAATCTCCACCTCTGCCGCTGTGCGGTGGGTTGACAGAGAGTAGTATGCTATCGATGGCGTCGGAGCTCCTATGCTCAGTAGCTAACAGTGAGCCGAAAATCCTCATCGCATCATCTGCAGTCTCCCCGCATCTCCTCCTGTTAATAGTGAGCCGTAAAACCTCACGGATTATCTGGCGATAGCGATCCGAACGGATCCCTCCTCCACCGGCAACATCCGCAGCATCAGCTGTTTCCTGGAACCCCGCATCTCCTCCCGGAGCGGATTCCCCCCCCCCCGACAGATACACAGACAGACAGACTTGACTGACTGATCTCCCAGGTACCGAGCCGTTTTTTTCTTTTCCTTCTTCTCGGCCTGTGTTTTTTGTTGTTGTTCCGAAAAGGGTTTTTTTTTCTCCTTGAAGAGTTTTTTTTCTTCTTCCGTTTTTTCCTCTTCAAAATAAAATGACTGAACAATGATTATTAATGAACTGATTTTGCCCTGGACTTTGATTATTGCATTGTTGGCTTTGCATTGAATGAAGTGTTTTTGTGATTTATGTTGATTGAGTGCTATTTTCCTGGTTAATTAATGAGCTGTACACTGTGATGTGTATTGCTTTTGTGGGGTTTGGCTGTGTGTGTGGTTTAAAATTGTGTTTGGGTTAAAAAAAAAGAGAAAGAAATCAAATAATAACTATCTTATGTGTCAGGAGAGAGACCTGACTGGCACCCCATAAAAAAAAAGGAACAACCAAACGCTCCCTCACATTAAAACTGTCACACTATATACGTACATATATATAGATATATATATGTGTGTGTGTGTGTGTGTATATATGTATATATGTATATATTATACATACATACATATATATATACATACATATATATATATATATATATATATATACATACATATATATATATGTATATATATATATATATATATATATATATATATATATATATACATATATATATATATATAGGGTGGGGTTTACATTTATAATGACCCAGGCTGACCAATAGTGACAGATCTGCCAACCAATCATGAGCGATTTATCATGTTTAAAAGTAGTGGTTTCATCCAATACTGAGTGAGGAAACTCAAGCCAGGCCACACATTCTCTGGCCAGGCGTGGTTTCGCTGCTATTCATATGCTAATTAGAGCCGTTCGCACCTCCGCGACTCCACATACGTCATGGTTCGTTTCCGACAATATGTGGCACAGAGGAAGGCAACAGTCACAGGCTGTAAATTGTCCTTAACTGCCGAAAATTAGGGAGAATTCCGGGCGTTTACGGGGACGAAAATCCCACTTTTCATGCAGTGAATACAGCTTTGATTATCAACACCACAACCACTATCACTGCCCCCAATAATAACAATCATGACAATGATGATGATGATGATGATAATAACAACAACAACAATAATCATGAATTATTATTATTGCTGTTGTGATCATCATTTTCTTCTTCTTCTTCCCCTTGTTGCGCTACACTGACCTCATGAGTAAATGTTTTTTTTTCCATCTTTTAGTCTTGTTGTGAAAGCTGATGTCATGATGTAGTCTGGTTTTGCAAGGCTGTAATAGTCATTCCATACAGGCATTCCTGGAGGAGACTTTGCATGTCCTGCACAACATGTCCAATGCACAAAACAGTGTGCGGTACTTAGACTATAAACTGAACAAGAACTGGCATAAGTAAATGGCTTTCACACGAGGTACATACATGCATGCTGCAGCCACTACTGGATTATAATTATGTGAATATCCAGGGGCTTGTGCCTCCGGAGACAGAGAAGCCAGTCACTGCTTACTCAAAGAAAATCAGTTTCATCTGTGCTATGATTGGTCATTTTACAAAGAAACCAATGGGCACTGCAGTCATGAGAATGCCTTTTAAAGTCTGACTTTGGTCTTCTTTGGTAACCACTTAGTTCTTCCTAAACCTTTTAAGAGCTTTTCAGTATGAAGACACCCTCATAGGAGCTGTGGACGTTGTTACCCAGTGATTGAGAACTGTTTAGAAATAACCATCCATTCAATGGATCATTCATTCTCCATTATTATCATCAAGCCTGTCTGCAGACACATCACATCAGCCTATCATGTCACTGAAGGCGTCTCCGCCCACCGTCTTTCTGACCTCTTACCAAGGGCAAAGTCTTGTTGGGTTGCGTGACAAGACAGTGACAAGGCTGTGACTAAGTCTGCTGCGCCGATGGGGAAACAGCAGTGGTGATGATTGCAGTGATGATGGTGATGTCAGTGTGGTGCTGACAAGTCACGACTGTCCTCATTAAAAGCTTCTGAATTCTAAGCAGACCTTGCAGCTGGCTCTGCTGCCAGATCACATAATTACTGAAGAGATGGATCGATTAAACTTTGTCAGCCACAGAATCACAGTGAAGTCCTTAAGAGAGGTTTGGTTTTGTTAAAGCAACATTATGTAACTTTTTTACCTTAAGCTATCAGCTTCAGAGTCAGGTTGACTCTGACTCAGGTTGACTCTGACTCAGTGTCCTTTGACAGAGTGAATGGTGTCTCTGTCACGTGTGTCTGCTCTATGTAACTTCAGGTAGAGGGTATCATCACAGAGTTTCATACATGTTTTCTTCAACATACAGTTTTCAACAATCAATCAATCAATCCTTATTTGTATAGTGCCTATTCACATCAAAAGTCATTTCATGAATCTTTCCAAATTGGGCAGGTCTAAACCATACTCTGTGATTAATTTATTAAGACAGAGAGCGAGAAAGCCACAGCAGTAACAACTGCCAGGTAAATGTAAAACAGAAGATGAATCTACACCAAATGTCACACCTACCAAAACAAAGACAAGAAAATATGACGAGGCATATCTCACTCTCGGCTTCACCAGTGCAACGGTGGGTAATGAGGAGAGACCACAACCCTAACCCTAACCCTAACCCTGTGCTTGACATTTTTCTTTTCTACAAAAGGGGGGCCCTGCAGAAAAAGTTTGGGAACCACTGTATTGATGAGACATGAATGTGTACAGATAGAGAGAAAGAGAGAGGAGCTCACTGCATCATGGGAAATCCCCCAGCAGTCTCAACCTACGGCAGCATAGCTAAGAGCCTGTGTAGGCCCTAACTATAGGCTTTATCAAATAGGAAAGTTTTAAGTCTACTCTTAAATGTAGAGAGGGTGTCTGCCTCTCGAACCGACACATGAAGATGGTTCCACGGGAGAGGAGCTTGATGGCTAAATGTTCTGCCTCCCATTCTACTTTTGGGGACTCTAGGAACCAGAAGTAACACTGCATGCTGAGAGCACAGTGTTCGAGTGGGGAAATAGGGTACTATGAGGTCTTTAAGATATGCTGGTTCCTGGCCATTAAGGGTTTTGTATGTGAGGAGGAGGATTTTAAATTTTATTGTGAATTTTACAGGAAGCCAGTGCAGAGAGGTTAATTTGGCAGAAATGTGTTCTCTTATATGAGTTCTTGTCAGAACACGTGCAGCAGCATTCTGGATCACTCCAGCAGACTTAAAATCGGTGTTCACTTCCTTCCTGTATCTGCTTGGGTGCAGACGCTTTTCTGCTTGCCTTTTTTCCACTGTTATTCTTTTTCTTCACTGAGAGATTACATGCAGCAACTCCTAGATATTTAGAAACCACTGGTAGTATAATTAATTGTAGATAAAGTAGGCTGCTGCCTTATTTCAACATTTTTTCCAAGCTCTACAGTACTTTCTGAAGGAGGCCTTACAAGTAGCACAAGCCTATTATCAGCTGAAGCTAACTAGCATCAAAATGCCTCCCTTTACGGTGGACGACTTTCAGAAGATCCTTCAGAAAACTGCTGTGCTGGAAACCAAGGTCCACCAAATAGATGTAAATGTGGAAGTGAATGGACTATGTGGAAAAGAAACTACTCTTCCATGGAATCAGAGCAGCAGACAAGAGCCTGCTAACACAAGGCTAATTAGCCCCAACAATGCTACGACGAAAGAGGAGTACTGTGGACTGGATAATAAACCCAGGAATATTTTTCCTTGCTGGAACACTCTTGGCGCAAAGCCTAAAGATAAATCGTTTCCCTCTGATATGGGAGAACAAGTAATAGGCAGAGTTCAGCGCCCTGAGATTTGTGATGTGACTGGTTGGCCTGCACTGTCATCTGAAAGGAGTGCCTCCTCAACCCCCGTACCAAGAAGGAAACAGCCGTGGACAGCAGCGAAAACAAAAAGTAAGAGCAAGCCTACCCAAAAATACATCTGAAGAACAGATTGCTCCACTTTCACAAGACCTCACAAGCTCTCCATCCCACGACCTGAAAAACACCAGGAAAAACCACGAAAGATATGAGACCAAATCTAGAAGTAAAGGGCAACAGACAGAGCTAATGACTGGGCCTCAAACACTGATTGTGGGTGATGGTGCTGTGAAGGAGGTAAAAAGCTTTTGCAGCAAGAAGAACACCAAAATACTCTGTTTTACCAACCATATGGTCTCTGACATCACAGAAAAAAATCTGGACATCGTTGCTGAACATCCAACAGTGAAATCTCTTATTTTACACACAGGGGCCTGTGATGTTGTGAAGCAACAATCTGAGGTATTGAAACAAGACTTTATTGATCTGTTGAGCAAAGTCAGCTCTCTTGATACTGTGGTGTTTGTCAGTGGCCCTCTACCGACTGTCCGAAGAGGTGATGAGAGATTCAGCAGGTTGTTGATGTTGATCAGGCAGCTCAAAGCTACATGTGCTGCTCAATCAGTGAAATTTATTGACAATTTAACATTTTCTGGGGACGCAGACACCTCTTTAAGGCAGATGGATTTTGCCTTAACAAGTCAAGAGTAAGATTGTTAACCTCCAACATATTTTACTCTGTGCACCACACATCAGTTCCTCCTGCCAAGGACAACAGGCGAGACAAACCAAAACAACGGATAAGAGAGCACTCGGGAGTAGAACTACTACTGCCTGAGATAAGCTTCGAACAGAGAAGACAGCTGGGCCAGGAGGAGGAGTCTTCACCGCTGCCATCTTCGCCCCCCAAAGAAGAGTGCCCTCCGGTCTCAACGGGAGGAAATTTCCACTCTCCACCACCCCGAACCCCACCCAACTCTCCGCCTTCTCCAGTAGGCCTCTCCTCCTTCTCCCCCCTCCTGGATTTCATAGACGAGATGAAAAAGCTTGTCAATGCTGGAATCAAACTCACACCACATCCAAATCCCATATTCTTTCCCCTAAATCTCTCTCACCGCCAAGCCCCAATTCCACCGGCACGCGTGAAACAACCATCACCAAAATGTCATCACGCCCCTCCACCTCCTCAGAATCAGCCTCTGTCTCCACAGTCTGATAACAGCAGAGCACATCGTGTCCATGTAGACAATACAACTAACTCTAACTGATATGTGCCGGTTCCAGGCTACGAAGTTGATATCATTCATGTTTTCCCCCCAGAAAAGCTGGGGCCCCTTGGAGTTCAGGTAGCCTCCTCAATTCCTGTGTTTACAGGTAATAGAAAAATGGTTATTTGCTGAGAAACAGGAAGTGCCTAAATAAATCTGCCAATCTATTAAATTTAGCTTCCATTCCTCATCAACCACAAACTGTTGCAAAAAATTGCAGTTGGTTTTGACTCACTAAAATTTTCTTTATTAAACATCAGGTCTCTGGCAGGAAAATCTTTTTTAATACATGATTTTATCATCAAACACAATCTTAGTTTTTAACTGAAACTTGGTTAGACCAAGATAACTGCAGCTGTTCAAAAAGTATTAAGCCCTCCAAACTTCTCTTTCATAAGTGAGACTAGAATGCATAAAAAAGGAGGAGGTGTAAGTATTCTGTTCAACGAGTTACTCAAATGCAAGCAAATGTTTTATGGAAATTTTACTTCTTTTGAATATGTGCTCTTCAGTTAAACTAATCTTCTCGGGCTATATTTCTAAACATCTACAGGCCTCCTAAATACTGTATGGATTTTTTTGATGACCTTGTTGAGTTTCCAGCCCTTTTCACACAGAGACGCCGCATTATTGCCGCAGCGGCGGTTTGCCAATTCTCCGTTGTTGTTTGTTCACACAGAACCAAGCAGCTCCGGCATAAAAGACGAACCAGAGTATAATTCACACAGCAAGCTGGCACCGCGGCTCCAAAAGAGGCGTGACGGTACATGTCATGATGATGACGTCTGTGTGTTTTTTTCAACGTGTTTCCCCCGGTATCCTCCTGTTAATCTAAACATGTACCCATTGACTGTTTATAATCATATGGATGCTGTTATAATGTGTTGTGATTGAGATCCTGACCCACCAAACATCCTGGAAAATGACAAAGTTATGTTTTTCATATTATTACATAATCGCCATCAGTCAACAGGATGCTGTCTGACTCTTTCACTCGCAGGGAGGGAGGCTGTTTTATGGGGGAAAGTTCACTGAAGTCTCGGTCGGGAGGGCTGACCTTCGCGTTGATTTTTTTCACCGCGACAAACACTTCTCCACGTATAACTGCGTTTTTTTTTTCCTTATATAAGCTGCCAAAGACACGACCGGTTACTACGTTACTGTTGTTATGTCATGTAACGTTGCTTTGTGGGACATTTCTCTATATTTTGTTGAGTGATGGACCTATACAGTTATCAGACAGTGAACACCATCAGATCAACACGCCCTTGCTCTGCGCTGCCGGCTTATCCATTCACACTGGTTCGGTTCGCCAATAATGCGCCTCTGATACTACCTCCGGAGGCGCATCAGAGGCGCAGTGAAATTTCACCCCTCGCCGCATCTGAGACTTTCACACAGAGGCGGATGCGGAGAATTGGCACAGGATCCCCACATGCAAACGGCAGTGTGAATGGGGCTACTGTCTCTTATCTGCACTGACTTTGATTGTGTGTTAATTGTTTATGACTTTAACATCCATGTCGAAAAAACCTGAGGACAGATGGACTAAAGAATTGTGTTGTGTCCTTGATAACTTTGGACTCACTCAGCATGTGATGCAGCCTACACACAACAGGGGCCACATTCTATACTTGGTTATCTCCAAGGGTCTGAACATTTCTAAGGTTCTGGTATCTGATGTTGCTCTCTCTGATCATTACTGTGTTGTCTTTGAGAGTGATATATCTGTGTACACAAATGTTCAAACTGAGGTTGTCTCAAAGCGCTACATCACTGAAAACACCAGTCACATATTCATTGAGGCTTTCTCTTCCACACCTCCCCTCTCCAGGTTCTTTGTCAATGACCTTGTAGATCATTTCAGTTCTAAAGTTACAAATGTTATTGATGCCATTGCACCCACTAAAGTGAAGGTGGTCTCTGGTAAGAAAAAATCTCCTTGGAGAAATGCCACACTGGTCAAAATGGAAAAAAAGGAATGTCACAAAGCAGAGCACAGGTGGCGAAAAACAAATGAATCTCCAGGTTCATTTTGACATTTATAAAGAGAGACTTCAAATTTTTAATTTAGAACTGAAAAAATCAAGGCAGTCCTTCTTAGACATTATCACCAAAAACAATAATAATGCATGTGCCGTTTGCTACTGTCGACAGGCTAACAAGGGGTTTGCTAGCATGTGCCAGTAGCCTCTGAACATCTATCTACCAGGGCCTGTAATGAATTTGCATCCTTCTTCACTGCCAAAATTCTGAAAATTAGACAAGCAGTCAGTGCCACCGTACCAGGTACAAGGCAAGGCAAGGCAAGGCAAGTTTATTTGTATAGCACAATTCAGACACAAGGCAACCCAAAGTGCTTTAAAGGGCCATAAAAATTACAATAAAAGAAATTAAAAATTGCATTTAAAATACATTAAAACATGTTAGGAAATTGGAAAGTAGGCTAAAATAGAATAGGTTTACAAGAGACAAGAATAGAAAATAAAAGTCACAGTGCAGTTCAAAGCTTCAAAATTGCTTCAGTGAAAAGTAGTGGCAAACAGAAAGGTCTTCAGCCTTGATTTAAAAGAGGTGAGAGTTGGAGCAGACCTGCAGTTTTCTGGGAGTTTGTTCCAGATATGTGGAGCATAATAAGTTAACGTTGCTTCTCCATGTTTAGTTTTGACTCTAGGGACTGAAAGCAGATCTGTACCTGACGACCTCAGAGGTCTGGATGGTTCGTAACTTGGCAGCAGATCAGAAATGTATTTTGGCCTGAAACCATTCAGTGCTTCATAAACCAACAGCAGGATTTTGAAATCTATTCTTTGACTGATAGGAAAAGTGTTCTAGGAATACAATGAATACAAATCAATACATGAATGAATGAATACAAATCAATAGGGCTATGACTCTCTGTCAGCCTGGCTACAGTGCTGAAAAGAAACCTGGGGTTGTTCTTATTTTCCTCTTGAATAATAAGCTGCTCTGGCATTATGGAGGGCTTTCTTATTTTAAGTCTTAAGGCTTTCTTGCCAGACCAAACGAGATTCCTCCAGTTTGGTGGAACGCCATTTCCTTCCAAATTTTTGCGAAGTCTGCTTTAATATGTGGAGTTTGTACCATGGAGCTTATCTCCTATGCTTTATTGTTTCGGTTTTTTTAGAGGGGCAGTAGAGTCAAGTGTCATCCGCAAAAAGCCTGTAACAATATCAACAAGATGATCAATCTAGAAGGGTTAGGATTATCACAAGAGTCTTCTGCTGTACTGAATTAAAAGCCGATGGAATCGTTTCCTTAAACATGTTGATGAAGGTTCTCAGTCATCCAGTTCATGGTAAATCTAAGTGCTGTATTGTAGGCAACTGGACTTGTTTCAGTTTCTTGAAGATGTTTCACCTCTCATCCAAGAGGCTTCCTCAGTTCTAACTAATTGGAGGGGAGTCCTTACAGAGTCATTACACGTCGGACACGTGTGAGCTCTGAGTTTCAGAGTCGTTAGGGCCACTCATGGGTCGTTGACCCAACCAGTTTTCATGTGGGTTGCTAGGGCTAGGTGAGCCCAGGTGTGAATGGTTGTTAAGCTGTCTGGGGAGGGAACTCAGTGAAGCATTGTAGGTGGGTGATGAGTAATGTCGTAGGCCACCTCCTCTGTTCAAAGACGGTCGTTCCAGTTCGACATAGATGGATTCTTTTACTCCTCTTTCAAACCATCTGTCTTCTCTGACCAAGATCTTTACATTATTGTGTTCATTTCCTTACACATAGCTACAGCACTGTCAAACAGACATCTAGAATATAATTTTTTGCCTCGTGGCATATAGTATAGGAATTTAAAAGTTATAAGATAACAGTTTGATAAAAGAGGATTTAATCAATCAATCTTTTTTTGTATAGCGCCAATTCACAACAAAAGTCATCTCATGACACTTTCCAAATTGGGCAGGTCTAAATCATACTCCTTGATTAATTAATTAAAGGATTCTGTGGGAAAACTATTAAATGTTCAATATCCATGCCATATACCAGAACAAGGTGGAGGGTATGATTAAAACAGTGAGTGGGTTCATGTACACACTGATTGAAGCCAATCAAATCTAATAATGAGGTAAATGCAGGCTATCATTATCTATGTCCCCGTGAATATTAAAATCACCCATGATACCTATAACTACTTTATCTGTTTTAAGGACTATTATTAATTTTTATTTGCGTCTACTTGCGCATGTAACGCGATTAAAAATGACTGGCACCCAGCTTGTTGAATTTCATTATCTGGAGCTGCGTATGGATGACTGCAGTTTCCAGCTCTACCCGAAGCTGAACGGTGCCCAGTTCTCAGCTGCAGAGTGCCTGTCCATCTGTCTTTGTTGCACTCTGGAAAATAAGGATAAATAATCACACGAGTGATGCTGTGTTTCCTCAACCAGAGCTTTAGTGAAGAGAATCAAATCATATTTTATCACCATACATTGAAACAGAGTACATCTGCACAAACTACATCTGCATATCCTGTACTGTGTAAGTATGTTTACATCTCAATTAATGCAATTAAATGCCACTTGTCTTTTAACACATAACACACATAGATTTAACAATCTAGACATGCAGTCTTTCTAATACACAAATTGCATTATACAACTGAATCTAAATTATCAGTAAAATAAAATACAGCATTTCTCCCATTCACAGTTTTCTCATCAACTCAGTATAATCAGTGCATCTTATAAGAAAAATAGCTCAGTAACTCACACCCTCTTTTTATACAACAGTTGCTAGCTCAGCTAGTAAACTCGAACAAATATAGTAATTACATAAACAGGATATAAACAAAAATACATTCTTTTATGTGCACATATCCACGTTAACAATGAAAACGTCTAGTGTATTTATACAAGATGGCGGCCATTTCGCTCGCTCGTACTTACTTTTAAGTGCCCAGTAAACATAGTTTAAACTTACTAGAGCATCATATAACAGTTTTCCTCACAGTCAAAACGTCTTGTACAGTTATTGAAACAGTTTCACCGTTCACATTATTCACCACATACCTGGAAAATAAGGATAAATAATCACACGAGTGATGCTGTGTTTCCTCAACCAGAGCTTTAGTGAAGTGAGGAAAACATCGCGCGCACTATCCCTCGTATGTGGGCGCAGACCAAAATAATCGATCCCCGATCCTGACAGATCTACTCCTGCTTGGTGGAAGACAGAGATTATTCTGGCTCAACTTTGTTGTGTTTTCAGTTGCTGCTCCACAGCGCTAGGGGTCGCTGTGAGCCTGTATTGACTGTGTTGACTGAGTGCTGTTGTAAACAGAAGAAGAAGTTGAGCAGTAAAGCTTGTAGCTGTTAACGTTAATACTGAGTCCGCCGTTTCATTCCTAACTACATATTACAATTACACAAGCCTACAACAAATTGGCGACGAGGATGGCGAATGTTGTGCCTCTCCCTGCGTTGTTTTTACCGTCCGTCGGACAGCCTGCAATTCCGTTCGACATGTGGATGAAAATGTTCACAAACTACCTGCTTGCTATTCACGCGGAGGGGGACGACTGGCCCGACAAGAGGAAACGTGCTCTACTGTTGCACTGCTTGGGCGCTGAAGGACAACGTATCTTTTACACACTCACAGATGGAGGTACGTCCTACGAGTCGGCAGTGACTGCGTTATGTGCACACTTCAAGCCTGCGATAAACGTTGTGGAGAGACATAAGTTCAGACAACGAGTGCAGAGACCGCATGAGACTGTTGCCGAGTATGTTGGCGTCCTGCGAGAGCTGGCGGCGACATGTGAGTTTGCTGGAAATAGTGATGAAATGATACGGGATCAACTCATTGAGCATGCTAGTTGCCCTCGGATACGCGAGAAGCTGCTCGTGCAAACAGACGGAAATCTCACATTGGACGTAGCAGTTAAAATGGCGTGTCAGGTAGAGGCGGCGATTGGACAAGCTTCCGTGCACGTCGTGAAAGCGAAGCCAAGACGCCAGTTCAAGCCCAAAACAAGGAGTTATAACCCCGCTGAGGCTACAGCAGCATCAAAACAGGACCGGTGCTGTTTTCGGTGTGGTTCATCAACTCACCTGGCAGACGCTCCAGACTGTCCAGCACGTAAAGTGACATGCCGAAGCTGCAACAAGACCGGACACTTCGCCCGTGTATGTAAGTCCAAGTCCAAGTCCACTGTCAAAGTTGGAGAAGTGGTTGTCCTTGAAATGAACACAGTGCTGATGTTACAAGATGGACAGTTGGATAACAAGATTACATGTGCAGTGACTATAAATGCAAAATCAACTTCCTGCCCTGCTGAGCTAGTAGTGGATACAGGCTCTGCTGTATCCATCATTCCCGAGCACCTCTACAGAGAGCATTTCAGTGATGTACCACTGTCTGAGCCACTTTCAAGGTTAGTGACATACACTAAGTCCAAGGTCCCAGTGCTAGGCTGCCTATCAGCTACAGTGCAGCATGCAAATACAGCAGTCCCAGCTACATTATATGTTGTGAGGACAGGCACAGCTTTGCTGGGATTGGACTTATTCAGAGCACTGAGACTCTCTATTGAACATAATGCTGTGCTCTCACCTGCTACCTCCTCATCAGCAGTTAACTCACCTGCAGCTCCAGTAACAGAGGTCATAGCCCAGTCAGTGACCGAGGAGAAGCTGGGTCTTGCAAAAGGCTTCATCCACCGAGTCAAAATCAGGGAGGGTGTCCAGCCTGTCCAACAGAAGCTTCGAAGGCTCCCAGTCTCTGTCAGACAAGCTGTCTCCGCTGAAATTGAGAGGCTCCTGGAAATGGATGTGATTGAGAGGATTGATGCATCCCAGTGGGTATCACCCATCGTGGTCACACTAAGGAAAAATGGTAAAGTGAGAATGTGTGTGGACTACCGTGAGCCAAACAAGGCAGTAGTAATGGACAGTCACCCACTTCCTCATATGGATGACATTTTCACTGAAATGCGCGGAGCCACTGTTTTCTCTACCATTGACTTGGCGAATGCTTATCATCAAGTGTTGCTAGCAGAGGAGAGCCGTGACATAACTGCATTCATAACGCACGAAGGACTGTTCAGGTTTCGTAGAGTACCATATGGACTGTGTTCAGCCCCAAGTGCATTCTCCAAGCTCATGTCCCTTGTGCTGAAAGACCTCAAGGGGGTCCAGAATTACCTGGATGATGTCATAGTTTATGGCAGGGACCAGCAAGAACATGACTGCAACCTCCAGGCAGTGCTAGCTGCACTTAAAGAAGCTGGCCTCCAGCTTAATACTGAAAAGTGTCATTTCAACCAGAAAAGCCTGCAGTTCCTTGGGCATGTCGTGTCAGCTCAAGGTTTGCTGCCAAATGAGGATCACATTAAAGCTATCACAGAAGCTCCAGCGCCTAGCGACGCCACTACTCTACGCTCATTCCTGGGACTCACAGCATGGTATGCAAAGTTTGTGCAAAATTATGCATCTTTGGTTGAGCCCATGAGAGACTGCCTGCGCGATGACACCTTCAAGTGGACTGCAGCTGCACAGGCGAGCTTTGATATAGTCAAGACTCGCATCGTAAACAGTCCAGCACTGGTAGTTTTTGATCCCAGTCTCCCGACCATTGTCTCCACTGACGCTTCGGATTATGGTCTGGGGGCCATATTGACACAAGTGCATCCTGACAACATGGAGCGTACAGTTGCATTTGCTTCACGTTCACTCACACCGGCAGAACGGAAATACTCCATTGTGGAGAAGGAAGCACTAGCCTGTGTGTGGGCCGCTGAGAAGTGGAGGACTTTTCTGTGGGGAACAAGATTCACGCTGCGCACAGACCACCAGGCCCTGACCACACTGCTAGCTACAAAAGGACTTGGACGCGCAGGAATGCGTATTGCAAGGTGGTCAGCCAGACTTCTGTGTTTCACATATGATGTGGTGTACCGTGCTGGTGCACAAAATTTTGCTGCTGACTGTCTTTCCAGGTTGCCTCTCCCATCAGCAGAGAATGCAGAGCCAGTGATGGAGCCGGAGCTCGTGGCTTTGCTGGATGCGGAACTGAATGCTCTTTCAGTGAAGGATTTCACTGTGGCATGTGAGGTGTGTCCAGAACTTACTGCCCTGAGAGTGCAGATGAAAAAAGGATGGCCTAAAACAACAAAGTCCCTACCTGCAGTGCTGAAGCCTTACTTTGCTGTAAGAGACGAACTCTCAGTCCAAGATGTGGTTGTTTACAGGGGCCCTCAGCGACGGCTTGTTCCTGTGGCCCTTAGAAAACAGCTTGTTAATCTGGCACATGAAACCCACCAGGGTGTCGTCCGCACTAAGCAGAGGCTGCGGGACTTATACTGGTGGCCAAGTATGGACATGTGTGTGCAGGAGAGCATCAGAACGTGTGTAACGTGCCAGATGAATGATAAAAGTGCTAAGACACATGCTACACCACTTCAGCCAGTCCCACTGCCTGATGGCCCGTGGCAGAAGGTGGGAATCGACATCGTGGGGCCGTTCGAGTCTGCAACCTGGGACTGCCGATATGCAGTGACACTGATCGACTACTACACCAAGTGGCCAGAGGTCGCCTTTACTCACTCCATCACAACCACGGCGATCACCACTTTCCTGTCTACAGTGTTTTCCAGGTTTGGCAACCCTACAGAGCTCATCAGTGACAATGGGACTCAATTTACCTCAAGTGAGTTTGCAGACTTCCTAGCAGTGAGAGACATCAAACACAGAAAAGTGTCTCTGTATTATCCTCAAGCAAATGGGGCCGTGGAGCGCTGGAACCGCGTTCTTAAAGAAACACTCCTCACTGCTGAGCAAGAGAGGAAACCATGGAAACCCTTCATACAGGAGTTCCTGCTCACATACCGTGCAACTCCACACAGCACCACAGGTGTGTCGCCTCATGAGCTCATGTTCAACAGAAAGATGCGAACGAAAGTGAACATTGGTCCAGCAAGCAAATCCACACCTCTGCAAGAAAAACAGCTGCGTGATCGTGTCACCTCCAAACAGAACGCATCAAAAGCCTACACAGATGTTAAAAGAGGTGCACAGGTGCCAAGGATCAAAGAGGGAAGTCTGGTCAGAGTGAGAAAACCCTTCCACGTTAAAAAAGGACTGTCAAAGTTCCATGCACCTTCCAGGGTGATGGAGAAAGCTGGTGCAGGTTCCTTTGTGCTGGAGGATGGACGTACATGGAACGCTTCTCACCTCTCTCTCGTCCCCGACATTGCAAAGGACATCATCACAGGCAAACCTGTGGATCCAGCCCCTGAGCCAGAGCTCACACCACCACCAGATGATACCATGCACAGACCCAGTAGGGTCAGAAAAAAGCCTGCTTGGCTGAACGATTACCAATAATCGTTTCTCATGGCCTTTGGGGGGGAATATAAAAGGAAAAAAAAGATGTGAAAAAAAAGAGGAAAACAAACATGCCTGACAATGTGAATGACTGTTTGACATAAAGGTGAATTATAAGTTGACGCTACCTTGGTTTATTATTGTTTAGAGACCTATACAAATGTCAGTGGAAAATGAGTTTTACTCATATTTAAGTTACAGAGAAGGAACAGGATAAAAGTTTATTTGCTACTGTAGAAGAGTTTAGCAATACAGAGTACTGTTGTTATGGTTATTGATATGAATGTGATTACTGAAAAAAAAACGTTATTACTATTAAGTAATGTGGAGAAGTTTGCACTATTTTACAGTCAGTCTAAATTGATTCAAGTTATTAAGTATTTCCATTCATAAGTAAGCTTCTTAAACAAGAGGGAAATATGTTGTGTTTTCAGTTGCTGCTCCACAGCGCTAGGGGTCGCTGTGAGCCTGTATTGACTGTGTTGACTGAGTGCTGTTGTAAACAGAAGAAGAAGTTGAGCAGTAAAGCTTGTAGCTGTTAACGTTAATACTGAGTCCGCCGTTTCATTCCTAACTACATATTACAATTACACAAGCCTACAACAAACTTTTAACTAACAAATGAAACAATCCATGAACTGAATAATACATGTAACATTTTAACCCCTTCTTAGACATCTGATGAGTTTACAGCAGTTACTGCTCTTTATAACCCCGCTCTATCCCTCGTAAGTGGGCGCAGACCAAAATAATCGATCCCCGATCCTGACAGATCTACTCCTGCTTAGTGGAAGACAGAGATCATTCTGGCTCAACTTTTAACTACTGCTACTAACTTTTTAACCCATATTTATAGTGCTTATGGTCTTTTTTAGCCCTTTTTCATGAATTGTTTCTTTTATGAGCTTCTTTTAACTTCAACCGGATTTTAACCTATTGTAGATTAATATATTACCCCTTTTTTTTCTTACTATTACATCTTCACTGAGTGGCAGTTTCTTAATTGGTGTGTGTCATGGTCATTTCTGAGAAGCAGAGGACTGAACACAGGAGGGAGTAGTCTTTATTCAACACTTACAAGTGGACGCTTCAATCATCAAAATGCTCTGGCTGAAGGTGAGAAATGCCTTCTTGTGGTTTTCTTTTATATATGCATACAAGCTTAACTTACACACACACCAGTAGTTCATACATCACCACTCTTGACAGAATTACCTTCTGTGACTTCAAACCAAGAATTAGACAAGGCAGTTGGTGACATAAGAAACATGAAAAACAACCTTAACCCACTCGTTCAGAAATACTCCTTACCCATGTCCATATTAGAACCAAAGATATGTGTTCCAAATAGCATTCAAGGCCTAACAGGTGATGTAAAGAATGTCAGTCACTTAAATAACGTCACACGTGCAGTATTTTCCCACTACAGTGTGTTAAAATCAATAATAGTAACTGGGACCGGCAAGTAGATGCAGACTGAATTGAATGTCTTACCACAGCTCCTTATTTGTCCTGTCTCAGTACAAGTAGATGTGTTATCGTACAGAGAGAGGTGTGTGTGTCTAGGCGCAACTGTCAGATAATGCCATGGGGACACAGCTGATATGCTTGTCAAACACACCCAGCTGTGCCACTCCACCTGATGCTGGCAAGTCCACAAAAATCCCAAACTGCAGAAAAAAACACCCCAAAGCTTGATTAATGACAAATGAGTGGAATATTAAAAGCTAAAGCCAAACTGTATTGTTGGTTTTCACACATTTGAAGTTGCATCTGAAGCAGTATGAAGAGTCATAACGGTGAGGTGAGACTGTGGGTGGGCGCTTACATGCCCAGTTTTGGCTGTGTTTGTGTGTGTGTATGTGTGTGGTCATGTGTGCACGTTTACGCGTGCATATTTGCCAGATTGTTATCAGTTGCCATGGTGATGGTCATGGTTGGTAGTGGTAACAGACAGCGAGAAATGATTTAATAGTGATTTAGCTGAGGCTTACCTCACATCATCATGCTTCTTCCTGAAAGACAATTACTGCTCACTTAAATGATGATATGGTAGAAACTATGAGTCTACTGAGCGCACTGTGACATCTTTGTCTGTTTATCATCAAAAATATGTCTAATGGAGCAGTTCAGAAAACTGGATGTGTTTGCCTGCCTCCAGATATTTTCCCTGTCAGTTTAATGGGACTTAATGTAACAGTTGGTCAGCGCTCTTGTCATTTAAAAGCCCACTGAGCCAAAAGTGTAGGTCTGATTGCTTCCATGGGTACATTGTTTCAACCAGCATCATTTTTTCTATAAGCTGAAGTTACCATTATGTTGGTAGAGTGAACATTGTGGGAATGGGAGCGAGTGGCATACAAGGTTTTTAGATTTTTTTAAACTTCCTCCCTACACTGTCAGTTGAGACTTCCACTCTGGCTGTCAACATTTTTGTGTTGTAAAAAGTATGAATGATATAAAAAAGTTTGATGTGAGAAAGTCCTAATCTGTGTGAACGTTTAAAAGTTTGAATGGAGTTTCTATGTCAATGCATGGGAAGAGTTTGAAAATGAATGGGTTTGAAGTGATTTCTAATTGACTTCCATTGTAACTAAGCTAAGACTAAGCTTCAAAGAAAGTTGTATGTTTTGAAAAGAAGATTTGAAAGATGAGTCATACCTGAAATGTAGATATTGGAATATTTAAAAGTTTAAAGTACCCTGTTGGCTGAAGAGGGCAATGCCTCCAGCATTCACAACATATGTTCTTCTATGCACATGATTCTTAATTGGTGTGAATACTGTTTGAATGGTGTTTCTACATTGAAAAATATGGAAGGAGTTAAGTGCCAAAGAAAGTAGCACAAAAAATGTTGTCAATGCTGCCTCCAGCATTCAACCAATTAACACCAGCCAGGAGGGCACTTTTCCATTCTGAGAGCTAGAATGGTAAATTTCTAGCAGTGCACAAAAATTACAATCCCCCAATATTTGAACATTTCTTGAAGAATCCAAATCAGCAACTTATAAGGTGGTGTCTTTTCTCTTAGCTATAAAACTTAGACATTCGTCATGTAAAGTGTAAAGATAATGTCTTGGCTCGTGCAGTTTTTTGGAGTTTAGGCAAAGTCAGGTGATGAGGTTTAAAGAGTTACAGAACTTTTTAAACCTCATCACTTGACTTTAATTCATTCATTCAACCTTTATTTTAATTTCAAAAAATCATTGAGGGCAAGCCCAACAGCACAGTTAAATAGCAGAATAGGTGCAAAAATGTGATAACAAACAGAAACAACGAACATAATCACAGAGCCAATAATCAGAATGGGTACATAAAAATGATAACAGACAAGAAGCAATATGACAAAACACAAATAAAACAGTTTCTGTATAAATAATCATTTTTCTTGTCTTAGCTTGCTAACAAGTGTGTTAATATGAAATGTAAATGTGAGTCTCTGGTTCAACCAGATACCCAAATATTTGTATTCAGAAATCCTTTCAATAGTGTGTCCTGTTAGAGTGGTAACATGCTGACCAATGTCTGCGATATATCTCTGGCTCTTGAGAATATCATGAATTTGGTTTTGTTTGCATTGAGGACTAATTTCAGGTTAAATTTACTCCTCTGCATACTACGGCCACTATAGGTAAGCTGGAGTAAGCTGAGTTAATCGACACTATGGTTTAAATTAGCCCAGAGTTAGCAGCCATGGAACATAAGAGGCCTCTAAAAAACTTGACTATCAGCCTCACTGCCATTTGGTCACACTGGGACACTGAATAGGAAGAGCTCATTCAGTGTCTCTGGTGGATGTTTGAGGCTTTCAGGCTATTTGGCCCTTGGCCAGTGTCTGCTGCTCATCACTGCACGTTCACTGACATCCTGCAAAGGGAAGCTGGTTGCCAGTTGCTGGCAGACAGATGGAAATGTTTCAAATGTTTTGCACAGATATAGAGGGAAGGGTGATAGAAGAAACAATAATATTGGCTGTAATCCTCATACTAACATTTTCCCCTGCACAGAAAAGGGGAGTCACAGTAATGACCTTTGAACCTGGTGGTTGAATTTTCACCTTATCAGACTGACAAATAGCTTATGCTGCATTCCAGTTACATGGGAGACCACTCGCCCGAGTTGCGAAGTGGGAAATCTCGCAGCTGTCTCGCAACATTTCACTGAGGCACACCCCTTTTGGTCGGAATATCCACTGTCCGACTCAGTGCTCCTGAGAGTACACTGAGTTGAGCGAGGATAGACAAATGACTCATCAAACAAAGATGGCTGCGCCCATAATTGATGTATTTTCTTTGTATTTGTACCAAGTTGGTCGTTTTAATATCGATTTTAAATGCTCTTACACATTTGAGTACATTGCTGCTTTAATCTTGTCACCAATTTATGCATTGCACGGTCTTGCTGTGCGTGCAATACAATGTAAAGTTTTGTTTTCGAGCTAGTTTGCTAAAGAGGCTAATGTAGCTAACAATAACAATAACAATGACTAGCCTGCTACTACCCTGATGGCGTCCATTATCTTCCGACTCGTCGTGTAGCAATGACAAACAGGAACGCTATTTGTGCTACAAGCCAGGAAATGACGTCACGCTCTCGCATAAGAGCAACTCGGGCAAGTGGTCTCCCATGTAACTGGAATGCAGCATTATCCCCAGCCCAGCCCAGTCTGCTTATCCTGCACTGTGATTTGTTGATACTAATCAAGTTGGCATTGCTGAGAATTTCAAAAACACATGGCTAAAATAAACTGCCACAGTTCGCAAGATATGCACATCCCACATCCTAGGTGAGCACTAGGTAATTGTTTAGGGTTGTTATACAGCTGAATACATAATTAGCGATAGAACAGGAAGAGCAGCAGTTTCTCTTCTCTCTCCCCACCAGTCTGATGGATCACTGATGGGATATTGTTTCAGGGGGCTCCTTTGGTTTGTTTTGTACTCTACTCCCTGTCTCCCCACCCACTGATCTCCTTATTCAAAGTCCTTACTCGCCCCAATCCTATTAACTCATTTAACATTGATGCTTTTAATCTAGTCTTTTCTCATCTTTCGCTTTTGCATATGCTAATATTCTGTGGTTGGTTTCATTTAATTTGAGACCTGGTATTTCTAAACATTGACAATGCACTCTTAAAATTGAACATGTTTTCATAGACTTAAACTGATGTTTAGCTATGTTTTGCTATGTGACCTGTCATCACACACATTAACATTTAAAATCTGGAAATTCTATTGTGTTTGACTTTATCTCATTTAATGTGCTGATCTTACCTCAAATGGCCACTTCATTTTTGTCCCTCTTTTTGGCACTGTGCTTGTTTCTCTCTGCTTAAGTGCTACAGAAAGATAAGTGATGATGTTTTGTTTCGTGGTGCTGAAGGAAAATCCATTTACTCCAAAGTGTTGTTTCTGGTGAAAAGGGCTGATGCATTGATCACATTCCAAGTGCTATAATGCACTAAGTGCTTGGATAGCATGGGGATAGTATAGGGGGAGAAAGATAAGGGAGAGATTAATTTGAAAAAAAAAAAGGTGGAAATGATTTGGATATTTGAAATTTTACCATAAACATTTTACCATAAACAAATAAGTCAGGCATTCTTTTTCTACAATCCTTCAATATTTTTTCAACATTTTTTCTCCACTCTCATTTTTGACAACTGTGTCACGGTTCCACTTTAATGGCATCGTCTTGAGTGTATCTGTTTCTAGTTGTTTTTGTTGATCGATATGTCTAATTAGGCACTGATCGGTATCTGTGCGGAGTGATGAGGGTTTTTGTTTGTGTTGTTTTTTGCATTTAACACACTGCTGCTCATGAACATACATACGAACTGTAAGCCCATCTTCCATCTTTCTGTCTCTAACACTCGAGGCCTATTTGATGTAAAGGTTTTAGTCTGACCATTCATCTGGTTCCAATCACCTCTCCTGCCTCCTGCTGTTAGGCCTGCATCAATGTAGGAAAAAAAACTGTGATCAGCCATTCTGTTTGTGTGTGTGTGTGTGTGTGTGTGTGTGTGTGTGTGTGTGTGTGTGTGTGTGTGTGTGTGTGTGCGCAAGTGTAGGGATTTCCAAATGTTAGTGTTGTCTGTATGCCCGGAATATCATGGGCGTGATGTTTAACTATACATATATACATATATATATATATATGTACACTATATATATCCACCAGGTTTAGGGTGATTGCTTCATAGTTAACTTCAGTTAAAGGGGCTCTATGTAACAATTTGTAGTAATTTACATGCATCATCATTTACTTATTGTCCACATGTGAGCAGATTGTAACATAACGTTGTTGAAGTTGTTTAATGCTGCTGGAATATGGATTTCTTTGTAAAGGAGTCAAGTTAGATTTTCTGTGACAGTCCAAAGGATGTGACTTTGTGTACATTTTTGAGTGCCTCATCTCAGTGCCTCTGTGCCTCAGTAACTAATGTTAGTTCAGAATTGGAGTCCACTAACAGAAACTAAAGACTGGCTTCTAGTATAACATATACGTTCCACAAAGCCCCTTTTACTGGACTCTAAAATTCTGTAGCCTTTAAGACTACTCACTAAACACTAGAAAACAAAATATATGTATGTTTATGAATGTGTTGAATGTGTTCCCTTCCACATACATTTGCAAAGCATTTAATATGCCCATGCTTGTTAGCTAGCAGCCTTCTTCTTCTCTAAGAGTAAACAATGCTTCTTCCTGTTTTGGTTGTGTAATGGCAGATGTATTTCCTTTGTGCCGTAATTGAACCTTCTTTTTTGAGGGAAAAATCCAGGACGAATGGCATTGTGAAAGCAAGGTTTATAGGGAGCCAATCTATATGTTGGATGACCTAATTTTTCCATAGCCATTACACTCTGCAATCAGTATTTTCTTCAGAATGATAAGTTAAAGCAAAAAGTTGTCTATAGCCAGTTTAAGTAGAAAGTTGCAATACTGAAGTGTTAAAACACTAAATTACACATAAGAGACTCACTCATTAAGCAAAATGTCAATGTCACCAAATGCCTTTTGGTGTATCTTTGTATTGTTGGGTTACATGCATTGACATGTAAGTGGTACTTTGATGTTATATTGGCTAAGACTGGAGTTAATTTTAAAGGTTTTAGAATACAACTTGGTAAATTAATCAGTAATAGAGTAATAGGGTACTGGGTATTTTTGTAGGCTAACCCAGAAGTAGGCATTGCCCTGGTTCCCACGGCAAAAAGCAGATGGTATTTTTAAGTTGGATTTGGATTTTTGTCGAAAATATGATAGATCAATCAATCAGTCCATCATTATTTGTACAGCGCCAATTCACAACAAAAGTTGTCATGACACTTTCCAATAGGAGCAGGTCTAGACCATACTCTTTAATCAATTCATTTACAGAGACCCAACATTTCCACCATGAACAGTGGTGACAGTGGCAAGAAAAAGCCAACCCTCTGATTACTGGATGACCCGCTCTACGTCCTGAGCTACAGCCACCCCATTTCTATCCTTTATTGCTCAACAACATGTAAAAATAGAATAAGAATCAAAGACATAATACACAAGTAAGACTAAAGCTACGAATTGTTTTGAGCTTGTGAAATGTAATAAGTGGGGAATCCGTTTCCTGGGACAAGGACACAGTCAAACAAAATTACATGTTTAATTTCTTCACATTCTGTGTGTGTGTAAGCAGACAGCACAGCAGGGCTGGGCCAGGAGGGCTACTGTGACTACGTACCTAATTAGCATTACAGTGGACCTTTTTGTTCTTTTAATGGGCCATCATCCAACAGGTCTCCCAGCCCCCACAAGGTGCATTGTCACGCTGAGGGCAAGAGCCTTGCATACTGTGCTGAATACAAGGGATGTTATCTGTATTTACAATGTAGCCTGAAACTGTACTCTGTACAGTATTCACATTACAGGATGTTTACCGTTGCTGTGGCAACAAGTGGTGACTGCCATTAGCAATTATTAGCTAGTTGAGCATAAAATTAAAATTTGGCGTATTTGAACAAAATCAACAACAACTACCAACAGCCATAGTCCTTACCACCTTAGCTAATGTGTTGTCAGGGGTTAGATTGTCAAAATTAGAGAAATAACAGCTTAAATCCCTGAGCAGCTACCTAAGCATTAGTGACGGTTGTGTCCACAAGTATGCAGTTACTTATAGTTCCCCCAAACAATGTAATGAAGATGCCGTCAGAGGAGATTTAGAAGTGGGTATACGCAATGCTGACAGAAAAATATGTAGTTATATGCCGTATACCTGCACTACTGGTTAAAGTTATATCACAAGTTAATCTGGGTGTACCGCACTCTGCCACAGCTAATTAACAACTATCTCCACACGACCTTCGAGCTGAACGTAAACATATACCTGTTTCACTTATAGGCTTATGCTTAACGTTACACATCTTAAAGGTCCCATATTATACTGTTTTTCATCAATTTCACACAGCTGTCAGAGGTCCAACAACACTGTATTTGAAATGTATTGCCCCAAACCCATCCGTGGTCCTGAATTTCAGCTGACTAAAAGTTGCTCGAGTGAGGTCTACTGAGAGCAGGCTGTTTCTGTGCCTGCACCTTTAATGCTAATGAGCTCCATCTGTCAATGCCTGCCTTGCCTGCTACACACCCCTCTCAGAGAGAGGATGCCGCTTACGCTAGCGGTAGCATGCGCTAATGTTTACGGTGGATGTATCGCTATGGCTCGCCGAGATGCTGTCGTTCAACCATACCAGTTTGACCCAGAATCGGACCTAGAAGGAGAGGCTCAGAAAAATACAGACTCTGCGGCTGCAGCAGGACTTCCCAACACAACCACCTGGCTCCCATCCCCCACTGACCTGCAACAGGTTAGCGGTTAGCGAAAGCTGTGTTTGTCTCCAACACAGTCTCCAAACTCTTGGACACTGTTCGCATAGTCTCTGTCTCCAGTCTGCACATGTTTCCAGACTTTTTACTGTGACAACCAAGCTCCCTCGTAATATTATTAACATTAAACTCGCTTCAAATGCCATTGCATAACGGACCGAAGCTGAGCTAACTAGTTAGCCAATTTCAAGTTGACTTCACCATACTTGTAGGCAACTGTAAATACTATCAAAACGTGGCGACAGTTACCTGTGGCTCGGGTGCAGTTGCTGGGTCCTGTATGGTTGGGACTGATCCTTTTACAAGGGTCAGTGTCGAGGCAAAGCCAGCTTTGTATTGACCCTCGTTACTGAAGCAGTCCGATGTGAAGTGGTTAGCACACACAAACAGACTTACACGAACCGTAGCCAGCATTTTGTCGTTAAAAATGAAACGCAACCACTGTCTCTTCTGTTCTTCTGTAGCTGGGACAGAATATAGGCACTTATGTTGATTTTTACAACCAATAACAGAGCAATTTGCGTGTCTAGCTCTGAGCGACAAGATTGCGAAACACTGCTAGCTTACCGCTGGACACACCAAACTTCACCTCGGGGGTGAACGCCCCCCTCTCGGATATCTCCGGGGAGAGGGGGGAGTGTTTTCGCACAGAGGAGGCCGGCCTATGAAAATCACTCCTTTCGTTATGTAACGAAAGGAGTTGAATCTGAACAGCCTGTAGGAGCCTCGTTTTACCAGTGGGTGGGCTGCAGAGACCATGCAGGACTTGTTTGCTTTCCTCATTCTGGGAGTTGGTAGGCTCAGGGAGGACCAGTTTATATATGTAGAGACCAGAGAAAACGTGTTTTTTCATAATATGGGACCTTTAAGTTTATTTAACTTAGTTCACAGAAGAGCTGTTAAAGTTAAATATCAGCTGAAGCTGTCATATTAACATAGCGTTAGACTTCATACATCCGCTTCCTGTGGAGTCAATCAGCAGAGATACGGACAGCACCACTCTGCCATTGCTGAGCACATTGTGGTCAAACGGGGTATAAAGAAAAATCCTGTCATCAGGATTTTACTGTCATCATTAAGATACTAGCACTCTGCTGCCACCTAGCATCTACAGTTATCTAAGTGCATTACCTGCAGCCAGGGCGGGCTCTAGGCATCGGCGATATAGGCAGTTGCCTAGAGCGCCATCTGCTGGAGGGGCGCCGCCAGTCACCCTCGAGGGAGAAAAAAAAAAACAATAATAATTTTCGATGCCCATTGGCACCCTCCCTTCATGTTCTGTCTTGAAAATAATAAATATTAACAAAATAAAGAAACAGATAAACAATAACATGTTTCTCACTTGTGGTGCTGAGTCACATGACATGTGATCATTGGCTGCGCACCTCAGAGGGTCAGATAGGTGTCACAGTGACAGACAGGTTATGTTTTGATATTTTGCAAGATGAAACGGCCGTCAAAGCCCTCGGGTGCGCAGTACCGAAAGAGAAGAAAAGAGGAAGAGAAGAAGAAGTCCCAATATGAAGGTAACATTATATCATCTTTTTTTAAATGCCGTTTTGTGTGAAGACGTTTCATTTGTATTAGCTTGCTAGCTAGGTTGAAATAAAGCAACGCTGGCTTAACACGCTATACGATGACGCTGATAGCTACTAAGAAGGATAAATGAATCATGAATCAAAGTAGAGGCCAACCCGTCCGGATGCACACTCTGTGTTGTTTATTGTAGTGTAGTAGTAGTGAATCTTTTATTATAAGGTAATTATAAATGTTATGTTGAACACACCACTTTTGCAAATAACTGCTGCAAGCTGCAACAGTTGTTTTTTCCTATTCTGTCTGCTGTAGTTTTTTTTTTTTTTTTTTTGCTTGTACAGTTATAAGTGAATCTACTCTATATCTGTCTAGATGCGCTCAAAAAATATTTCCAGACGCCCCTAACAGCTGCTGGAGAGGGGCCTTCTGATGCAACATCCACACCACTCTCTGAAGCATGTAAGTTTAGCCAATTGTTTGTGGTCTCTTATGCACTGCTATGTTGTTGTTGTTGTTGTTGTTATGATTATTAATATCATTATTGTTGTTGTTGTTGTTGAGACTGAATGGTACAAGCTTGTTAGCAATTATAGTTAATTTAGGTTTTAGGTTTATTTGTAAAGTACCTACTTTATATCAAACCTTATTAATTAATTTGTTAAATGAAGTAGAATGACACAACAAACTTAACAGTATGGATGTACTCTATGTTTGAATACAGCTACAAGCCAGGCCACATGCAGCAGCAGCGCTGCCACATCAGCCACACCACCCACCTCTGAAAGTCAGATAGAAGCAGGTGAGTTATGTAATTGCATATTACAGCTGCAGTCACATTACTGAACAATACTATGGTTATTCATAATTTATGCTTCAGATGTGTTTATTGCCTGATGTGCTGTTATTTGTAAATCACTGTGTGACCTTACTGAAGGATTAATATCTATATTTGCATGTGTGTTTGATTTGCTTGCAGGTGAAGGAACAAAGACAGCATGCTCTGTTCAACAGCCGGATGACACCCAGTCAACACATCCTGAAGGACACAAGGCAGCACCTTTAGACCCTGCTGACTGGCCATCCCTGTCTGATAAGGTGAGGGTGGAGTTAGTCAGCAGAGGGCCATATCAGCTAACATCAGACTTTGAATTTCCAAAAAGAGAAGATGGGAGAAGTTGCCATCACCACTACTTCTACAGAAAATTAATCAATGGAGAAAGGATCAAGAGAAGCTGGGTGAGCATAAACCGTGAGGTGTCTAGGCAGGTGTCATTTAATGACACAATAGATGCCTTTGCTGCAAGGAAGTCCAGACGTGTAGGATTTAGTTGAAATTTAGTTGAAACACATTATGGAAAGAGTGACTTGAAAGTTCATTGTTGTTGTTCAAATAAAACTGTTGTGAGTGTTCAGATGGTTCAGATGTTGTCATTCAATTGTATGATGGTGTTCTTTTCTTTTTTTGTGGGGGGCACCAAATGGGCTAGGGCACCAAATGGGCTAGAGCCAGCTCTGCCTGCAGCGATCCTCCAGCAGCAGAAACCATATGTGTATAAAGAGGAACAGCTGATAAACTTGATCATTATTATAATCACTGATTATTTAAAACTCCTGACTCGTTTCCTTTGGAGAGTTTGTAACTACAGCTTTTAGTTTTGCTGATTAAATGTATCGCAATTTTTGTTACAGTACGTATGGTGTATGAACGGTAAAGTGCTCTTTAAATAGCAGGAAACAGACTGCGCCTTTTTCTTTAGACCAGCTTTTTGTTGGTCTATGGCGCTTTCACTTTCTGCTGCCTCAAGACTTGAAGACCAACATGCCACGGGGCGCATTGGTCCATTTGTGATATTCGGGTTTAGACTCGGGTGGGGGCTTCAAATGTTGCATTACAGTGGGGTTTATTGTCGGGTCGGGCCTCTATATCAGGAGCAGTTCATTGGCACAGGCTTAATTTTCAAGCAGACCACTGCTATACAGTACTACAGTATCACTCAGCACAAAGCTGTAGCATGTAGCACTGGACCAAATGTTCTACCAGGGAGACCAGGATCTGGATTTCTGTGTCTGTTTAATTTCTCAATAATGTTGGGACCAACCACATGGTTCTGACATCAGAACAGCCTGCTTGTAGCCTAACGCTTAAATGCGGTTTCCCTGCACTAACAAAGCCTGGTAAGCAAAGGAAAGTGCACCGACCCTAATGTCCAATAGGTGGCACCTGCTTGTCACAGTCCCCTCAGGTTTGAAATCCCATCTCCCTGTGTCTGTGAGCGCACCTGAATGCATCAGTTCCGCCGCGATCAGAGGAGATAAGTACAGCTGCAGTATCCTCTCATCGCAGTCCCAGATGTTACATGTTGCTGGAAGCATCAGCTTTTGTCTGCGCCACTGTACTCTCAAGGAGCACACAGACGTTTGGATTTTACCCACCTAGGCCGCAGTCTTTCATCTTGCTGGACGAGCCAAAACTGCCCCATGTTCACCAAACAAGCTCCGGATCCAGAAAAGACGCTGTGCTACCAGGATCTTTCCCTGCCTGCAGAAAGAGGATTTTCCCTCAGAAAATGCCCGCTTTGCCCGTTTCCTTAATGCCACGCTGTTTTAATAACCAACGCAGGATGCTGCAACCGCTTTAATCCACACCAAGAAAGCAAGCTGGTTAAGGAAGACACGCAATACAAGTGAGGCTCAATTAGTGTCTGGGCAGGTACTTAGCATGTATTGTATGCTTGTAAACTACATTGTATGTAAGTTTGTGGACCCCCGAGTCCTTCAATTGCCGTTAGTTTTACATTGTAAAACTTGCTGTTTGTTTCTCCTTTTCGCTCATCACGAGCTGATTTGAGCCTCTCCACTCTGTGGAGCTGAAAGTGTTTGCTTAGCCGTGGCTAAGGGTGTTAGCCCTTTGTCTTCCTCTCTCTCTCTTAACTAACCCACATGTACACGTACACACACATTAGGGGTTACGCGCACACCCGTAATCTTATGAGTGACCTGTTGGAGACTTATGGTTGATGACCTCGCTATAACATAAGATACGTGTGTCTCGTGATATCCCCCTTTTATGACTTCAGAGACGGACGCCTCGTGGTAGCATGACTACCTTTCTGGAACAGTAGGCCACTATCCCTCCAAATTCACATTGTGTGCAATCAAAGCACACACGAAGCCAACGGCGGTGTAACCATTGCCGTTGTTCAAATCTTGCGCATTCGTTCAATTGACTAACTTTGGGTGACGTATTCACGTCCAACATTTTTGAATTCTAGATACATGATTCAGCAAAATCATTATCATTTTTTAATTTGTGTCCGTGCGTGACTTCTCCAAGTCACGTTCGGCCATTTTTGTAGTCGAACGAACGTGAGTTCCCCAGTTCCCATTTGGCAATTTTTGTAGTCCTCTCAACGAAACACTCCATGACATCACCTTCCAAGAGACTGTGACCACCATCTTGGGTCCTCTTTCTTTGTCTCTCTGACACACACACACACACACACACACACACACACACACACACACACACACACACACACACACAAGGGATGGAAATTAACTTTTTTGTCCACCTGCCACTGTGGCTGGTAAATTCTAAAATCTACCAGCCACTCAACATTTTTACCAGCCACTTTTATATTTAAACATTGATGTGTACAGTACAATGCCTAGAAACATATTTTTCTTGTACAAGACATGCACATAGTATTTCCCAATCAGTACTTGTTACCGGAGTTGATTATTCAGTAATTATGTGATACCAATGAATGATTACAGGGGTTAAACTATCCAAGGGTCATCTATTAGGTCGTGAAATAACAGGAAATGAAGTCTGAATAGACAAAGTGGTTCAAAATGAAGGTTAGAAATCTATATCAATATCTCCCTGCAACTACAGGAATTTACAGTAAGCCTACTTCAACTTATTTCATATGTTCAACTGCACTGGACCCACACAAAGGAAGTGGAAATTGCATCATTAGGTGATTAGAAGATTAGTAATATATAGCAATATCTACTTGCAACTATAGAATTTACTGTACTTCGTTATTCCCTATGTTCAACTGTACGGGACTCACAGGGGAAAGTGGAAATTGTTATAGAAAAGTCTGCCAAAAGTAAGGAGAGAAGTTACCACAGTTCAGCTGTTAAACACCAAGTCCTTACCACAGTACAGAACAATTACCCATTAACCTCAATGTCCCAATTCCAAATGTTGCACTATAACTGCATATGAAAAACAATACAAAAAGATCTACCATGTTAAATCAGGTTTATTTAACATTTAATTTCTTTTCATTAAATGTATATATTATGAATCTAGGAAAATAACACTTATAGAGAAAATAGAACACTTAGAACACTTAGAACGAAAAGCAGAGAGATTAAATAGACAACATGTGGCGGAAAGTAGATAATTTTTGGCAAAAATTATCAAAGTAACCAATTGGACATGCAAACAACAACAGAACTGATTGACAATGTGCTCACTGGAATCTTTTCTGTAACATATCTGGCAATATTCTGCTGAGAAGGCTTTTGATTTCTCACTCTGTTTCAGCCATAAAACACACAATATATACAGACTATGGTTTCACTCACACAATTACATAGTGTCCAGGCTGGACACACACAAACTATCACACATTCAAAACAGAGGATCAACCGTTCCAATCATGCTTATTAAAGTAAACATGACAGTCACTCCTCATCAGAATCCATTTCTGAGGTATCAGAGGCGCACTCTTGAGGTTTCCTCTTCCCCTCCATGAAGTCAGGTCTTTGAGCCCGGATGCTGGCTTGATGCCACAGCTGGACAGCAGGGTTTGGGTCAAAGCCCTCTATAGATGGGCTTGAGAGCTGGACAACCAGTAGGTCACAGAGACTTGATGTTTTTAGCCGGGACCTCCAGTCACTTTTGACAAGCTTCATTTGATTAAAGCCTCTTTCACAGTCTGCTGTGAATGCTGGCAGGGCTAGAACCAGGTCCACCAAGCTCAGAATGTCAGGGCACTGATGTTTCAAGAACCTGTTGATCTCTGGCCAGGTCTTCATTAGCCGACTCTCTCCTGTCTCATAAAGGCGTGTCTTCAGCATGGTCCACTGGTCAGGGATTTGATCAACAGCAACCCCAGAGGATGTGAGAACATCTTGGAAGTGATGTGCCAATACCTCCACTTCAGATTCACCAAATTCTGGAGAGATAAAGAGAATAAAAACACAGAATACTAGTTATTGGAGTTATTTACTTTCAAGAATTTCTAAATAAATGTTATTTTTGTAATTGTAATCATACCTTCCGAATGCTCTGCATCAGGCCAACTGTTTAGATTGACCAACTTTGTAGCCTGAAGTAGGCTTGTGCTCATATCAGAGAATCTTGTTTGGAGACTCTGGCAGAGTTCGTCCAGGAGCATTGCCTTTGCCCTCATGACACGGTTTACAGTGCTGTCATCACTCACGTGCTGTTCCATGTAGGCCTTCAGCTTGGGGCCCGGCCTGTGATACAGAGGTCATATTGGACAAGATATTTAGCAAATACAGACACAGCAACAAATACAGACACATTTCAGTTATTTCTTGGATGTTACTTACCTAGTTTTATATTTTGTGAGTATTGTCTGGGTGGTGGCTAGACAGCTGTGGACCTCAGCTACTGTGACAGCTGATGCTTGAACCATCTGGGAGAGGCCACTGAGGTGGGTCAGGCAGTCATGCATGAAGTTGCAGAACATAAGAGCTATCGGGTCCCGGCAGGTTTTTAAGTAGCCACACGCTTTGTTCCGTTGAGCGGCTTTTACACCTTCAGTATCAGGTAACTGAACCTATGAACAAAATCAAGTTAGTCATTATACTTCACTTGACCTATGCATTGCAGATAGCTGGCCAAATCTTCAAAAATCTGTTCTACAGTCTAATTTACTCTACCTCTTCTAGGTGACTGGTCACTGCTTTGTAACCTCTAAGGTACTGATCCACAGCCCTGAGGAGGTGGGAAACCCACCTGGTGCCACCAACCCTGGTGGGTATAAGGGGTGTCTGGCCCATTGTCATAAAGCAGCGCTTCAGGTTTGCCCTATTTTGTGCACTTTTGCGGTAAAATGTATGAAGGCCTGACAGATGATCTTCAAGTTGTCTTGCCAACGTACACTTCTGGACTGCATCCTTAAAAGCTAACTCTAGCCGATGGGCCATGCAGTGCATCCCGAGGACATGCGTGTTGGTCTCCCTCAGCCTGGCTACTACTCCTCTGCGTGCCCCTGTCATTACTGAGGCACCATCAGTGGCACAGGCCACCAACCTGATCTGCCACTCCTCACTGACCCTCTGCATCATGGCATTTATGGCTTGAGCTATGCTCTCTCCATCTGCTTTCTCCACATCCTGGATGCCAACAAAGTGGACCTCCACCTTGCCTTCCTTACAGAAACATGTGTACACAATTTCTTGCTCCAGGGCTGCTGAGTCAGTTGACCCATCTGACAAGATGGAGAGGAATTTGGTCTCTGCCAGCTTGGACTGTAGGGTCACCCTCTCTACTGCTGCTATGTGTTTAATGAACACCCTAGCTTGCTTTCTGTTCACATAGGTGTTACCTATGTTTATGCCCTTTTTCTCGTCTAGCCTAGAAAACCACAATGGAAAGAAATAATGAATGATACAATTTGAATGATGCAGATGTCAATGGATATCTGCATTACATTGTAATCCAGCACAAATTACATGCAGCCTAACACAATCCGTGTATCATTCGTTCATTTGTTTTTCAAAATAAAACCAAAAATAAAACAATGAAAAAACGACTCCTATCCTCAGTCTTCCCCAGCGTCTGACTGGCTCCAATCCAAACAGTCATGCTAACCAATCAAACCCACGTCCGACAGCAGATGTTAGCCAAACAGGGGCAAAGTAGGGCCGGACTCTGGGCGGAGAGGAGTCTATAGCAACCTGATAGCAACGGTCCTGTCAGACCGGATAAAGACCATTATCCAATTTTTCCACTTTTCATGTGAGCACAACATCGGAAATCGAAAAAACGAGTTGTTATCTGTTTTTCATTTTGGTTTTGGAAACAAATACTCAGGATAGGAGTCGTTTTTTCGTTGTTTTATTTTGAAAAACGACGTGAATGACATTAACTCACTAAAATCCGACTAACAGTAATACATAGAATAAACAAACATAACTTACGTGCATTGCCATTCGAAGTCGTTAAATGGCCTTCCTTTTTTAGCAATTGTGTGAGAATAGTCCCATCCTTTCCAGCTGTGCGGTCTTCAGGCTGTTGAGGGTTTTCATGGCTTGGCTGTCTTCAGGCGCTGATTTCCCCTTAGCAATTTTTAGGACATGTAAATGGCATTTGGATGATTCATGGTCCTTCACGGCTTCCAGTTTAAGGTTTTTGGTGCCAGCGATAAAACTGTTCGACTTTTGGGTGTCCGATGCGTGTTGACGACAAACCGAGCAGTACATCAGTTGACTTTCTTCCTCATACACAAGCCAATACCGGCGTTCCCCACTCTCTGCTGTTCTCCATTTTTCATTAAAAAATCTCTTCTTGGCCTTTACCTCGCTTGGCTCCCCTTTCTCCTTCACACTCTCCTCAGCGGTTCTTTTGACTCCCGCGATGTAACGCCCACATTTCAATTTACTTCAGTTCTTGTCCAACAAAACTCCAACTCCAACAAAAAAGTAGCTCCCGCTTAGCTTTATTCGTGCGCCACAATAAATAGTTCCAACTTAGAGTCAATGGTTGCCAAGCAACGGAGTAGCCGGCTCCATATATAAGGCCGGCCTGGCTGACCGGAGCGCGGAGTAATAATTAGTAGCAGTGAAGAGTGAAGTCCAACTGACACTTTGGTCCAATCAGAAACATATAATTTGACCGGATCTAACTCTAGGGTTGTGGAAAGCGCACTGTTAAGATTAATTGGGTCAGATCTGACTGGAATGAACCCGCCACAGTGGCTGGTAAACTGATTCAATTCACCCGCCAGCACACAGATTCACCCGCATTTGGTGCTAATTTTCATCCCTGACACACACACACACACACACACACACACACACACACACACACACACACACACCCCGCATGCTTGTTTGTTATTTGTTCTTGAGTTTGTCTTAGTGTTTTAGCTTCATAGTTTAGCTGCTTTAGTGGAATGATGGATTTCTGTTGATTGAAGTATTATTGATTTGATCAATGTGCTTATATTAATAAATTCTATTATATTGTACATAGCAGTTTTCTGTGATTATTTTGTGCATATGTCTTGTGGTATTTACTGGTTGTGATGGTCAGTGCTCAGATTCATTGACTTCCTTTAATTGTAAATACTTTAGTTTTTAGTTTTAGTTTTAGTTTATTTCGAACATGTAAAAAACAAAATTATCATGTACAAAGTAAACATAAACTGAAAACTATAAATTCTGTTTACATATCCGAAAAGGAGTGGGAGGAAGTATAAACTTATTTTATTCCACCCCTTTTTAATAAATAATACCACTGAAATACTTTGACTTCTATCAATATAATAATAATAACAATAATAATAACTTCCATTTGTCATTTTTCAATTTCCTTTGTTCTATATCTAACAAAACATAAATGTATTACAAAAATATTTATCCTAATAAAATATAATTTATAATCTATTATTCTTTATATTTATAATATATAATGTACACACACATACTGAAGATGACACAGAGTGCAATATATACATATATAAACATACATACATATACATACATAAACACATACACACAGACCTACACACACACACATATATACACATATGCATATATACATATACATACATACATACATACACATATATGCATATATACATATACATACATACATACATACACATACATATGCCCTACACCTACTGAAGATAACACAAAGATACATAAATAACAAACTAAATAAACAATTTACACCCAGTGATATTCAAACACCCTCCTCATTTCTGTACCTTGTAAAAATCATCTCCTTATATTTTTTTTTTAAACTGGTTTATGTTTGGACATTCCCTGAGCATCCCCTCCAGACTGTTCCATAATTTAACCCCACAAATTGAAATACAAAAAGTTTTCCCTGTTGTGCGTGCCTTCAGTATTTTGAATTTAAATTTTCCCCTTAAATTATAACCCCCTTCCCTTCCAGTGAATAGTTTCTGAATATTTTCTGGTAGCAGATTATTTTTTGCTTTGAATAATATTTGTGCTGTATGAAAATCCACAATATCTTTGAATTTTATGAGTTGACTGTAAGAAAAGTGAGTTTGTGTGATCCCTGTATCCTGCCCCATGAATGATCCGTATTACTTTCTTTTGTAAAATTAGAAGTGGATGTATTGTAGTCATATAGTTATTGCCCCAGACTTCTACACAGTAAATGAGGTATGGAAGAACTAATGTACAATATAGAATACGGAGTGATACTTTACAAATATTTACAAATATTTACATTTAAAGTGAACCCTTCTTTTGAGACTATTTTTGGTCTGGTTATTGGTCACAGGGTGGTGCCCTGTTTTAACGATTTGAAAAGTAATTTTAGTATTTTTTATTTATTTAATGTTAATAATTATTATCAATAATTAATAATTTCTATTAACCACACTTGCCCTACCATCAATACCCAACAATACGTTGACTGACAGGGCAGGCTCCTGAAAACATGTCTTCAGCTGCTTCAAACATCTTTAACTACATGCTGTCTGTACAGTTACAGTTTTAGTGTGTGGTCATTATGTTTCTTACAAAAACACTGACACATGGCTGGTATATTCCTCTGTGTGTTGGGCCCTGGGGAAGACCTTTATGCACCCTGCTGACTCTGGTTCCTGTCCTGCTGTCTCTCTGTGTGTGAGGAGGAAAGGTCCAGATAACTGGGGCTTTATTCCATCTGCTAAGATGAAGAGGCCAAAAGGAACATGTTGGTGTGTGTGTGTGTGTGTGTGTGTGTGTGTGTGTGTGTGTGTGTGTGTGTGTTGATGGATTGTTGAAAACTAAATTCTTGAATTCAAGTGAATATGTTTTAATTGGTCTTCCTTATTTACTTATCAATGAGTTCCTCCAGTTCTTTCCCACATGGCTTTAAATTCCATAGACCTCAGTCTGTTTTAAAGTCAAATGTGGTCTAGTTCATGGTTGTTTGGTGAGCCATCCAGCCAACTTCTCCTCCTAATTAGTCATATCTCGCTGTGTGCAGTGTTTTGGTCTGTTTTTACAGTCTCTCTGTACGTGATTAAAGCAGGGCTGGCTCTAGCCATTTTGGTGCCCTAGCCAAGATTAGGATTTGGAGCACCCTCCCGAAGCCCCCTCATCACAATATATGGACAACAGCCATCGGAAACATCATCAACAGTTTAATTACTTCTCAAACAAAAACACTGAATAAAACAGTGCAATAGACAATGTCCACAGTAACATACAATTAACAGCACTTACCTGCTTCAGGCTGCATTTCACTGGCGGCAGGTGGCATGCTGGATGTGGTGGTGCTGCTGCTGCTTGTTGCCTGAACTGCAGCTGTGTTCAAACATACAGTGCATCTATACTGTTACATCGCATTAAGTCTGTTGTGTCCTTCTACTTCATGTAAAGTGGGCACTGTACAAATAAGCTTTATTTAATTTGACTAAGACCTGCATTTAATTAGTAACAACAGACAAAGAAGGACAAACAACTGCTGCAGCCTGCACACTACTACTTGCACCAGTGGTTCAACATAACAAATTATTACCTACTTGTAATTATGCATTAGTAAAATAAAAGAGGTTGCACTACTATTAAATTGTTACACATGCCCAACAATATGTGTAATTATTTGTCCAAATTGGTCGGTGAATTTCAGCCTCATGTCTAACACTCTAGGTAGGAGGAGGAGCACTGAACAGCAGCAGCAGTTAACCAGACAGCGGCAACAGTTAGCCAAATAAGTTAACAGTTAGTTTTTTTTGATTGCTTACACACTAAAATTAAAAGTAGTACACTATTAGCAAAACCTTACACTCAAGAAGCAAAACATCAGCCCATATTTGCACAACTATAAGCACATTGTCAACCTCACACTTGTTGCAAAACTCTACACACAGTGATTTGCAAAATACTAAACACACTTAACATACATTACACACAAAAATCTATCATGAAGTCACTTCCTTGCAATACCAAAGCACTGACTGTCAAATTACCACACCGTCCAACCAATTGGTTCAACACAGTCATCAGGTGTGCAAACACTCGTTTGCTTAATTGTAGACACACCAATCAGGTGTATAAGCACTATAAAAAGCAGCAGGTGAGTTCATCGGTCTTCAAGCACAATGGAAAGAGTCAGAGAAAGAGTAAGACGAGGAGGAGAACGAGGAGAACAAGGAGAACGGGGAGGACGAGGAGAACGAGGAGGATGAGGAGAACAAGGAGAACGAGGAGGACGAGGAGGACGAGGAGGAGGAGGAAGGGGAGGAAGAGGAATCAACAGAGGAGGAATCAACAGAGGAAGAGGAAGAGATGGAGGCCATGCTGGAGGTAGAGTTAGAGGAAGAGGAAGAGGAAGACAAGAAGGTGCTCAAAGAGGACCGAATCTGACAACTGAGATCCGCGCAACACTGGTTGACCACGTTGTCAACCACGGCCTGACGCTGAGGGAGGCTGGACTGCGAGTACAGCCAAATCTAAGCCGATATACAGTGGCAAGTGTGATAAGAACATTTCGACTGGAAAATAGGTATTGTAAAAATATCATCATATCAAAAACATCTGCACGGTTTCAGTAACTGCTTACAGTACTGTATTCTATGCACTATCAGCACTTCTGTTACCTTTTCCTGTGAAGTTACTGTACTATTGTATACTGTTTTTTTTTTCTACATAGGATTGAGGGTCAGGAACAACAAGGGGGAAGGCCTCCTATGTTCACAGAACAGCAGGAGAGGGAGATAGTAAACATGGTTTTGGCCAACAATGCTATAACACTCAATCAGCTCCAAGCTAACATTGTCAATAACCACGCCATTTTCAACGATATCCATCAGGTCTCAACATCAACACTGGTACGCATCCTAAAAAAAAAACATATTCAAATGAAGCAAATTTATCGAGTGCCTTTCGAGCGCTATTCCGAAAGGGTGAAACGACTGCGGCATGATTATGCAGAGGTATGTATTCACTTTAGCAGTGTGATCTTGCATACTGTCTCATAATCTTTTACTGTACTGTAATATGTATACTAGATCTACACTGAACTACACAATTTTGCCTGACACTGTTTTTCAGGGGGTTTTACGAATGGATGGAGAGGAGATCAAGCATGAGTTCATTTACGTAGATGAGGCTGGGTTCAACCTGACGAGAACACGAAGGAGGGGAAGAAACATCATTGGCCACAGGGCTATAGTCAATGTCCCAGGGCAACGTGGGGGTAATATAACTCTCTGTGCAGCCATTACACAGACTGGGGTCCTCCACCGCCATGCCCATATGGGCCCTTACAACACAGCACTCATACTTACATTCTTGGACCAGTTGCACAACATAACAGCAGCAAATCAAATCGATCACATGCAGTACATTGTTGTCTGGGACAATGTGTCTTTCCACCGCTCTGCTCTGGTTCAGAACTGGTTTCAGCAACATCCACATTTCACCGTCCTATATCTTCCACCATACTCTCCATTCCTCAACCCTATAGAAGAGTTTTTCTCGGCATGGCGGTGGAAGGTATATGATCTCCGTCTCCAGGCTGAGGTACCCCTCATCCAAGCCATGGAGGAGGCCTGTGACCAGATGGAGGTAGCAGCAATGCAAGGATGGATTCGTCATTCAAGACGTTTCTTTCCAAGGTGTCTTGCTAATGACAACATTGCCTGCAATGTTGATGAAATTCTCTGGCCAGATCCAGCTAGGCGAAGAGACAATGTCTAGTTTTTTTTGTTGTTTTTTTACAGTTTTTCTTGATTGCTTTGACCTGCTTAAAGAAACTGGGATCCACTCGGTTTCCATCATCACTGTCTCAGCAGAGCACAAGACACCTCTTGCAAATGTGTTAACCCTTTCTCATTGGATTGACACATTTTCCCCACCCTTTTGCAGAACAGTTAACACAGATGTCATTCAAGCAGTCCAAACTCCATTGTTTTAGCTATGGTAACCAAACAGAAACCATCTGTTCCTAACTATTAGAAACTACCTACATCATTATGAAATCACTGAAGCACCTGTTTGACACTCCTTCACACAAATCTTCAATTAGCAATCAGTCTGCAGGCCTTAAAAGGTGCAGCGTCTGGGTTGTTCTTTGCCAACATGGATGGAAGAGGTCTAAGGCAGATGAGAGTGAGAGTAAGAGGTAGAGGGGTCCGAGGAAGAGGAGTCCGAGTGCGAGGTGGAGGTATAGTTGGAAGGGCTCAGGTTTCTGATGAAATTTGGGCAACTGTTATTGATCACGTTATCAATCATGGCCTTTCACTTAGAGAGGCTGGACAAAGAGTCCAACCTGTGCTAAACAGAAACACTGTTGCATCCATTGTCAGAATTTTTCGACAGGAAAACAGGTAATGTTGCTGTACAGTATATACTGAAATATCCTCAGTGATATACTTTGTGTAATTGTTTCCTCACTCCCATTACATGTATTCTTTGTAGAATCCAAAGGCTACCATTCTCTGGTGGTAGAGGGAGAATTTTTAGTGCTGAGCAGGAGGCAGCTGTTGTGAACATGGTTGTGGCAAACAATGCCATAAGACTGCGTGAAATCAGGGCAGCAGTGATCACAGGCCAGGGCATGTTTAGGAACATCAACAATGTGAGCGTGACCACCATTGACCGCATCCTAAGAAGGAACCATATGGCCATGAAGCAGCTCTATACAGTTCCATTTCAAAGGAACTCTGACGTTGTGAAGGAGGCCAGATGCCAATATGTGGAGGTAAGGAAACATTACTACAGTATACTGTAATGCCTTGTCATATCATGCAGTTAGAGTCAACTGGAGTCACTTTTCAATGTTACTTTGCCTTTTTTTACTTAGAGAATAATGGAGCTTGAAGCTGAGGGGGCACATCATGTCTTCATTTATGTTGATGAAGCCGGCTTCAATCTCTGTAAAGTGAGGAGACGTGGAAGGAACCTCATTGGGTACAGGGCCACTATCACAGTTCCAGGACAGAGGGGCGCCAACATAACCATGTGTGCTGCCATCTCCAATGATGGTGTCCTATGCCATATCCCCACTATTGGACCATACAACACCGAGCGCCTCATAACATTCCTGAATGCACTTCATGACAGGCTGATCCCACCTGAGGAGAGAGGGCTGTTGAGGCCTGGCATGCCACTCTTCGTCATTATCTGGGACAATGTGGCGTTCCACCACTCTCGCCTTGTCAATGAGTGGTTTGCAGTACACCCTCGAATGATGATGCAGTTCCTTCCAGCATATTCCCCATTTTTGAATCCCATAGAGGAGTTCTTCAGTGCTTGGAGGTGGAAGGTTTATGATCACCGTCCCTATGAGCAGATGCCCTTGCTGAATGCAATGACTGCTGCTGCCCAAGAAATAGGTGCAGAGGAATGTCAAGGTTGGATAAGGCATGCAAGAAGATTTTTCCCTCGGTGCATTGCAAGAGAGGATATTGAATGTGATGTGGATGAGGCCATGTGGCCCCATCGTCAAGACAGAAGAGACTGAGTATCAATAGTGGCTATTTCTTATACTTTACTGTAATAGATTTTATTTTGGTTTACATGTATTTTGTGTAATATTTACAGTATTTCAGTTTTGAGCCACAGTTTGAAAAAAAGAATCAACGGAATCAATAAAATTTACATCAAAGCATTTCTGATTCTGGATCCAATTCTTTGCAAGAAGGCAAATTTGACAACAAATGGCACTGGCATGAAAGGTACGTACAGTAATTGGCTACAATGACAAGCAATGGTGCACTGATTCGCACTGAGTGCTGTCTTTTGTATTTTGTTGTCCACTGTGTAATGGTTGATTGGAAGAGCTCATACACTTGTTTGCAAGTTGTGTTGTTTGAAGGCAAAATTTGCTTTTGTTGCATAGTTTAAATGTTTTGGCACGGTTAGAGCCTTTTGCAAACAAAATGTGTCATTTCGACCATGAGTGCCACTGTTTCGGCCTGTGTGTTAACTGTTTTGAAAATGTGGAGTTTGAGTTGACTGCTGCATCAAAGCAATCAAGAAAAACTGTAACTTACAATACGTAAAGTGACGTTTTGTTACAGTATTATGAATCTCCATGTCAACATTTTGGGCGTGTTGAGAAATAAATGAGTTTCTTCAGTCTGCAACATTGGTCTTGTGTAGTGTTTGGTGAAATTACACTATATTTGTACTTTGTTGATAGTAGCCTACTCTAATCATAGGGAAGTAGAAGTGCTAAAAGTGTTTTAGGTTTATCACAGCAGAGTGTAACTTGTGCAAACAGAGTATAGTAATGTGAAACGTGTGTGTTTCATATGGTAACAAAGTGTGGTTTTTAAAAAGAAGTGTATAGTTTTTACAAGAGTGTTTAATTTTGCAAAGGATCTGTAGTGTTTTGCTAATTGGGTGTGTGGTTGTGCTAATTGTGTGTAGTGTTTTGAAAACACGGGCCCTGTTTTGAAAATCGTGCTTAAGCAATCAAAAAAAACTGTAACTCGCCAGTACAAATGGAACATCTTTTATACCACACGGTATTGTTTTTAATGATATAAAGGCCGACATACCTCTATATTGGGATTACTTTTCCTCCTCCTCTTTTCTCCTTTTTCTAAATTGAAGGCTGAAGGCTCGGACCTTGAAATGTAAAAATAGAAAACCTATAACCTCTCTCTTCTTTGACCTGAGATGTATCCCCCCACTTTCAGCACAGTCAGTGTTCACGTGACACGGCACCCCAAATGCAGGCCAGGGTCATCAGCGGCACCCCTCCAGCATGTGGCGCTCTAGGCCAGGGGTTCCCAAACTTTTCCATGCCAAGGTCCCCCAAACAGCATTAGCTTCTGGCCGGGGACCCCCAAACCCACAGACAATGCTACAAAATATGTAAAGAAACATCAGCTTTTAGAATGTATTTTCTTACTTTTGTTCAGTATTCAATAATTATTACATTTGTTTAGCATAAGAAAATTATTAACGAACATCTTTTCAGCACTTTATATTCCCACTGAATAATAAACTTTTCAACAAACTGTTGACAGATAAGAACAGAACAAAAAAAATCAAACCTCTCTCGTGTGTGTGTGACCTCTCTCGTGTGTGTGTGTGTGTGTGTGTGTGTGTGTGTGTCTGGGAGTGACAGACAGAGATTACACTAGTGGGAGGGATGGGCTTGGTGACTCCTACACAGTTTGCCAAGCCTGGGCTTAATGTCTGTCAGTGCCATACCTATGTCATTTTCGTAGACGTGCTCTATGTTTTGTTTTAAGCACTTTTAAACTGGAATAGCCAGACTCACACAAGTAGGTTGTTGCAAAAGGGAGAAGGCATTTCAGTGCCCTGTCAGCCAAGGTGGGATAGTCCTTTCTTACATGTAGCCAGTAGTTAGACAGGGGAAGAGCCTCAAAGTTCAGTTTTAAATCCCCTGAGTTTGTCATCTCAATCAGCTCCTCCTGTGACTTTAAATCCAGACTAGAACCGCTGCTGGGGGCAAAGGGGTTCCTAAGCCAGTTTAAATGTGTGTTTTCAAGGTCAGGGAAATAGTAAAAATATCCTTGGAGGTGCTCCAGGTGGGACTGGATCAATGGAGAGATGGAGCCCAAATCATCGCATGACAGCAGCTCCTGGTGAAGTAGTGGGAACATTTCTGTAACTCCCTCCTGGAGCTTGTTTGACCACAGCATAATCTTTTTGGAAAAAACATGCACTTTGTCTTGCACCTGCAGTATGTACGTGTCACACCCTTGCATGCTTTGATTCAGTACATTTAGATGCTGGAAAATGTCTGACATGTATGCAAGTTTGCGGATCCAGGTTGCATCGGTGAACCGATCTGCCAGCTGATGCTTTTCAGATGAGAGGAACTCTGCAACCACCCTTTGCAGCTCATAGACACGGTTTAAAACTACGCCCCGTGACAGCCAGCGCACGTTCGAGTGAAGCAGCAGCCCCTCAAAACGGGCGCCTATCTCATTACATAGCAGGGTAAACAGTCTGTGTTTCATGGGGCGGGCTTTAATAAAATTCATTACTTGTATGACCTCCTGTTGTACCTGATTCAACTCATTATCCATCCTTTTTGCAACAAGTGCCTCGCAATGGAGCATGCAGTGTGTGGCCACTACATGCGGGGCTTTCTGCTTGATGAGAGCGGTCACTCCACTGATCTTCCCGGTCATTGCTGCGGCTCCGTCCGAACACACCCCCACACAACGGGTCCAGTCCAATCCGTTAGACTCGATGTAATCGTCCAAAACTTGAAAAATGTCTTTCCCAGTTGTTCTTCTTTCAGGTGCTCTACAAAATAGTATTTCCTCCACAAATCTTTCCTGGGAAATAAATCTAATGTACACAAGCAGTTGGGCCTCATTGGATAAATCTGCGCTCTCATTCAGCTGAAGTGCGAAGTATTCGCTGGCTCTCACCTGCTCCAAAAGCTGAGCAGATACGTCCTGGGCCATGTCACCAATCCGTCGGCTCATGGTGTTATCAGAGAGTGGGACAGTGTTGATTTTTTTGGCAGCATCCTCACCAAGCAATTCTCGGACAATGTCTTTGGTAGCTGGTAGAATCAAATCCTCTCCAATTGTGTGAGGTTTTTTAGCACGAGCAATGTGGTACGAGGCCAAAAATGATGCCTTTAGGGCCCGCTCGGGTCGGTCTACTGTTTTATCAGCCTCTGCCGGATGTTTTTGTATCAAGTGACGCTGAAGTTTCGAAGGTTTTAAACACTCACACTCACACTCACTTTGAGAGGGTCTCCAGACAAAGGACGCATTTCAGGCAATCATGGCCATTATTCTGTATGGCTGTAAAGCCATACTTAATGTATGCTGCCTCATATTTTCGGATTTTAGTTGGCCATGAGTTCTTAGGTTTTTTTTGCAGCAGAGTCCTCCACGGCAGGGCTGTTGGTCTGCTCCTTCGGTCTATTTGTTGCGCTAGCTAGCTACACGCTAGCTTGAGGAGCAGAGGGGCTTGATAACAACCGCCAGGTCTACACAGATTATGACATCGTCATGCTCAACTTGCAGCTGAACTTGAGAATCAGACGATTACGGCAGTTTAAGTGTTGTACGTTCAGGACAAATGGTTATTAAAAAAATAAAATAAAAAATAATTCGTTTTTTTGCATTTTTTTTCTTATCTTCCCTCCAATTTTCTGAGGCCCCCCTAGCGCCCCCTGGCAGCCCCCACTTTGAAAACCACTGCTCTAGGCAACCCTGGGTTAAAGAATGTCTCTATGTCAAGCTTCTCCAGTGCTGTTGCACTAGACTTGGTAAAAATAGAGCCACTTTGTGGAATTTTAAACTTCAAAATCAGGATTGCTCAAACTTTTTCCCTTGGAAGGCCATAACTGATACTTAATGGTGGGCCGTGGGCCAAAAGCAAACACCTGCTTTATTGTATTATTACATGGAAATTGGTACTTAGTTTTCATGTTCCCTGAATTGACTAACTTCATGCACAAAGTGTTACTCTGCCAGCTGTGCTCAGATTATTAAAAATGATTAACAATTAGGGATCTTGCTATGTAAAGACAAAACATTTTACAAAATTATTTTTATTACAAAAATTAAAATATCAACAGTAATTTAATTTCGAATCTTTATAATTTAAAAATGTTCTCGCTGGAAAAATCTGACGGGCCAGCCCTGTTTGAGATCAGCTAAAGTGCTGACGGAAAGGAGGTTTAAGTGGGAGATACATTTTGTCCAGGTGAAGGAAGCTGTGAAATCCTGTGAGTAAGGAGAAACTGTAGATTCAGCGTTTACTGTGAGGAAAGTTAGGTGAAATATTTAATCTTGTCTAGATACTTTTTGTGTCAATTCTTGTGACACTGTTGAAGCTGAGTAGCTATCAGTGAGTTTCTGCCAAGTCAGGTGTGTTGAATAGGTTTCATTGCAGGGCGGAGCTAAGCCTGCATAAAAGGAGCAGCCAGCACTCTCTTGTTCATGTACATTTTGTCCAGGTGAAGAAAGCTGTGAACTACTGCTAGTGAGTAAGGAAAAACTGTAGATTCAGTGTGTAGGCATTCTGTGAGGAAAGTTAGTTGAAATATTTAATCTTGTCTAGATACGTTTTGTGTAAATTCTTCTGAAACTGTTGAAGCTGAGTAGCTATCAGTGAGTTTCTGCCAAGTCAGTTGAGTTGAATAGCCTTGATTGCAGGGCGGAGCTAAGCCTGAGGTAAATCTAGCACATATGGGCTAGTCACTACAGCGTCAGGACAGCTGAACGAAGACTTAGGGAGTCTCTCTGCGGGAGTCTATTGAGGAAGTCCGAGAAACTCACCGACCACAACAGATCGCAGTCATGAGTCCTACCCAATCCCAGTCAGGACATCTAACCGGAGAAGACTTCACCGGAGACCCATTGCTCGAGGTTGTAACCCAGCCAATCTCTGTTACCCAACATTCTCCACTGGTACTGAACTTGTACAAGGGGGGCTATGGAATTGCCAGTCTGCAGTGAAGAAGGCGGACACCATTTCAGCCTATGCCTCCCTGCAGACTCTCCCCTTCCTGGCCCTTACGGAGACCTGGATCACTCCAGAAAACACTGCCACTCCAGCTGCCCTCTCAACTGCCTACTCATTCTCACACTCCCCAAGACAAACAGGACGAGGAGGAGGAACTGGACTCCTCATCTCACCCACGTGGTCATACCAGGTCCTTACCCTCGACCACCTACCCAGATCTGCATTTGAATTCCACGCCGTCTCTGTCACCCTTCCTTGGAAGCTCAATATTGTGGTGATCTATCGCCCTCCCAGTCCTCTCTGCGACTTCTTTGATGAGATGGATGCCCTCCTAAGCTGCTCCCCTGACGATGGCACACCACTCATCGTCCTGGGTAACTTCAACATCCCCCCAGAGAAGCTGCACTCATCTGAATTCATAAGCTTGTTCTCCACATTTGACCTCACACTCTCCCCCTCTCCACCCACCCACCGGCCAGGAACCAACTTGAGTCTCTGTCCCCTCACCTCCCAACCAGCATGATCATCCCCCCCGGCTGTCTGAATCACTGTGAACCAACAGATTGGCGTTACGAGCAGCAGAGAGAAAATGGAAAAAATCACATCATCCTGATGACCTTGCTCACTACCACCACTTCCTCTCTGACTTCACATCAACTGTTTCAGCAGCCAAATCTGCCTTCTACCTGTCAAAGATCAACTCCTCTGCCTCCAACCCCAGGAAACTATTCTCCATGTTCTCTTCCCTCCTCACCTCTCCTACCCCTCCTCCCTCACTGCTGATGACTTTGAAACTTACTGTACCAAGAAAGTAAAAGACATCAGCTCCTCATTTACTTCTATGCCCTTCCAGAAAGCACCTCCCCCAACCCTCACCTATGACAGCCTTACCTGCTTCAGCCCTCAGCCCTCTGGAATGGCTCCTTGTCCAAACCCTGCTTTCTGGAAACTGGTGTCCCTCAAGGCTCAGTACTAAGACCACTTCTGTTTTCACTATACACTAGATCACTAGGCTCTGCAATCATATCACATGGATTCTCTTACCACTGTTATGCTGATGACACCCAACTGTTCCTCTCCTTTCCCCCATCCTCTAATACCCACGTTGCAACGCACATCTCGGAATGTCTGGCAGACATCTCCACTTGGATAACTGCGCATCATCTCAAGCTCAACCTTAGTAAAACTGAACTCCTCTTCATCCCGGGGAAAGACTGCCCTTGCATGGACCTGTGAGTCACTGTCGAGGACGTCACGGTATCACCTTCAGCGACTGCAAGGAACCTGAGCGTAATCCTCAACGACGGACTATCCTGCACCCCCAACATCACTGCTGTGGCCCACTCCTGCAGATTTGCCCTCTACAACATCCGCAGGATTCGGTCTTTCCTCACAAAGGAAGCGACGCAACTCCTAGTCCAAGCGCTTGTCATCTCCCACCTGGATTACTGCAACACGCTCTTGGCTGGACTCCCAGCCTCTGCGACAAAACTGGTGCAGCATATCCAGAATGCTGCAGCACGCCTTGTTTTCAATCTACCCAAATTCTCCCATGTGACCCCCTCCTCTGTGACCTCCACTGGCTTCCTGTTGCAGCCCGCATCTGATTCAAGATGATGGTACTGGCCTTCAAGGTTGTCAACAGAACTGCACATCTACCTCCAAACACTGGTCAGACCACACGCCCAAGTGCGAACACTTCGCTCTACTACATCAGCTGGCCGGCTGGTACCGCCATCGCTTAGAGCAAACAAAGGCCGCTCAGCGAAGTCGCAACTCTTCTCTGCTCTGGCACCCCAGTGGTGGAACGAACTCCCAGGATAGCAGAGTCACTTGTCATCTTCCGCAAAAGACTCAAGACTCGCTTGTTCAGACTTCACCTCGACCCCACATAGCATGACACCCTCCCCACCTCCATACCCCAAAAAATTAAATAATATATGTACTTGTATGTTCTTACCCTTAGCACTTAAATCATAGCACTTATGTATTTAAGGTATCCTTGATAAATAGCAGCTACTTTGCCCAGACGAGGGCTTGAAAATTGTTTCTATTTTTTCTACTTTATTGACGGTGATATGTTGTGGTTTCTTTCTTGTGACAAATGTACTTATTGTAAGTCACTTTGGACAAAAGCGTCTGCTAAATGCCCTAAATGTAAATGTAAATGTAAAAGAAATACTCACAGAAATGCTTTAAACAGACAAGATTTATACATAATACATTTATTTTATATATTTGAGTCGAAATTGTAGAACTGCCAATCTGTGCAAATTTTGTGTAGCAGGTATGCATTTTGACATAATGTACGCTGGTATGTTTTGTCACTCTAAAGTATGCTATGCTATGCTATCCTTGCCGTCTGTGTGAAAGTTACAGAGGCAGAGGGGGGGACAGTTTTGTTCTGTTACTGATCTGCCACCAGAGGTAGTAACAGAGCCGCAGCAGAGGCTAGACGGTCTCTGTGTGAATGGAAAAGCCAGCAACACGGGACAAAAGTGTGTCGATCTGATGGTATTCAGTCTGGCAACTAACAGATCCTTCACTCATCAAATAAAAGAGAAATGACCCACAAAGCAATGTTACAGGACCAAACAACGTGGTAGTAATGTGGTAGCAAGTGGTGTCTTCAGCATCTCATATGAAGAAAAAATACCGAATATTTACGTGGGAAAGTCTCATCCTGTCTGTCTGACTGACTCATCGTCACATTTCTGCCCGAAAAACAACGTCTGTCCCCGGCAGCAGAGCTAGGCGGCTCCTTCTGTTGAATGGTGGTGATGATGTGATGCAATTTAGAGGAACAAAATTTAACTCACCATGTCTCTGTCTCTTTTCACTATTGTGTTGTTGTAGTTACTGTCTCTGACAACTCGTATTGAAAATAAATCACTGCGATGGTCAGCTCTCCTAACTGAGACTTCAGTGAACTTTACCTCAGAAAACAGCATCCCTCCCCGCGAGGGAGAGTTAGACAGCATCCTGTTTAATGATGGCGATTATGTAATTAAGTAATTTAGAGCGAAAAATGTAACTTTGTCACTTTCCAGGATGTTTGGTGGGTCAGTATCTCAGTCACAACACATATAACTGCATCCATATGATTAGAAACAGTCAGCGGGTACATGTTTAGATTATCAGGGGTAAATAGGTGGAAACGTAAAAAATAAAACACACAGATCTCAACATTATGATGTTTACCGTTACACCTCTGTTACGCTCGACCTAGGCAGCCGAGCCTAACATAAATAGCCGACACCCAACACAAGGCGAGTTACGTGACACAACAATTTATTTACAACACGAGTATAAGTGCAATTTATGTACAGTGAAATAGGTGCTCTATATACAAGTGGTGAAGCATGGCTTCAGGGTGAGCTCAGGCCTAAAACAACAAACAAAACACAGATCTAAACTCCGGGGTCCGAATCTATCTAAGCCCTATAAAAAGAAAAGAAACAAAAAGACAATTGCTGAACCTAACTCCCTAACCTAATCAAAAACAGGAGAAAACTGAAGTAAAGAAAAAGGCAGCTCACCCCTACTGCTTCCCTAACCGCAAACACTCTTGCTCTGGTTTTACCCAGAGCACACGCACTCTCACAGACACTCTTGCACTCGGGCTCACAAACACACTCTAACGATTTTTAGCACTAATTTTCACAGTACGAAGCTCTCTAAGTTTGGGTAGATGCCGGCACGATTGCGATCCACACCGTCCTCTGGCATTGCCGGCTCTTATAGTCCCCGCTTCCTGGAGCAGCCAATCCCTCTCTGCCACAGCCGGGATGCGGAACCAATGAGGTGCGGGAGCCACACGATCTTCTGGGGAGACAGGAGCTCTCACTCTGTACAGAAAACAAAAACAAAAACACACACACTAACGAATACCGGCGCAAGCCGTAACACCTCTTTTGGTTCCACAGTATCGCTGCTTGGTTCAGTGTGAACAAACAAAGGTGGTGTAAAGGCGAGCCTTCGTTGCGGCGATAATTCGGAGTCTCTGTGTGAAAACTGCTTTACTGTCCTTTACCCATTCCTGTCTTTGTCTGTTTTCCCGCCCTTTTTTCCTTCTCACCTGTGTTCCATAAATGAATCATACCTGTGTATTTAAGCTTGGGTTTTTCATTTACCTTTTGTCAGTTTGTCTGTTTTTGTACTTGGATCAGTCTTGTGTGTCCTGTGTCTGTTCCCTGGTCCCCATGTGTCTCTGATTTGTTCCCCATGGCTTTATGGTTTGCATTACTCTTTAGTTTTCTTGGATTCTCCTTGCTGCCTTTTTGTTGCTTGGATGTTGGGACTTGTTATTAAGGTCATAAGTATGTTTGAAAGAGAATGAAAACATGAGTTTCTGTTACCTCATTCTTTTTCTGAAATACAAAAAAAAAATCATTTTCCCATGGTATTTGGAGCAGACATCCAGCACAGCCAAAATATATGAGAGGGCACAGGCTGAGCGAGCATGACGGAGTATAATGAAGTATGATATATATAATATTTATTTACAGTTTTTTATATTTCAGTACTGTATTTTTTAAGTACTTAATATATTTTATTCTTACTGATTTGACTTTTCTCCATTTTAATCCTGTTTATATCTACAGTGTGATATTTTCTATTCTTGAAGGAGCAACTGTAATGTACAGTTACAATAATAATATCTATGCATTAGTAAACTACAGAGAGTTGACACTGTTTCACCAAAATCAGTGAATTAGTTTATAAATTTGTGTTTCTTAAATCATTGCTATTGCTGCAGCTGAATATATGAAAAACGACATGAGGAAGATCAACTTCAGCTACTGAGGACACTGTTGCACGTGCTCTTGGAGCTCTGCTGTGTCTGTATCCAGGTCCCTCTGGAGAAGAAGGAAGGAGGAGGATGGGAATGCCTCAGACCCTCGACACAGAGACAGAGTTCACTTGCAGAGTCTTTTCAGAGAGGAAGGGAATGTCCAGGTATATATAGTAAAATAAATGTTTTATCGGATCGAACCCCAATTTTGTGTTCACAGTCAGCAATATAGCTCTGCCACTAGTGCCTAATGACTGCACCAAGTATAGACATTAGTAGGGATTTCCTGATCAGGTTTTTTTTACCCCGATCCCGATCTGAGTCATTTAATATTTAGTATCTGCCGATACCAAGTCCCGATCCGATACTTAGCCCTAACTAATATTTTCCTAGATAATACAGCTGCATTAAGAACAAAAATCACCTGCATCCAAGCTGTTCTTAATAGCTTTTTTTATTTTGTTGAAACAAAGTAAATACTTTCATATGGCTCCTTCTTATTCTGCATATCCTATTGCAACATTGGTTTTCATTTGTTTTTTTTGTGTTTTTTTTAACAAAAACAACGAAGTAAACAAAGTCAGTAACTAAAACCTGATCCTATACCACAGAGGTGGGCTGGTTATCCAGAGCGATGAATTCAATGACCTTCTCTTTAATATTTGGGGCCATGTCGCTGACTCGAGGATATTTCTCTTTCCTTTTGAAAGTATCCACGAGTGTTTGTTGCTTCGGTGCCTTTGCCTGTATTGCTTGAGTGAACTCATGTTTTTGTTTATGTGCCGTATCAAATTTGTAGTATTAAATGCAGCTCTTTTGTTACCAGCTCGCAAAATGGTCGTATTGCAGATGTTACATGTTGCCGTTGGATTGCTTTCACTTTCTAATTTGAAATATTTCCACACTGCAGACATTTTATCCACAGGTTCTCTAGACTAACGTTATGAGCATGACTGCATTCTGCCACAAATTGTGCTCCGTTGACGACAGCTGACAGCTAATCGGGCTTGGGTCCACATTCAAAATTGCCGATCCCAATCAGTGAAAAAATACCCATATCAGCCCCGATCCCGATTGCAGAATCGGGACATCCCTAGACATTAGTGACCAAATTAGTTTGAGAAATGCAGCAACATTTTTGGATTGCTTATAGAATAGAATATACTTTATTGTCCCCTAGGGGAAATTTGGACTCAAGGTGCATAGTGCATAGTAGTAGCTACCCTTACAGACAATAAATACACATTAAAAAAAAAACATGAACATAGAATCACAAATAGGGGTTGCCTCACGTCTGTAATGGCGGTGCCGATAAAGACACTAGCTAAAACCAAAAGACAGTAGCTTTCTGTGTGAGCTAAATGAGTGAACTCAGTGAGTGAAACGCTCTAATTTTGAAATGGTAGAGACTTATGTGCGGAGGTAAACTGTGTCAAGTATACTGAATTGAGGATATGTTTACAGCAATGTAGTTTAGCCGTGCACACTGTCAAGCAGGCTGGAGAGCTAATGTTTATGTGTCGACGCGCTCATGCTAGCTTTTGCTAATATTCTAACACTACAGCCTGTGTAATTTCTGTTACTCCCTTTGAAGACATTGAATTTAAAGGAGCATTTCATGAAGTTTTGGAAATAATAGTTCACATGAGACTCAGGGCTCTATCTTACGCTCGGCGCAAAGCAGCATCACACCCAGCACCCACCTTGGACAGGTGGGCACAAGTACATTTGCATCTAATGCATCATTTGCATCAGATGCTCCTACACAGGCAGGTTCACACTACACATACACTCTGATTTTATCATTTGAGAGGTTGCTTTCAGTTATTTTAAACATTTCCATGAACTCAGTAATGTACTGCAACAAATATCGTGGCACATTTAATCAGCAAAACTAAAAGCTGTAGTTATCAACTCTCCAAAGGCAACAAGTCAGGAGTTTTAAATAATCAATGAAGTTTATCAGCTGTTCTTTGTGCGCAAATGCGCATGTTAATGTAGAAATACACATATGGTTTCTGCTGCTGTAGGATCGCTGCAGGTAATGTCATTAATATTTGCCTCATTAAGGATTTATTTCTCCGCTCTCATCCCACCGCTATTGATCAGGATCAGGATACTTTTTATGACCCGCCATGCCTGATCCACAGACTGAGAATCGCACACACACAGAGGGACGCAGCAGTGCTCCTCCTCCTCACAGGTTAAATATCAGATTATTTTTTCATATGCAGTCAAACATGCAATGCAGTTGATGGGACAGATGATTGTGAAATGGCAGGGCAGGAGTCCAGCAGCTGAGGAACACATCCCTTTTCCTCAGCGAGGAAGAGTGCTACCGTTTAATACGTTGCAGGCCCTGGTGCACCTGGCTCTTAAAGGGAATGGGAGACGACACTCGGATTGGTTTGATTTATGTTCCGCCCTAAACACAGCCATTAGTAATTCAGAGTCTAATTACCACCTCTTTGGGGGGTTGCCCAGATTATCTGCACTAGCGCGCTGTCACACCGCGGTGAGGTGGTCTTGTCTTGGGTTATTGTCTTGTCATTTCCTGTTTTAATTTTGAAAATCTAACTCTCCTCTCATTTCAGGTCACTTGCCCTTCCTCTTGTGTCACCTGTCCGTCATCCCTGATTCCTGATTGTGTCCACCTGTTCCCCATTACCCTCATGTGTTTAATAGTCTGCGTCTCCCTTTGTCCTGTGCCAAAGTGTTTCGTCTCATGTCTGATCACCAAAGCCAACTCCAAAGTCTTGTTCAAAGCCACAGCGTGTTTCGTAAGTTTTTCTTGCCTCGAAAGAGTGATTTTCTGTTAACTTTCTTAGTCTAGCTTTTGGTTTCATAGTTATTAGTTTAGTCCATTTATTGTCAGCCTCCCTTGGAGAGATTTTCAGTTCTTTGTTATAGTGAGTATAGTATTGTTAAGCCTCCACCTTTTAGGAGAGTTTTTGTTTCTTTACCGTTTTGTTTATAGTAGTGGTTAAGTTAATGTTTTGAAGCCTTTTGATTTTCCTCCTTAGGAGTGATTTTGATTTTGATAATTTTGCTTACCTGTATAGAGAGAGTTTCCTCCTTAGGAGTGTTTTCGGTTAACTTTAGTTTAGCCAAGTTCTCCCTTCTGAGAGACTTATTTAGATTAATTTTCACAGCCTTTTGTTTTGGATCACTCTGTCGAGAGTTTTTTTTTTGACTCCAATAAAATCTGCTCACTGACACCTCAGCTTTTGAGTCCTGATTTGAGTCCCGGCCTGACACACGCTTCCTCTCTGCCGCGCTGCAGCCCTGCCTTCAAAGCCCCTCCCCACAGAGGAGCCTGCTGAGCACGAGCATGCTTGTAACGGCGGTAACAGGACACGAGATAACCAAGATGGGGTATTCAACAAACACGCTCGTAAATAAGTACAACAGTGATTATGATTATTTAGCGGAGTGAGCAAAAGCACACATAAATCGGGGAGAAAACCCGCTAACGAAAACTAATGTTGTTCAGGTTAAGATAGCTTGCACATCGGGTTAAATGCTCATTGCTTTGTTACGGCATTGGCAACAAAATACGCCCTGATTGTTCTATTTCTGATCAATATAGCTAAATTACAATGATGAGTGCCTCAGGCGAGTCACTGTAGATATCCAGAGCAACAAACACTATTCCTCACATCGCGGTGGACAGAGTTACAGGTAATCATTCAGGTAATCATCATCACCATGCTGTCTTTCTGGAGTATGAGTAACGTTGTTTCTCTAAACTAATTCAACCACTTCAGAGCGTACTGAACACAAACTAACGTTATAACTGCCTGGTCACTTGAAACACACTTTTGCTGACCAGTAGCCATACAGACAAAGCTAAACACCGGAGTTAGCATACAAGCTAACAAGCTAGATTTAGCAACAAGCTACGTACCTTGACTGCAACATCGGCGATGTGCGCTATTGTAGTATTGAGTATTACTGTAACCGCCGCCACCATAGCCTTGTGGTTAAAACATAGAATGAAACATATATCAAGCAATGGTACTTACTTGTCCAGCAGAAAAGCGGCTAACTCTGCGTCGCTCTTCAGTCTTTGCAAATCCTGCAGCTCCCTCCACCTCTGAAAAGACACTCGGATGTTGATCCTAATTTTATTTTGGGCACGGTCCCCTTCTTTCCTTTTATAACATGTTTGTTCATCAGCCTTCTTATTTTCTCCCTGTGATGTGCTCCAAGCTGTTTTCTCTCCATCATTGTTCTCTGCCTTTGAGCTTGCGGTATCAGACCAGGTAAGAGCAGCACCTGCGCGGGGGAGGGGTGTTGCCAGCAGTGTAAGCACAAGAGTGATTGACACCTGGCTCACACTCTCCTTGGCTCTGATTGGTTGTATTCAGCCGGGAGCGGTAGATTCTTGCAAATCAAATTACAGCCACTGGGTGGGCCCACAGACAGTGGATTTTTACATAGCTGACCTGTATCATATTCTACTGTCAGATCATAATGTCAATTTTAGTAAATATAACCAAATGAAAGTTACAGACTATAGCTGTAATTTAAAAAAAAAAAAAACATTATTTTTCTCATATGGTGCATTGCTGCAGCATCCCTTTTCACACTGTGTCTTGTAAGCTTCGTCTTCAGCTACTGAGTGAAACATACTTAACTCATTTTTGGGAGCCAGCCCAGACCTGCTATGAATCCCTGAACTAAGCCAGTGATAAGGTGGTTAATGAAGCATCTTTTGGGGTGATTTGACAGAGCTTTGGACAGCTGAAACATTAACTGGAGTCGAAGGATGATCATTTTTATTTCCGACACTGCCTGCACACCAACTACACACATGCAGACATTTACAATTAGGAAAAGTACAGTATCTCATTGAAATTAATGTAGATAGGAGACTTGTATCCTGAAGGAAAAGGTACCTGACACTTTGAGGCTGGCTTACTGGATTTTTAGGCTGAGGTGGACAGTTTTTGCAGTGCAGTTCTTGGACAGAGGGAAGTCATGTGGGAGAAGGAGAAGATGGAGCAGGCAAGGGTCTTATGGCTGGTAAAATGTCTGCTGGTTACAGCCAGGTCACAACAGACCTGTGGTAACTTGCACATAAAAAGAAGAAGAATCACGCGAACTGTAGAGAGCAAACGAACTTTATCTGCAGCACACGAGTGGGCATACACTTGTACATAGGGAAGCGGCGTTCCAGTACAACCGGAAGTTACCTTTAACCTGAGTAGGGGAAGAGGAGTACCCCCAATAACTCCTATGTCTAAACAGGGTGACCCCTGGTGGCCAACTAATCAACTTTGTTTTGTTCACAACACTTCTCCCTCCTTAAGTTCTAATTTCCTCCTTTAAATACATAACATGGGAAACCATCACAACCATTACTTTAAGTGCTATTTCCGCCATATTCAACACCTGTAAATATATATACAAGTTAACAGGCAATATAACATTCAACTTAACATGCTCCATCACAGAGTTAGTCTCTCAGGAGGTTTTCTCACACGCTGTGACCTCCGCACCACCTCTGGAGACACAGAAGTCACTGCTGATGTGGGTGCTTCAGATGTGACTGGTGCGAGGGGACTGTCTGTTGTCTGGGCTTCAGTATTAGAGTGTCCAGTCCCTCCGAGAGCCACAGCAACACCTCCTTGGGTTTCTCTCTCTGGAAAACTCACTTCCACCGCCAGTGGTCCCACTGGTTTCTCCATGCACATCTCTGTCTCAGTCTCTGTGTCATGCCGCAGGCGCACATGGTCTTGATGTCTGCGGAATGTGCGACCATCAGTCAGCTTCACAACATAAGACACCGGGCCACTCCGCTTGAGAATAACACCAGGTAGCCACTGCTGGTTGATGCTACTGCTGAAGTTCCTTGCATAAACACAGTCATTTGGTTGTAACTTTCTGTCTCGTGCACGTTGATCATGTCTTTCTTTCTGTTTTTCCTGTTTCTCCGCCACTTTCACTTTCATGTCTGGACGCAGCAGGTCCAGTCTTGCCTTGGGCCGACGCCCCATCAACAGCTCCGCTGGCGTGCGCCCAGTCGTGGTCTGTGGTGTGAGTCGATATTTGAACAGGAACCGTGAAAGCTGTGTGCTGAGTGAATCTCCTGCCATCCTCTTCAAGCCCTCCTTCACGGTCTGCACAGCCCTCTCCGCCAAGCCATTCGAGGCTGGGTGAAAAGGAGCCGTCCGAATGTGCTGTACACCATTGTGGCGCATGAATTCACTGAACAGCTCACTGGTGAACGTCGGGCCATTATCAGTGACCAGTGTGTCCGGCAAACCATGGACAGCAAACACTTGCCTGAGCTTGTCAATGGTTGTGGGCGCTGTGATATTACTCATGATGTGGGCCTCAATCCATTTAGAATGTGCATCCACCATTATGAGAAACATTTGTCCCTTAAACGGCCCAGCAAAGTCCAAATGTAACCTAGACCACGGGCGGTCAGGCCACTCCCATGGGTGCAAAGGAGCAGGTGGAGGCATGTTCTGATTGGTCTGACACTGCGTGCATGTTTTTACCTTGTTCTCCAGATCCTGATCCAGTCTTGGCCACCAGATATAGGATCTTGCCAGACTTTTCATCCGAGATACACCTGGATGAGTCTCATGTAATTCCTCCACAATCTGTGTACGGCCTGGTGGAGGCACAACGACCCTTGCCCCCCAAAAGATGCACCCATCCTGCAGACTCAACTCTGTTTTGCGTTTAGCATAAGGCCTCAACTCCTCCCCTTCCACCACAGAGGGCCAGCCTTGTAGAAGGAACAGCTTGACTCTTGACATGACAGGGTCCCTCTCCGTCCACTGTTTGATCTGGGACGCTCGTATTGGTGTCTCTGCAAGCCTCTCTATCGAAAACACAGTCTCAGGAGGCACATAGGTAGTGACAGGCATTTCAGGCAAAGGCAGCCTGCTCAGGGCATCAGCGTTGGCATTATCTTTACCTGCTCTGTACACTATTGAATACTGGTAGGCTGACAGCATGAGCGCCCAGCGCTGTATCCTGGCTGAGGCTAGCGGCGGGATGCATCTGGTCTCGCTGAACAAACTCATCAGTGGTTTATGGTCTGTGTGGATCTTGAAAGCATGGCCATAGAGATACTGATGAAAGCGTTTCACAGCAAAAATGATGGCCAGACCTTCTTTGTCTAGCTGCGAATATCCCTTCTCCGCCGCCGTCAGGGTACGTGAAGCAAAACCAACCGGTTTCTCTGATCCATCCTCCATCACATGTGACAGGACGGCCCCGACCCCGTAGGGTGAGGCATCACAGGAAAGGATTATCTCTTTATCAGGGTCATAGTGAACCAGGAGCGTCGTTGAGTGGAGGAGCTCTTTCACTTCCTTAAAAGCCCCCTCCTGCTCCTTACACCACTGCCACTTAGTGTCATTATGAAGAAGCTTGTACAGTGGAGCTAAGACTCTTGAAAGGTCGGGCAGAAACTTGCCATAATAATTTACTAAGCCCAGAAATGATCTGAGTTCAGCGACACATTTGGGACTTGGGGCCTCTTTAATAGCTCTCACCTTGTCCTCCACTGGGTGGAGTCCCTCCGCTGTGATCCTGTGCCCCAGGTAGGTCACGCTTGATACCAGGAACACACATTTGCTGCGTTTCAACCTCAGTCCTGCTTCCGAGAGCCTCCTCAACACCTGCTCCAGGTTAGCCAGATGCTCCGCCTCCGTGGCCCCTGTGATCAAAATATCATCCAGGTATACCGCTACATGCGGAATCCCCTGCAGCAGTGTGTCCATTGTTCTTTGGAAAATGGCAGGGCTGGACGCCACTCCAAACACCAGGCGATTGTATTTAAACAGTCCCTTGTGCGTGTTGATGGTGACGTACTCCTTTGACTCCTCGTCAAGCAGTAACTGCTGATAAGCCTGGCTCATGTCCAACTTTGTAAAAAGCTTCCCCCCTGATAGGGTTGCGAACAAGTCCTCTATGCGTGGCAACGGGTACTCCTCCAGCTTAGAGACTTGATTGACAGTGAGTTTATAGTCCCCGCATATCCGTGCAGTTTTGTCCTCTTTCAAAACTGGCACAATGGGTGCTGCCCACCTTGAAAACTGAACCGGCTCTATTATGCCCAGCTTCTGCAAACGTTCTAGCTCTTCTTCAACTTTGCCTTTCATGGCGTAGGGGACTGACCTGGGTTTGAAAAATCTAGGCGCAGCCTCAGGGTTCACGTGGAGCTTTACTGTAACCCCCTTAAGTGTTCCCAGCTCCTCCCTGAACACTTCTTTGTACCGCTGCAGAATGTCCTCTGTTGTACATGCATATTTTATCTCATGCCAGTTCAGACGGATTTTGCGTAGCCAGTCACGGCCCAACAGACTGGGGCCGCTGCCCTTAGCAACCACCAGCCTGGCGTTTGCCTTCTGACCCTCTGCTGAAATGTCCACATACAGCACCCCCAAATGCGGAATGGGCTGGCCTGTATAAGTCCTGAGTTTGAGCTTTGATGGACTGAGGGGAGGCAGGTTGGACCCCCACGTCTGTCTGTAGGTGTCCTCACTGATGACTGACGCCGTAGCCCCTGAATCAATCTCAAACTTAATGTCTTTCCCTCTGACAGTGATGTTAGCATAATAGGGCTCAGGTGGTTCATTGTCTGTTTCCACCCCAAACATGTTATAGGAGCATTCAGCCTCTTGGTCAAGGTGGTGCGTGGCTGTCTGAGACTGATTCATTTTTCCCAGCCCTGGCTTCCCCCTCCCTTTTGACCCTCTACACTTTTTAGCCAAATGTCCTTTTATGGTACATGCATGGCAGACAGCATCTTTAAATTTACAGTCATTAGCATAGTGTGTCCCACCACACCGGAAACATTCCACACGCTTTGTCTGCTTACCAGTGTCTTTCTTGACTTGGTTCACTGCTGCTATCTGTGCACCTCCATTTCCTTTTTGGATATCTTTAGCATTATTAGCAGCCATCTCCATACCCTGGGAAATCTCCAGAGCTTTCTTGAACGTCAGTGGTGGGGTTTCCCCCAGCAGGCGGCGCTGAATGGAATCATTATTGATACCGCATACCAGTCTGTCCCTGAGCATATCATCCAACACTGTCCCAAAGTCACAATGCTCTGACAGCTGCCGTAACTCCGCAACAAAGGTGGATACAGACTGGCCTTGCTTCCTGAAATGGCTATGGAACTTGAACCTCTGGACTATCACAGACGGTTTGGGATTGTGGTGGTTTCCCACGAGTGCGACCAGTTCATTATACGGGATTTCTCCTGGTTTCCGCGGCGTGGCCAAGTTCCTTATCAGCTTATAAGTCTTTGCTCCACATGCACTCAGGAGAATAGAGCGCTTTTTAGCCTCATCCGTAATCTCATTAGCAGAGAAAAAGTGTCCCAACCTCTCCTCGTACTCAGTCCAGTCCTCGTTCCCCTCCACAAATTCACCGACAGTCCCGTATGTAGCCATCCGCGCTTGAACTCCGATCCCCGGCAGCGATCCTGCTGCCACCGGCGCCTCTTGCCACTCCTCGCGCTGCTCTGCCGACCGTCGTCACCGTAGCCGCTGCAGCCGCTGTAGCCCCTCGTGTCTCTCGTCTCGACTCCGCGACCCGTGTCTCCTCCGTCCGGCACTGTCCGTCCTCGGTCTTGCCGCTCGCCGACAGCCGCCTAGCACGCTAGCTAGCACACTTTTGCCTAGCTATGCTAATAACAAAACAAACCGGAGACGTTCACGTCGACACGGCCACAAAACCGGTTCACCTCGTCGCCAAAAATATGTGGTAACTTGCACATAAAAAGAAGAAGAATCACGCGAACTGTAGAGAGCAAACAAACTTTATCTGCAGCACACGAGTGGGCATACACTTGTACATAGGGAAGCGGCGTTCCAGTACAACCGGAAGTTACCTTTAACCTGAGTAGGGGAAGAGGAGTACCCCCAATAACTCCTATGTCTAAACAGGGTGACCCCTGGTGGCCAACTAATCAACTTTGTTTTGTTCACAACAAGACCAGTCTATTCTTTGCTTTAATTTTCAAATGTACATGGCAGCTTTGGCAGAGAAGGATTTGGGATATTCACAGAACAGAGAGCCAGGGTCTGATATTAAGGCCAAATTGGTGTCAAGCTCCTCCCTGGGTTGAGGATACATTTGCAAATGGCACCTCTAAAGACGACAAAGGCCACAGTGAATTCTACCAGAGTTAGTGTTTTTGACAGTCTGGGATCACTATCTTCAAGAACAACAGAAAAGTCCCCACAATCCAAACAATCTTCACCAGATTCATGGCCAGTGAAAATGAGAGCAAAGTTTAATACATACATAATAAATAAATATTGAATGCATGTACTGTTTCCATATAATTTCCCTAAAGACAATTAGTTACATATGGGGAAGAGTTATTTGCAAATGAACTAAGTACCTTTAGCCTATTAAAACAAATAGACCATGTGTCAAAGTTATTTAGGCTATTAATTTATTATATATCATACATTACATATTTCACTTTAACTCACAAACAAAAATTAATGTTCTGTATTTTTTCTCAGCATCCAACTCCTATTTCCACTGATAAATCAACCCACAAATTAGCAGCACAGATACTAAAGCTTTCTTTGTCCAACAGACAAGAACTATAGAGTGGTGTAGCGATGACGTATTTTTGTTGGCTAACCCTGAAGTTAGCATCGCCTTGGTTCCCTTGACAAAAAGCCTATGGAATTTTTTTATTGGATTTTGTAATAGTTGTAGAAAAAAATCTCTCTGGCAAACACAAGTTTATGACACTTCCAGGTTTTGTTCATCAAGATAATCTTCACAGATGAACACCACTTTGTGATTTTTGAAGCGTGAATTAAATGTGTAGCAGTAAAAAGCTAATGTTAGGCTATAAACAGACGATATCATGGTCACATGACTTAAACGTCACCACCACTAAGCGTCTTACTACACAATTTCTATACAGGTTTTCTATAAACTGATGAAGTTGTAAAGTCAGAGTTAGAATAGTTTGTAACTGAAGTGGGCCTGTAAAGACAGACTAGTGAGTAGATGAGTCTCCGTGTTCGCTGCGATGACGTTTAATGTCCCCGACAACCTCCGTAGTCTCATTTAGACACTTATTAGCAACCGCTAACCGTTTTTAACACATGGAAGAACTTTAATTAAACTGTGGGACATTTAATGATGTATTTTATGTGGTAGAACAAAACATGTAAATATGTTCAGCCTATGGTAACCACACACCTTATTTCAAACATTTAACTAAAAAAAACACTTTCAACAGACTCATAGACTTTGAGACGAGAGAACCAGATGTGCAAAAATGCTATCTGATTTCTGGGTTTTTGGACCACAGACTACACCACTCTATACATTATGCTGTGTGTGTGTGTGTGTGTGTGTGTGTGTGTGTGTGTGTGTGTGTAAAAGCTGCAGCTAAATGTTGAGGAGCATTCTAACTGGAGTTGCTGGCTAACCAACCAACTGTATGTTGAGAGCCTCTTACATTTTGATTTTACATTCGTATTGTTATTTACTAAACCTTGATTCATTAATGATTCCTGATATGGGTGAGGTTTGATCATAAACATGGCCTAAATGAAAAGTATCCAGACACAATGCTGATTTGTTTATGAATGTCTCTTGTCATGTTAATATAACACCAGACAGAACATTTTTACGTTTTGTTTTCCTGTATGTCATTACAATCCCTAAATTACAAGGAATAATCAGTGAAGTTTTCTGTTGCACAGATAATGCATTAGGCTGGGACGAGTTTCATTCTCATCAGTCAAAGCAATAGCAATCATAGTAAAAGACATAAAAGATGATTCATTCTGAATGCCAGTTTCCCTGCTCCTCCTCAATTGTTTGGGACTGCAGTAAAATGATTGCTTGCTTCAGTATAGAGCTAATGTGCAGAGGAACAGGTACAGCAGCAGCGACACAGACGTATACATACATTATTCACAGAGCGTCAGACTCACTTTCTTTGAGCTTTCATTAAATTTACATCAACACTTATTATTATACTTAGTCATCAGTCTTTGAGCAAATTAGAGTCATGAAATGGTCAACATGTTAATGTTCCAACCCATGACCACTCAATACTCATTACTGCATTAATACATTAGTAATAACACACCTGTGACGTTTCATGAATGCATCTTACATACAGACAGCCATACAGACTATTAAACACCTGGCAAAATACTTAAAACTGCTTCTGTGGTAGTTACTAGTGATGCACAATAAATTTAAATAAAGATATTGGGAAAATAGATTATCAGCTATGTGCTGGTATCTGTGAAATTGTGGCTGATGAAACTAAATTTGAAGCCAAATTGCTTCCACTGACACACTGATACAGTAGCTGGCAGCATGCTCCTCCAAAGTTCACTTGAATTTTGTTCATAAACATAGCAGAGAAGAAGAAAAAGTACAGCATGGTGTTGTTGTTGCTAACCCCAACCCTAGCCCTAAACCCGCTAAGATCGTGCTTTTGTGTGGGAATGTGTAAACTCTGCATTTACAATTTTTTTTGTTTGCATTTCTTTATCTATTGGAGCAATAATAACAACAATCAATGCTTTGTTTTTTTTTTCCAACAGACCCCAATATAAATATATTTAAATATAGGCCTCTACTGAATGGACAAGATTTTGTTTCATGGTAAAAGTACCGAAATACATACAAATCCCCAAAACAGTAGAAAAATCTAATATAATCTTTGGCTTTTAAAGAAATAAACCATTCCTGGTTTGCGTTCAAACACAGGAAAACATTGCATTTCTGACATTTCCAATAAAGTTTGGGTCGTGACGGTCTTGGGGTATAGCGTTTCTTCTGAGTTGGTGGAGAGCAGGATGATGGTCGGCCAACTTTGGATGCTGGCCTGTTGACTTTGTTCAAACTGTGGGCAACTGCCAGGCAGAACCTTTTGAGAGGCATTGGTTTCTGGTTCAGTAGACCACAGTCCCTCTTGTAAACCAGCCAGGCATTTGCAATGCACAAGACAAGGATGCATCCGAAGAGGGGAACATACCATCGCCTTGACTTTGCTGGAGTCTTGTACAGGTGTGCCAGCATGTCAGAGAGATCGATCCCTCCCATATGTTCATTGTAGGCAGGAATGACGCAATCAACATGGGACTGCATTACATCCTGCAACACCTTGACTCCCCAGGGACATATGCTAGGATCCTGTTTGTGGACTTCAGCTCGGCGTTCAACACAATCATCCCAGACATCCTCCACTCCAAACTCACCCAGCTCACCATCCCAGCCTCCACCTGTCAGTGGATCACAAACTTCCTGACAGACAGGAGGCAGCAGGTGAGGCTGGGGAAAATTACATCCAGCACCCGGTCAATCAGCACAGGCGCCCCCCAGGGATGTGTGCTCTCCCCACTTCTCCCTATA